>NC_058130.1:340408271-340486190 GCF_016433145.1 Gracilinanus agilis | reverse complement strand
AGAGAGAGAGAGAGAGAGAGAGAGAGAGAGAGAGAGAGAGAGAGAGAGAGAGAGAGAGAGAGAGAGAGAGAGAGAGACTCCGACCTGGTCCAAAGGCCCAAACCAGGCAGGCAGGGCTTCAGAGGCTCCAGCAAAGGGGACACAGAGGTTAATTAAACAAGGCTTTTAGCCATGAGGCCTCCTCTAAGACAAGATGCCTCTTCATAGAGGCCAGTGCCTCCAGAAATGCCAAGGAAAGGAAAGGGAGTCAGCCTTCCACTCACTCATGTGACAATCCAAAGGGAAGAGTCTGAGGTCTCAACCCAAGCTCCTCCAAGGCCAAGTTTAAATGGCAAAATCCCTTTCATAGGAAGTTACCATCACACTTAAAAGATAGTTCTTTGCATCACTTCCTTTGTCTACCCTCCAGTTCCACGTTGACAAGTGGCAGCCTCAACCTTGTTTCGGACTGCCCAAGGGGCAGTCATTTGTTTTTGATTTGTCATTCACTAGCAGGTGTGGGTCATAGACCTCCCCCCTCACCACTTAATTCTAAGTTGGGTGGGGTTACATATTCCTGGTGGCTAAAGTCTAAAGAATGAATAGGAGTGAACTAATTCCATCTTCACAGTCTGATAGACTAGAGATTCTAACAGTTATATTTGGCAGTTAGCTTCAGGCATTTTGTTAATTTTCATAGATTATTTCAAGGAGGTTAATATATATTTAAGTTCATCTATTAAGTGTAATTAGTTAGAAATTGGATTTTAGGCAGTTGAGAATAGTTTAAGGAGGTTCACCTTGGTGAATAAGAAGAAAATCCATGAGGATTTAGACCAGAGGGTTGATTTAGAAATATTAAGATTAGGGTAAGAGATTTCCTGTTTTATTCCTACCTTCTTTATCCTGTCCCTGTTTCTCTTCATTAATATAATTAAATAAGAGTTGGATTAAGCTGTATCCAGTATTTCATCCACTGCCTTCAAATAGGCTACTCTGTCAGCTTTAGCTTATCTATACCACCTGATCAATATCAGCTGGCTATCAATATTAAACCCCCATACAACAAAACTCAATCTCTCATACTTGAAAATATGTACACAACTTTGTAAGTAAGGCCATACAGTATTTTGGAAGTCCCCAGGCACTGCCAGGGACTCTTGGCCAATCTTAGTCAGCTGAATACCTGCCCTTTTAGAACTGTATAGAGGAAGCAGAGTTAGTATAATTGGACAGGTAAGCAAATGAACATAGTAATTTGAGTTGAAAGCCCAAGTATGAAATGTCTGACTAGAAACTGACTAGAAACTGACTAGAAACATTTATTCTCCACTTCATCCTCCTCTTTCTCTTCCTCTTCCATCTCTTCCTCCTCCTCTTCTTCTTCTTCCTCCTTCTCATCGTCACCACGTATGTAATACTAATGGTAAACAGTAAAGCTAAAGATGAAAACAATCAACTGAATAACTTTTAAAGTTTCCAGGAGCTTCTATATTATAATTTAATACATATCACTTCTAATTCTGGGCCATTTAAAACACTCTAAAGATGCCTCTGTTGTTTTTTGACAGAGAGTATCATTCCATACCAATGTTAGTGGTTGGTTTTCTTTCAAATGACTTGTTTCACTAGTATAAAATGCTTCAATATGTGTAATAGGAAAAGATAGCTAGTCAAACTCCAGTAAATTGCCATTAGTTACTTGAATATACACAGTTGGTTAGATCATCGATTCACTCACATAATATTAGTGAATTTAGCTTATAGGGTTAAAGTGAACAAATAAATATTCAAAAAACCCTCAAGTTCTATAGTAAGATCAAAGTAATTAATAAAAGTTGAAATTTATGGAAAAAGTGAGGGTTTTCAGGAGAGCATTGTGCACAATAACAACAATATTGTAACAATTATCACCTGTGAAAGATATGATGATCAATACAATGATCCAAAGCAATTCCAAAGGACCCTCAAGGGAAAATACTATCCACCTCCAGAGAACTGAGAAACTCAGAGTGCAGATTGAAGCATATTTTTTCACTTTATTTCTCTTATCTTTTTTTCAATGTGACTAATATGGAAATATGTTTTGCATGACTTTACATATATAATTGATATATTGCTTTCCCTCTCAGTGCCCTCGAATTTTTCATATATTATCTTATTTGATCTTTACAATAGCTCCATGAAGCAAATATAATAGTCAGCATTGTCTCCATTTTACAGATGAGGTAACTAAGGCTAGAGAATTGATAGAGAAGTGATTTGCACTTGCTAATTGCGTTAGAAACTTCTACCCTGAGGTTCTTAACTTCTGATTAGTGAGTCCTTTCTGAGAGGGTTATTGAAGATGGGGTCTCAATCACTCTCCAGCTTTATCCTCACTAGCAATCCTGCCCCAGAGTGGGGACTCTTTCCTCAGCCCAAAATTGTAGTTCCCTTTTAAGGTGCTGTTCTTCCCAAATTTGAATGTAAGCTTTTTGAAGGTAGGGACTACTGTGTTTATGTTTGTATCCCTTATTTAGTGTCTGGATCAGAGGAAGCATTTGACGAATTTCTGTCTGGCTGGCTATCTCTCTCCCCTCCCTCCACATATCTTCTTCTATCCTTCTCTCCTGATTTTACTATTTTTTTCCTACTGTACTATGGTATCTCTCATAAAACCAGGAGAATTTGACTTAGTTTTTTAAACTGAGTTGACCTGTGGTGGTTAATTAGACTACACCTGCTGATAACTTCCAATTTTCACAAACAGGAACCTAGAGATAGAACCTTATCAAAGAAGACATTGGCATTGGAATTTCCAGGTGACCTTGGATTATGAGAACTGTTCTAGCCTACTGATTTTCAGGAAATGATATTATATCTCTTTACATTTCTATTTTAATTACTTTAATACTTTAATTGCTTTAATAAGTCTTGATTACTGTTGCTATATCATATATAATATACATATATGTATATATTTAATTAAACATTATTGATACTAATGCCTTAAGGCAATTTTTTATCATGAAAGACGATTTTACAAATTAGAAACTTCCTCATATTTCATCCTCATTTACTGAGAGTTCCATACCAATTTGTTGTCCTTCCTCCTTTCAAATTACTGTATTTTATAATCTCCTTCGGAACATAGCACCAAAACCTGGTTTCTTCCAATAACTAAAGTGAGAGTTTGGGGTATTATTGTAAGACTTATATGCAATATGTGTATTTACAACTAAAGCATTTTCTTGCATATCAAAGATTGCTAAAAAGTGACTAGGCTTGTCTTCCTTTTCAAGCTTTCCTCAGATGTAACACTCAGGAGAAAGAAGAGAAAGGGAGCAAAAAGATTTCTATGTCCTTCCAGATAATGTTCTTTTGATCCTCTGTAATTATCTTATCCTTAGAACTCAAATTTTTTTTCAGCAATTTTGGAAATACTAGAAATCAATGCAATATTCTGGTGTTATTGGCAATTTGATAGTTAAATGAAAAGGGAAAAGCCAGATTCTCCAATCTCCACATCAAAAACTTGGGCTATTTTTCCTATCTCCTGCAACTACCCCAAATCACCTGATCAAAGATACTATTTGATTTAAGCTATTAAGGTTCTGTATTCTAAGATGGGCTGATCTATTTTAAGTCTTACATTGCCAATTCGTAGATGATAAAAATCTTCTCATCTGCTTTACTCTGTGTAATACCTGGCATGCTGCTTCATTTATTTGCTTATTCATTATTCAAATACTCTGTAAGCACTTTTCACACCTGAGACACTGCAGATGATGCAAAGATAAATAAAACAAAGTTCCTGCCTCCAAAGAACTTAGGGAATGATTTGTAGTGATGGCAGGCATGTTGTTTTTCTTTCACTTTTTTTTTTTAAACTTTCACCTTCTGTCTTAGTACTTAGTCTTCTTACTAAGTATTTGTTCCAAGGCAGATGAGCAGCAAGGGTTAGACAATGGGTATTAAGTGACTTGCCCACGGTTACATAGCTAGGAAGTTCCTGAGGCCATATTTGAACCCAGGACCTCCAAACTCCAGGTCTGGCTCTCTACTGCCCTCCCTACCTGTCCCGTTCCTTCATTTTCAAAAAGGACCAATGACATTACAGGGTGATATCATGACTTTGTGAATTGGATTTAAGTTAGGCAGAGTTTTCCAAAGATGTCAGACTCACTCTCTCTTCCAGAGTCATCAAAGTCCAGCAACAAGAAAAAAAGTCAGGATGACTGGCTATGACCCAGGATGCAGTGGATGACCTTGGCTTCTTCAATGTCTCACCAAGTTCTAGGCACTCCCCAGAACCTATTTCATTGGCCTTCATGGCCATTAGAATAAATGGTTCTCATTCACTCGTTCTCTCAGAGGAAGTTTCATACGTTTGGTTTAGACATCCTCCCAAGTCATGGATGGGTTTGAGGTCTGTTGGTTACCTTTAACCTAATTTAACCAATCTGTCAAGATGGTTTTATCAGGGTATGGCCCTCTTTACATTCTATAGCTTCTTAGAGCCACAGATGAGAATTAGATAACAAATGGGCACCAAAGGTGGACGAAGGCTTAGCAAGCCCTCACATCAGAAATGCTGGTCTTCCTGGAACATCCCAGTCACCCCATAGTGGGGACACACAAACTTTAAAATCAAATGATACATATCTCTTGTTTCTTTAATTCTGGACTTCTGATTTCTTTATTATAGTGAACTCCCAATGAAGAAACCTCCTCTACCAAAACACTGAAAACTATAGTCTTAAAGAGTTACTTGGGGCATTGAGAGATCAAGTGACTTATCCCCAATAAGATAACCAATATGTGTCATAGGTGGCATTTAAGTCCAGGTCTTCCTTATTTTAAGCCATGCTCTTTATCTACACCAGTAGCAGTTCTCAAAGTGTGTTCATTAGTTACCTAGAAGTTCCTGATACCATTTCAAGGGATCTACAAGGTAAAAACTATTTTCATTATAATATCAAAATGTTATTTACCAATTCAAATATTCCTCCTTTTTCAAATTATAAATTTATATGAGGCCAGATTTTCTCCATATACTTCAACCAAAGTACTATATTAAAACAGACTGAATGAAGTAGCAGATATGAGAATCTAGCTCTCTTCTATTAAGCCAGACATTAAAGAGATTGGAAAAGCATGTAAAACATTGCCACTTTTCTCACTAATTTATTTTTTGTTTTGGAAAGCAGTTACTTTTTTAAAATAAAGTTATGCTATTTTTGGTAATATCTACCGAGTTGATTATTGATATTTTAATTAATTAATAAATAATTTTTAAAATTATTCATTTTAATGTCTAAGATAGTAAGTATCAATAGATATAACTCATATAAACATAAGGTCTTCAGGGTCCTTAATAATTTTTTAAAAAAGGGGTCCTGAGGTCAAAGAGTTTGAGAATTATTGGACTATAACCCTATGCCTCTCATAAGCTTATGAGTTAAAATATTTCAGATAGAAATAGTCATATACATGTGATGTGGAAGACACTATTGGATATACATCGCATCAGCACATAGGAAGGTAGTATTAGTGAAAGCAAGACACCTAGATTCTCCATATGTTTCCATACCATAGCTGCCTTGTAATTTAGATCCTGCTTCCCTGCTCCTTGCTTAGTCCAAATTAATTTATTTTTCTACTTCCTCAATCTCTGGTACAGTAGTCTAATTTGAACTGTACTTCTTACAGCTAAAGTTTCTAAATTCTACTTTATGTCCTTAATATAGATGTATAAAACAAGATTAAAATGGGCTAAATAATCAATTGTCAACACATAATGCAATCAGTTATATGGTTAGACTAAAACTTTTAAAAATTACCTAGAAATCAATTTTGCGGAGGTTACTCACATCCTTTTTCTTCCTTCCCTGTTTCTGTTTCATTTTTTCATTTTTACTATTTATTCCTTTCTTTATCTTCCATTTTTAGATATGTTTCACATTCAAAAAAGTAACTTATAGATTCCATGGTTTCTCTATCTCTTAGCATCACTAAAGAAACTGTACCTATGCTTAAGTTAAGTGGAGATTTTATTTTGTTCTGCATGTGTTCAGTGTATTTTTAAATGTTCATATGACAAAAAGGTATGACTTCTTTAGTAATTAGAAACAATCCCATTAAAATGCCAACTTGAAAATGGTAGAATTTAATTAAAAATCTATTTTATCTTTTATTAGTAATGCTGACTTTAGAGGAGAATGTATAGTTGGAAAATCTTGAACCCCTAAAGACTGCATTGCCCAGAATTCCTTTCTGTATTATCTACAATGCTTTTCCTTTTGTTTACATCTGCATGGTCACCTTTGTATAAGTTCTGAGGCTCCACCTCATTCCTTCTTCTTTGGCTCTGGCAAGCAGTCTAGTTAATACCTTTTAGTTAGTTCTCTTTTGTTAGTTTATTATTAATAAAACTTTATTAAATATAATTAAATTATTGGATATTAATTTTAAAATCCACAAGAAGAAACAGGAAGAGAAAGAACAATTTAAAAATTCCTTTTGATAGGAAGAATAGAAAGTACTAAAAGTACCTTTATATTTTTTCTCTCAACTAGAACTCCATGGAACAAGAATTCAAGCTTAGCATTCAAAGGACTTGATAAAATGCTCATTGAGCTATATGGAAATATGAGGAAAATATTTGATATTTTTTAGATTGCTCTGAAGCCCTGATAAGCCAGAACAGATTGAAATAGGCAGAAAAGGCTAGACTAAGAGGATGGGGGGCTCTCTACAGGACCACTCAAAGCACCTGATATAGAAGGAAGAAATCATTTATTCCTTAAAATACAATAAGGAAGACCAGAGTTAGATTGAAATGATTATCAATAATTGAAGTTTTTAAAAAAAAACCACACTAGACTATGCCTGGGGTGTTTCTATTTTTAGAAGTCTTTTTCTAACTTTTATTTCGCTATCTATATGTGAGCATATGTCAGTAATGTGTTAATATTTATTCTCATTACTTTGATTAAAATATAGTTGCACAAAATGGATTGTATATTATTTACTATGTTTTTCCTTATCTTCTCCTGGAAAACTGGAGGGAAAAATACAGACCTAGGAGTCATGAGATACAAATTCAAGTCCAACCTCTGCCCTGCATTGGATCTATGATCTTATAAACCACATCACTTCCTTCTTTTAGAAAAGAAGATTAGAGTAGATGATCTCCAAGGTACCTTATAACTATAAAATTTTATAATGCTATGATCTTAGTTGACTAAGTTGATCATCTCGCGACAACTATTTGAATTATAATTATAGTATCTTTGGGGAAAGAAACGTTCCATGAAGAACTAGGCTTGCAAGCCCAAATTTCCCAAGTGATCACAAATTAGTTACACACAGGACTTTGGCTCCTCTGCAAGTATATGACCTAGGCTGACCTATGGACCAAACAGACCAGAAGTCTTAGTTGACTAGAGTGGGATCTTAAACACTTGTACCTAGTTCTCTTTCCTTGGCATATTTAGCAGATAGGGAAAAATCATAAAAAACAGCTGTATAAATGATAAAAGAAACTTATATAAAATCTTGTCAGCCATTTAGGTATCTTTAGAAAAGCTCAAAGGAGGCTTTTCTATAAAATCATTTTCTATAAGTTGACACCTAAGTTTGGCCATTATATTATCCTATTAAGTATTAGATTAATATAATAGTGATTTTTGAAAAAGCATCATCACTTTGTCAAAGAATATATTCCTCCCTCTGTGAAAAGAATGGAGTTTAGAAATAACCAATTGCTTCTGTATAATCACAAAGGCAAAAGAGAAAGGCAAAAGTAATGGTGAATTTTTTTCCCTTAACATATAAGGCTGAAGGTCTATTTGCAAGTTTAGACAAACCAGTGCACAGCAAAAGAAATATTGCTTTGTTCTCACTCATTCACAGCTTATTTGGGTTTAGCTAAAAGCAAATATGGCTTCTAGGAATATAATACTTTTCATCTTCAAATTGATGTGAGTATATGATGTGGACCTCCAAAAAGGTTTTCAGACTGCCCTGATAAACTATCATAGCAGAGGGTTCTAAAGCAATGATAGGAGTTGGCTTTTTGTCATAGTCAGTCAATCAATAGACATCCAGCACCTACTATGTGTCACACCATGGGTTCTAAAACAGGGACACTAATACAAAGAATGAAACTGAGAAGATTAAAATTGATCCTGTACTCTTATTGCTTTTATTTATGAGTAATTGATTTTGTTTTGTAACTGCTTAAGTCATGGTTCTTTGTCTCTGAACTTAGAGATTGTACTGGCATGTAGGTAATCAAAAGAAGCAAATATTGATTTGGTATTCTATAGTCAATTCTGTTATCCTATTTTATATTTTATATTTTATTCTACTTTGTAAGCAATTCTTCTCTGTAACCAGTCTGTATTTTATGTGCAGCCCAGTCTTTCTCTTTGTCTCTGAGCAAAGCAATCTCCCTCTCTGTTGCTAGATGTTTAAACAATAGCTCTTCCATAAACACTGTTAATTAAAGAGAAACTATATCTTTTTCATTAACTCCTTTTAATATTCTTACCCTTTTGTTATTTTTTTCTAGTTCAATAAAATAACTTTTTGGTAATTTAATTGGGATGGCATTGAAAAAGTAAATTAGATTAGGTAGGTCAGATTGTCATTTTAATTATATTGGCTCTGCCCACCCATGAACAATTAATACCATTAATCATTAATTAATCATTAATATTTATTGATATTATACATAATATAGTAATTAATATTAATATTTCTGACTTTATTTGCATTAAAAGTGTTTTATAATTATGTTCCTTTAGTTCTGGGTTTCTTTTGGCAGGTCTAGTCTTAGGTATTTATTCTGTCTATGGTTATTTTAAATGGGCTATCTCTTATTGTCTTTTCCTGAAGGAGTTTGTTGGTAGTATATAGAAATGTTGATGATATATCTTGGTTTATTTTATATCTTGCTACTTTGCTAAAATTATTGATGTTTTCAGCTAGCTTTTTAGTTGATCTCTAGAATTCTTCCACATATACCATCATATTGTCTGCAAAAAGAGATGGTTTTATTACCTTTTTGCTCATTCAGAAACCTTTACTTTTTTCTTCTCTCATTGCTATTGTGAGCATTTTTGTTACAATACTAAATAATATTAGTGATAGTGGGCATCCTTGTTCCACTCATGATCTTAAGGGAAGGTTTCTAATCTATTTCCATTAGAGAAGATATTTGCTGAGGTCTAGCAGTACCAGATTTTAAACTGCTATAAAGCAGTAATTATCCAAACTATCTGATACTGGATAAGAAATAAAAAAAAAGGAATTCAGACATACAACAAACAATAATAAAATATTATAGTTACCTTGTTTTTAACAAAAGTAAAGATCTTAACTTTTGGGATAAGAATTAACTATTTGGCAAAAGAAAAAAAATTTTTTTTGAAAACTGGAAAACATTTTGGTAGAAACAAGGTATAGACCGATATCTTACACCATTTACCATGATAAGATAAAAATGAATATGTGACTTAGACATAAACAGAGATATGTTAAGCAAATTAGTAGAACAGGAAATATATTGCCTATTAGCTTTATGGGTATGAGAAGAATTTATGAGTAAACAAGATAGAAAGTATTGTGAGATGTAAAATGACTTGTTGATAATTTTGGCTACATTAAATTTAAAATATTTTGTAAAAATAAAAATGGAAGCAGAAAATTGGGTGGGGGAGTTTATGGTCAGTTTATTGCATAGAGGCCTCAAATCTCACAAATTTAGAGAACTTTGTCAAATTCATAAGAATATGAGCCATTCCTCAATTGATAAATGGTCAAAGGATATTTACAGACAGGTTCTGGATGAAGAAATCAAAGCTATATATAACCATATAAAAATGCTTTAAATCATTATCTTCAAGGTATTGTGTTTTATTTTCTGCCCAATTACATGTAAAAAGCTTCCAACATTTTTCAAAGAATATTGAGTCTCACATTCTTACCCTCCCCAAACTCTTCTTCCCTCTTGAGATATTAAGTAATCTCATATGGATTTTACATGTTCAATGATGTAAAAAAATTCCTATATTAATACTTTTGTAGAAAGAAATTCAAATAGAAAAAAATTAAGAAAGTGAAAAAAGTTTGTTTTGGTTAGAATTCAGACTCAGTTCTTTTTCTCTTGCAGTCGATGAGATTTTTTTATAATAAATCCTTTGGGACAGTTTTGGACCTGTGTGGTGAAAATGAAGGGAGGAAGGTAGGATGGATGGGAGAAAGGAGAGAGGAAGGTAGAGAAAGGGAAAGGAAGGTAGCAGCAGCCTCGGCAGGGGAAATTGATCAGAACCCCTAAATGAATGATCAGAGAGCAACTTTAGGGTTTGAATAGCTAGGTTTTATTTTAATTAGAAAGGGAAAGGTCTAGGGAAAACTAGGAGGTAGGAAGAAAGGGAAAAAGGCGCCAAGAGAGAGATCAGGGTCTCAGGGTAGAGAGTGCTGATTCCAGGGTCGAGAGAGCAGACCCTCCTGGGTAGAGAGAGTTAGCAGGTCGAGAGAGCCCAGCCAGCCTCCAAGGTCAAGAGAGAAAAGGTGGCAAACTTTCCCTTTTATACTTTCCCTGACATCTCCCCCAAAGGAAGTGGGAGGTGTCAAGGGAAGTTGTAGCAGAGAGAGTCCTGGGACACATAGTCATCCAGGGCTTACAGGAATTTCAAATGACACAGACCACTGTCTTGCCGAGAATAGCTGTTATTCACAGTTGCTCATTGTAAAGTATTCTTGTCACTGTACAATGTTCTCCCGGTTCTGCTTATTTCCCTCTCCTTCAGTTCATGTAAATCTTTCCAGGTTTTTCTGAGCTCCTCCTGCTTGTCATTTCTTACAGCACAATAGTATTCCATTATAGTCATATACTATAATTTACTCAGCCATTCCTCGTTAATGGGTATCCCCTCACTTACCAAAATTTTGACCCCCTAACAAGAGCTGCTTTAAATATTTTTGTACATATAGGTCTTTCTTCCTTTTGGGTTTTTTTTTATCTCTTTGGGACACAAAACTAGTAATGGTGTTGTTGGGGACAAAGAGTACATACTTTTTATAGTCCTTCGAATATAAGTCCAAATTGTTCTCCGGAATGATTGAATCACTTCACAAATTCTCCCCAAAGAGCAGAAACACAGAAGAAACACAACTGTTTGATCACATGGGTCGATGGGATTATGATTGGAGATGTAGACTCTAAACAATCACTCTGGTACAAATATCAATAATATGGAAATATTTCTTGATCAATGACACATGTAAAATCCAGTGGAATTGCATGTTGGCCATGGGAGGGAAGTGGGAGGAGGGGAGGGAAAGAACATGAATCAAGTGACCATGAAAAATTTTTCTTAAATAATCAATTAAACAAAAAAAGAAACAAAAGCTAAGTAATAGTGAGGCAATGAAAAAAAAAACCTCTCCCCAAAATGCTTTTCTGTCCCAGATTTCCCATATCCCTTCCAAATTTTGTCATTTTCCTTTTCTGTCACAATAGCCAATCTGACAAGTGTGGGATGGTACCTCAGAGTTGTTTTAATTTGCATTTCTCTAATGAATAGTGATTTAGAGCATTTTTGCAAGACTATAGCAAATTTTAATTACTTTATTTGAGTACTGTCTGTTCATATCCTTTGACCACTTATAAACTGGAGAATGACATATTCTTTTTTAATTATATTTTTATTTTATTTTATTTTATTTTATTTTTACCAATTACATGTAATAACAAATTTACACATTAGTTTTCCAAAGTTTTATGATGCAAATTGTCTCCCTCCCTCCTTCCTTCCCTTCCCCTTCCCAGAGCTGGCAAGCAATTCAATCTGTGTTATACATGTATTATGCAAAACATATTTCCATAGTTCATTTTGTAAGTGAATAATCTTATAAAACCAAAACCCCAAAATACATGCCCAAACAAACAAGTGAAAAATGGTATGCTTTGATCTATATTCCAACTCCAATAGTTCTTTCACTAGACGTAGAGAGCATTCTTTGTCTTAAGTCCCTCTGAATTGTCCTAGATCATTGTATTGTTGATAATAGCTAAGAAGGCCTTGTATTCTTATATATTCAACTCATTTTTCTATGTTTTTGAGAAATGAGATCTGTATTACAGACATCTGTAAAAATATTTATGTCATTATGATTACTGTGTATTACTTTGCATCCTATTTTCCCCTGTTTAGTGTCTGACCTCCATCTCCCCAAATTTATCTTTTCTATCAGTCCCACCCTTCCTTCTCTTTCCCCCTTCCCCTCCTATTTTCCTGTAAGATAAAATAACTCTCTATAACAATTGGTTGTGTAGGTTCTTTCATCATTGAACCAATTCTGATAAGAATAAGGTTCACATGCTCTCTTCCCCACCTCCCTCATCTTCTCCTCCACTGTGAATGCTCATTCATGCCCCTTTTATATGTAATAATTTGCTCCATTCTATTTTTCCCTTCCCCCTCCTCCCAATGCATTCTTCTTTCTATGATTTTATTTTATTTTGTTTTTTAATATCATCCCATCATATTCAACTCACACCTTTGCCCTCTGTCTATGCTTACTCCTTCTAACTGCTCTAACAATGACAAAATTCTTTAGCAATACAGGAATCATCTCCCCATGTAGGGATATATACAATTTAACCTTATTAAATGTCTTTTGATTTCTCTTTCCTATTTACCTTTTTATGATTCTCCTGAGTCATGGATTTCAGAGTCAAATTTCCCATTCATTTCTGGTCTTTTCATTTTCCTAATGTTTGAAAGACTTCTGTTTCATTGAATACCCATTTCCCCACCTGAAGGATTATGCTCAGTTTCCCTGGGTAAATGATTCTTGAAGTCTTCGTTTCTTTGCCCTCTGGAATATCATATTCCTGATCTTCTGAGCCTTTAATGTAGAAACTGCCAAGTTTTGTATTAATCTGATTGTGGCTCCACAATATTTGAATTGTTTCTTTTTGCTTGCTTGCAATATTTTCTTCTTGACCTGGGAGTTTCGGATTTTGGCTGTAATATTCCTGGAAGTTATCCTTTTGGGATCCCTTTCAGGAGGAGATTGATGGATTTCTGTTTTGTCCTCTGTTTCTAGAATATCAGGACAATTTCCCTTGATTTCTTGAAAGATGATGTTTAAGCTCTTTTTTTCTTTGAACATTTCAGGTTGTCCATTAATTCTTTCAGGTTGTCCATTCATTCTTTAATTATGTTTCTTGGATTTATTTTCCAGATTAGTTGTTTTTCTCCTGAGATATTTCATGTTTTCTTCTGTTTTTTTATCTTTTTATTTTTATTTGATTGTTTCTTGATGTTTCATGGAATCATAAGCTTCCCCTTGCCCAATTCTAATTTTTAGGACATGATTTTCTTGAGTGAGTTTTCATACATTCTTTTCCATTTGGTCAATTCTACTTTATAAAGAATTCTTTTCTTTAGTGAATTTTTGCACCTCTTTTTCCAAAGGGCCAATTCTTTCAAGAAGTTTTTCTCTTCAGTGCATTTTTGTAAATCTTTTTCCATTCGGTCAATTCTGCTTTTTAAAGAGTTCTTCTCTACTTTAGATTTTTGTGCCTCTTTTACCAATTAGCCTACTCTGTTTTTTAAGGTGTTAATTTCTTCAGTATTTTTTTGTTCTTCCTTAACAAGCTATTGACTTCTTTTTCATGATTTTCCTTTATCATTCTCATTTGTCCCCAATTTTTCTTCTGTTTCTCTTATTTTATTTTTAAAATGCTTTTGGAGCTCATTTATTAATTCTTTTTGGATCTGAAAGCAATTCATATTTTTCTTGGAGGTTTCGTATGCAGTAGAATTGACTTAATTGACTTTGTTGTCTTCTTCTGAATTTGAGTCTACCTTGTCACCAAAATAACCTCTTATGGTGAGCTTCTTTTTTTGTTGTTTGCTCATTTTCCTTAACTATTCTTTTCTTTTAATTTAAAAACCTGTTAAAGTTGGGTTCTGTAAAGGTGTAGGGAGCACTGCTTCAAGCTTCAAGCTCTTTGTGCACCTGCCTTCAGTGCTGACACTGGGTATTGATCTATTTTCAGTTCTTACAAGGTGGTATGACATAAGGAGAGGTGTGTTTAATACTCTCCCAGCTTGTGCTCTCGTCTGTGAGAAATCCCAAGCACTCTTTTACCCTTTGGAACTGTGACCAGGGTGTCCTGATCCCCTGTGGCTGCAAGTGCTGATGTATACTGGTGCTCCTCCTCACCCTGCAACTGTGCCCCAGAACTGCCATCTGGTTCTGTGTTTGGACAATGTGACAAGAGTCTTGCACCAAGAGCCAGCAAATGGACCCCTGTAATCTCCTTCTGAGCAGTTGTACAATCCTCTTTATCTTCTGTAGCTATAAGTTCAGGAAGCTTTGGCTGTTGCTTCGTTGCCTCTATGGAGCCTGCCCTGGCAGGTTGTGTTCCACCTCCACCCCTGTGCACTAGATGCCTCCTACCAGCCTTCTAAATTGTTTTGGGCTGAAAATTACTTCATTTTGTCTTTTTGTGGGTTATGTTGCTCCAGAATTCACTTTGAGGCATTATATCATTGGTTTTTGGAGGATAATTTGGCAAAAATCAGATAAGCCCCTATACCTTCTCTTCGATTTTGGCTTTGGCCCCTCTAAACCATTATTAAACAGGGAAATACAAAACAAAACAAGTCTGAGATATCATCTCACACTTATCAAGGTGGCTAAAATGATAAAAGGGCATGACAAATGTGGATGTGGAAAAATGGGGGCACTAATACATTATTGGTGTAACTATGAAATGATCTAACTATTCTGAAGAACAATTGGGAGTTATGCCCAAAGAGTTATAAAATTATATGCCATTTGACCCAGCAATACCATTAAAATTTATTTCCTAAGGTGATCAGGGAAAAAGAAAAAAATCCTTATTTTAAAAAATATTTATAGCAGCTTTCTTTTTTGGGGCAAAGAACTAGAAATTGTAGGGATACGCATCAGTAGGGGAATAACTAAACAAGTTATGTTACATAATTGTGGTAGAATATTATAACTGTACCATAAAAATGATGAGCAAGTCAATTAAAAAAACATGGAAATGGGGGCAGCTGGGTAGCTCAGTGGATTGAGAGCCAGGCCTAGAGACGAGAGGTCCTAGGTTCAAATCTGGCCTCAGACACTTCCCAGCTGTGTGACCCTGGGCAAGTCACTTGACCCCCATTGCCTACCCTTACCACTCTTCCACCTATAAGTCAATACACAGAAGTTAAGGGTTTAAAATAAAATAAAAATAAAAAAAACAAAAACAAAAAAAAACATGGAAAGACCTACATGAAATAATGGAGAGCAAAACAAGTAGAACTAAGAGAGTATTATATACAGCAACAGAGATATTATTGGAAGAATAACATGTATATGTCCACCTCCAGAGAAAGAATTAACAAATGGAAATAAGCAAGATGTAGTTTTACATATACATATATCTTTTTGTCTAGTGTGGGGAGGGAAAGGAGAGAGGGAGATAACTGGGAACTTTAATGTAACAAACAAACTGACTAATTAGCTAATTTTTAAAAAGTGAAACTCTAAGCATGAGTATAGCTTTGAGTATGGGAACTATTATCTTAGTACCATTTATAAATCAGACCTGCCAAGGGAGATTTGTTACTTCACATAGCCTCAGACTTAGAGAAGCTGAATGATATCTGGGTGCCATCTTTCAAAACTAGACCAAGTTGATTTTCATCCATCTTAAGCTTCCATTCTTATAAATTTCAGGTGGCCTAATTTTATGCCAGGGGACCTTCAAGACTCCTATCTGGTGTTTATAACTTCGAGATGCATCTGGACCCCATAAATTCACAGAGATATTCTTTTAGCGATAGAGAGGAGTGAGCCAAATCTATCATGTGCCTATGTCCACCTTCCTTATGTAACCAATCATAATTTCTTAAATCCATAATGTTACCAATCTCATAACCAATGATGTGAAAATTTTTTCTATTCTTTATTCTATGATTATTAAAGTTTATTCCACCCCAATTTGGCATCTTTTGGCTACCCAAGGAACTAAGATCTGTGTTATTGGTAGGTAGAGCCCCTATTAATAAAACATAACTTTGATCAGAGAAACTTGGCTCTATTTGCCAGTTTTCTCTAAATTCAATGGAAACAAAGCAATCCTTGTTATCATAGTGCTCAGATACCTACATGACAAAGTAAAATAAATATCTTTCTTTAGAAAAATTCAGCTATATTAGAAGAGGCACAAGGGGAAGGGGCAATAAAAAATTTTACAATTGTCCATCTCATTTATCTTAAGAATTTGGACTGGGTAGAGAAATATTACAGAGGTTTTTTAGACATAATATAAACTAACATGCTCTATATATGTTTGTGAAATAACCAATAGTATTGGTCCTTGCCTTCCAATCCATACATAATATTTTATCACATAGCAACCCTGCCTTCTTTAAAGTAGGCAAAAATGGAAATAAACTTAATTAATATTTTCTAGGGCATTTGTCAATTTAGCTATTTCATAGTGACAGATAAAGCTTCTTATTATTTGTCCTGATGCATGTAAACATTTATGCCTATGATTTATACACATACATTCATATATATTTACATATATATGTTTATAGCTATGTATTCAGATCAAATGATTACCAATGGCATGCTTTAAAACTAGCTACATATAAAAGGCACTCATGATGACAATGATGTGTTTATATACCTCTGATGACAGGAAAATGCAGTGGTTCTTTAAAAAAAAACCTTGCCTCAATTATAAGATGGAAGAGCAGCAAGGGTTAGAAACATTTGGAGTTAAGTGACTTGTCCAGGATCACACAGGTAGGAAGTATCTGAGGCCAGATTTGAACCCAGATCCTCTTGGCTCCAGGCCCTAAACTGTTACCTAATTGCCCCAATGCAGTGGTTCTTAAAGTGAAGTCTAGGGACCCTTGGAGTTCTTTGAGACCCCTTTAGGGGATCTACAAGGTAAAGACGATTTTCATAATAATATTAAGAAATTTAAATTTCTAATATAGTAAGCCTACATAAACAAAAGCTCTTTGGGAAGAGCCTTCCATAATTTTTAATTATGTAAAGGGGTATTGAGACAAAAAAAATTGAGAACCACTGGCATAGAGTTTAAACTGTGGACTTGGTTTGCTGTCCCATGAAGTTCTAAAACTTCTTAATACATGGCACTTACAAAGAAAAAATGTTTATGCTTTCTGTATTCTTTCTCTACAATAGAACTATTTTCTAGAAGAAGGAAAGTAAAAACACCTTCCAGAGGGAGTAAAAGTTAGCATTTAATTCAACAAACCTAAAGAAATTATTCTGTACCTTTTGCTTTTTTGAAAGAGTGTGCTGCAAAGTACCTTTTAAGTCCCTCTGAAAAGCCAGATCTACATGTATGAATGGTTTGGAATTTGGCAAGATGAATAGAAAAGGCAATGAACATGACCCTTTCTTTTCTTTTTTTTTTCTGTGCCCTTTCCTCAACTCACTAATTTACATTAAAGTACAAAAGAGGTGTAGGGAATTATGAATTTCATATTTGCTTTGTAGTTATTGGCAAATAACCTCAACCTATATTATAGCTGAGTTTTCCGAGATGAATGCTCATCATGAGTAAGATAGACGTTGCCAATAGAGATCCTAATGGGCAGCCAGGTGGCTCAATGGATTGAGAGTCAGGCTTAGAGATGGGAGGTCCTGGGTTCAAATCTGCCAAGAAAACCCCAAATATGGTCATGAAGAATCAGACACAGCTGAAAAGTGACTGAACAACAATGAATAAGAGAAAATGAGTCAAGAAAGTATATGTCCAAAGGGAAGGCCTCTTTGCTAGTCTAGGGCAAGGGTTTTGTCTTTTCAAAGACCTTAGAACTTAAAGATAAAAGAGCGTGATACTTTCTGTTCTCCCCTTGAAGAAGATTATACAGTACAAAGATTTCACATGAGCCAGAAACTGTAGCCAGCTAAGTGATGATCTGAGCAGCAGCATCAGGATTCTAGTGGAGTCCAGTGGAACCCAGCATTGAGCAAACCTAATTGGAGCAGCAGAATGATATCATTTAGAATGTATCAGCAGCCCTCTAGCATCAGAGGTAGGTATGAGTTGCCCTTGGCCATATGTGCTCTTTTTTCCCTTCCCTTTTTCCATTTATATGTCCTGATCAAAAATAAGAGGTCAGATCGGGAGAAGAAACAATGATTTATTTAGCATCAACTATGTGCCAGGCACTGTGCTAAGTTCTGTAAACCCTGGTTCTGTTCTGGGCCCTCTCCTCTCCTCTCCTCTCCTCTCCTCTCCTCTCCTCTCCTCTCCTCTCCTCTCCTCTCCTCTCCTCTCCTCTCCTCTCCTCTCCTCTCTTTTCTTCACCTCTCCTCACCTCTCCTTTCCTCTCCTCTTCTCCCTCTATACTACTTCTTTTGGTGATTTAATCAGCTCCCTTGGATTTAATTACCATCTCTATGCTCATGACTCTCATATCAACCTATTTTGCCCCAGTCTCTCTGCTGACCTCCAATCTTGTATCTCCAATTAATTTTCAGACATTCCCAACTGGATTCTGGTAAATATCTTCAACTCAATATGTCCAAAATGGACCTTATTTTTCTTTCCTTTTAATCTTTCCCAACTCCTACCTTCTTTATTACTGTAGAGAGCAACACCATTCTCCAGGTTTCTCAGATTTACAACCTAAGAGTCATCCTGGACTCCTCACTATCTCACACAACCCATATCCACCCTACTGCTAAGGCCTGTCAGTTTCACTTATGAAATATTTTTCCAATATGCCTCCTTCTTTCCTCTGACATTGCCACCACCCTGGTGCTGGACCTCATCTCTTTATTATTTGGAGTATTTCAATAGCCTACTGATGGGTCTGACTGCCTCAAGTCTTTTCTCACTAATCCATTACCCACTGATTTATTTTAAAGGTGATGGGTTGAATTTTTCTCCCTGGATTTTCTCAGCAGACCATCTACATTAATCAAAGTCATTAAAGCACTAGTCAATTATTTCCTTCCTAGAATGCCCTTTTACTTCCTACCAGCCTCTTAGAATCCACCATTCCTCTCAAATCTCTGCTCAAGCATCACCTTCTACATGAAATTTTCTCTGTTCTCTCAGCTGCTTGGACCTTCCCCTATCCTAAAAATTACCTTTTAAAAATTTCCCTATTCATATGTATATATATATATATATATATATATATATATGTTGTTTCTCCCAAATGAATATAGCTTCTTTAAGACAGAGACTATTTCATTTTGGTCTTTGGCATTAGCCTATATCCTCCAGTACAGTGACTGGCAGAATCACTTTATAACTTCTTGATTAACAGGTTGATTTCTTTCATTTAAACTACATTGACACAGTTTATAAATACAAGATTATAGTGATATAATAGCAAATTTATTTTATCGAAAAGTGTTTTTCACTTTGATAACAAAAAATTGTTTTCATGTCAGATTTTGCTTAAAGGGTAACAGGCTTAAGAGAAGCAAAGTTAAATTGTTCAAAAGGTAGACATCCTAAGTATATTTGGCAAAAGCTATGATTCAAAACAGAACTAGAAATAAAATCCATTTTAAAATGATTTTTTTCAGTAAAAAATTTTAAAACACTTGATTTCCTCAAAAACATTAAAAAAATTAAAAAGTCACAAACTGCTTTCTCCTTGTCTCATCCAGATAAAAATTGATCAACCCCAAAGTTTCACAATTTTTATCAATTCATTTTCCTCAAGCTGATCTGTGGCTGAAAGGTTGGACAAGACAAAAATTTGTGCCATTTAAGCTGACTCTGGGTACGATTGAGACACAAAATGACTGTCTTTCATTTCAATCTCACTGACACGCTATGACTATGTGTGTGATAGCTCTTGTGCCAGTTGCTGGTTTACATTGAATGATGTGACACAGGCTTGTGACCTCAAGGGAGTAAGCTGA
This sequence comes from Gracilinanus agilis, assembly GCF_016433145.1. Taxonomy (NCBI): domain Eukaryota; kingdom Metazoa; phylum Chordata; class Mammalia; order Didelphimorphia; family Didelphidae; genus Gracilinanus; species Gracilinanus agilis. The sequence goes on along the minus strand of NC_058130.1, from coordinate 340,466,249 downwards.
AAAGACATATGACAACTGAAATTGAAGAGATCAACTCTCCTTCCTTTGGGAGTGAAGGCTTATTACATATTTTAGAATCTACAATAGTGTCTATGAAATCTCTGATGAGTTTAGGCTCTCTTAATCTATACCGAAAAGCTAAGACATTAGAGTATTTTGCATTTTTCCCAGGCTCACAATAATAAGAATACGGATTAAACATTAGAAACTCGCTATCTTTCATAAACCAACAAATGACAAATACCCATCCTACAAATACAGACTTCAAAAGGTCCTTAAAACTCAACCATTAAGTTGTACAGGAAGTGGGGCATCATCACAGACCAAATTGTTGCATATGATCTCATGGACATGACATTGATTTTTTTTAAATGTAAGAGGGATGTTTTAATAGAAACCACTGTTTGAAATAGTCACAAGCTTCTAGCTATGTGGAATAAAAAGCCTTTCAAAATATATAGACCTACTAGAAGAAACCAAAGTTTGTGGGAAGAGAATGAAATAATATCATCCCTGTTGTTTTGTCCCAAAGATTCTTTCAGTGATCATACAGAAGATTAACTTATTTCTTAATATTTTATTCAACTATAAAAAGCAATGAATGTCTTCACTTCTGCTGTAGTCCATAGAATATTACATATAAAAAATAAGAGAAAGAGAGTTATTTGTCTTTAAATCATCTGTAGTTAAGATCCACTGAATGAGATGGGAAGGATTATGTAATAATACTTTCATTTGATGTACATAAAGGATAGATTATATGACTCAATAAGAATAAATATTAAGCTTATTTTCCAATTTGTGGCACCTTTTGAATGAAATCAAAATCCCATTTGTACTTTCTAAGTATATATTTTTTAATTTACATAACGGAAAGAGAGAGACTGAAAGCTCCAAACTTAATCTGGATGTCAAATTGCACCAATGGATGAAGGTCATGCTTACAAATATCTTGATCTCCTCCAGGCAAGATGCATCAAGCATAAATATATCAAAGAGAAAGCTTAGTCTAAGCATGTCAAAGGACTTAGAGCCTTTCTAAAATCAAAGGTCAATAGTAACAACATGTTTAAAGCAATTAACCTCTCTGTAATATCAGTCAGAATATACTCATGAAAATATAAAATGGAACATGGCAGATTAGAAATATATATTAATGCTACTGTAAGGATGGGGGATGGGACAAACAGAGCCAGAAGAAGGCCCTTGGTGACAGTTGGTGACAGTTAAGACCAGAGAGAATTCTGGGTAATTCTTCAGAGGAGGAAGGAGAGGAGAACTTCCGGTAGAGGACTGAGAGAGGGAGGAGGAGAACATCTCAGCTGGAATCCAGTCCTGAGAGCTTCCTGAGGATCTTTCTTTGGGCATTGAAACCCCAATTCCCTGGTCAAAGGCATCCCATTGCTTCTCATCCAGCAAGACTTCAATCATTGAGCCAGCTAAGTTTGGGACTCCATTTTGGGAGCCATCTCTTAGGCTCCTTCCCCCATTACCCAACCTTGCTGAGAGACCCTTTCCAGTTTGACTTGCAATTATAGAAAAGGATAGAAATAGGAAATAGAAATAGAAACTGAAGGAGAAGAGGCGAGGGGAGATGCTTAGGAGTGGGAACCCCAAAGATTCCCACCCGAGTGATGGACCCCATAGAAATAGAGAAGAGGGCACCCCAAAATCCCTCTGCCCTTCACCCCTTTCCCCAATCCCTGAATTGTGATTAATAAAAGACATTCATTAGTCAGATAGTGTTCCAGAGTGCCCGAGAGAGGAGGGGCAGGGGAATCATAGCTTGGTCAGGCTGCCTCCATCTTGGAGCCAGACCACCCACTGTGAAGTTGACTGACCTGAGGGAGGCTTGCCTGAACCCCACCCTCATTCAGAATTGGTTTGGGGTCCCCCATACCTCATATTAAAGGGAAGCCTCGCCCCCAAATCCTGTAGGGCAGCACGACCATCCAGGTCACCCAGTTTTGGGGTGACACCCCCTCGAAGTCTCAGCAGTGTATAATCGGCAGGAGGCAAGAACTAGAAGAGAGTCTCACCTTCATAGGCTCTCTCTCTATCTCCCCTCCGTTTCCTAACATTGGTTTGCTGGCTCTCTTTATTCTTATACTACTTTGGGGTCATCTTCCTACTATACTGCCTGTGCTCCAACCGTAATCCTCATCTCCCCTGCATCTCACTGCTGAAAACAATTATAATTATAATGCATTAAAGTTTGCATTGATTTCAATGACATTATCTCATAATGGGTAGCTTAAATTGGTCAGGATTTCAGGAAAGTCCCTTACACTTTTGTTATGGGATTCAAGTTAATTCAGTAACTATTTCTTAAAGTTCCCCCTATTTGCATTTGGCATAGTGGACTGAGAGAGCTTTTGGGTTAGACTTCAGTTCAAGTCCTGCTTCTGATTCTGTTGTTATTCAGTTGTTTTTCAGGCACATCTGACTCTTTGTGACCCCATTTGGGGTTTTCTTGGCAGAGATGCTGAAGTGGTTTGCCATTTCTTTTTCCAGTTCATTTTATGGATAAGGCACTACTTTAAAAAAGGGTTAAATAATCTGCCCAAGGTGACATAGCTAGTGTCTGGGGCCAAGTTTGAATTTTGTTTGTAAAAAATTTGTAAATTTCATGTATTGTGAACTGTTCATTTAATCTCTTATGATCTTCCACCTTCTTTCTCTATCCATATTTTTGATAGTTATTTCTGTCCTTGCTCCAAGTGAGCTTCTTGAGGGAAGGGACTAATGTTTACCATATTTAACCTCTTTTGTATCCCCAGTGCTCAGCATAGTATCTTGGCACATAGTTGGGATTTAATAAATGTTGATTGACTGACAAATCTGATTATGACACAACCTTTCCTATTTAGGTGATTTGTCCATTTCGAGTTATCTTGGTATATAGTCTTAGATGTTGGACTAATCAGCTTTTAACTTAAAACCCTCCTTTTTATTTAAGTTATTTTAACAAAAATCCAATTGCCTTAGTATGTGGTCTTATAAAAAGTGTATTTGTCCTATAGTAGGTTGGGTTTGGGGTTGTTGCTATTGTTATTTTGGCTCTCTTGTTTGTCAGATTGTTAGATTGTTAGAATTCATTCCTGGTATGTATAAAATATGTAATTGATATTTTAAAAATTCTCAATATCTTAATTTTATATCTTTAATTTCTGAATATATTCTATATTCTTCCCTTTAAAATTGTATTAAGGAAAAATCAAATTATTCCTATGTTTTAAAAAAAGTGAAATTTGCAGATTTACCCCCAAAAAAAGCATGGCTCTAAAAAAGAGATATAAGAAGAAAGTACTCCCACTCATTTGCAAAGGTGAGAAATCCACAGGTGTGAACTACTGAGAGTATTTTTCAATTTTTTCAATAAATTGGTTTTCATTAATTTTTCCTCTTTATTCTCTTTTCTTCTTTTCTTATAAAATATTCTTTGTTACATGGAAAAGTTTTCTTCTGAGAGGGAGAAGAAGAAAGGATCCTGGAAGATATTTAAGTTTTATTAAAAAAAGGTCTCAAAATTTTTATCAAAAGTAATAATAGAGTTGATAATCAACAGCTTTGCTTTACATTTTAATCCCACTAAAAAGGCCTCTAATTTATTCTCATTTATTTAGATACTACCTACTATATTAAGGAAAAATTGAGTTACTACTGTACTTTTTTAATATTTTTAACAGAAAAAAATGCTACAGTTTGTGAAGGCTTTTTTTCCCACAGATTGATGTTATGTTATTTTTATTGTTTTTTTGTCAATATTACATAATATTTATAGTTTTTCTAGTCCTGAATTATCTTCGTAATCTTAATATAACCTCTACTTGATTATAGTGCACAATATTTTTATATGCTTCTGTAGCATCTTTGCTAACATTTTTTTAAAATGTGGGGCCAATATTAATCTCAAATATTGGTCCATAAATTTTCTCTTTTTTTCCTCTTCTTGGTATTGGTATAATGACCATATTTGTGTAATGGAAAGAATCTCATTTGATCCCTTATTTTCCTATTTTTGTAAACAGTTTACATAATATTGATTTTTCCTTCTGATAGAATTCACTTGTAAATCCATCTGGAACTGGGTTTTTATTTGGGAGCTCATTTGTGACTTGTTGGTTTCATTTTCTAACTTGGAGTATTTAAATCTATTATATCTTTTCTTGATATTTTACATTTTTGTAAACATGAATCTATTCTACTAAAATTGTGTCTTATTGACATCTGGTTGGAAAAAATAGCTTCTAATTATTTCTTCTCCATTTTAGTGAATGAATTCTTATATAAAATGTTTAGTACACATTACTTGATTTTCTACCTTTCAGTCAGAATGTCTAATGGTTTATCTATTGTGACAATTAAAAATTCTAAGAAACTGACTTCTGCATAAGAAAATTAATTTATTGATTAGACTAGAAATAACTAATTAATTAAAATATCTATGATCTCTTTCAGTGCTCAAAGACCAAGAAATTTTACTACATGGATCATTAGATACAATAAGTTTATTTATTCAGCTCTTCCCTAGACATCCTAAGATGATGATGATAGTGAACCTTTGGCACATTTGCCAAAGATGGCACGCAGAGAGCTCTCTCTGTGGGCACAGTCTCCTCCCCACCCCTGAGTTTGTTACTTGAAAGGCAGAGGGACTTGGGTAAAGCTGCTCCTTTCTCCTTCTCCACAGCACCTGACAACATTTTATCTCATCACTCACCCCTATTTCCAGCAGTCTAATGGGAGTACTCAGGGGGTAAGATGGGTGGCTCATAGGTGACAGAACTGGAGGAAAGCAGAGTGCTCAGACACTCACTGTGGGCATTCCTCACTTCACCTACCTTTCTACCCAGCAGCCCAATGCGATAGCTTTCTCCCTCCTCTGTATGAAGGGAAGATGGGGGTTAGGGTGTGCCAAGCACTCGGTGGGATTTGGGGCATGGCACACACTCCCTAAAAGGTTTGTCATCATTGTCCTAAGACATATATAATCAGTGAATAGCAAATAAGGAGATGGTCCATCATTCTCTGAATCCCTCCCTAATTTCTTGACTGATGGTAGAAAATTACATGCCTGGTTCATGATTCCAATATTTAGAAGAAGAGATAAAGTTATGCTCAATTAGAAGTGACTTCATCTCATGCCTTTCAATCCAGATTCAAGGATTCTATCCTTCTACTCACAGACATATTTTGCCATACTTGTTTCTATTTACTAGACAAGATAGAGCCCACAATCTCACCTTTCTATTACACTATAGTGGGAGATAGTTTTAGGATGGGATATTCCTTGAATTTCCTAGGAACAAAGGAATAAGTAAAGAGGTTGAAGGGACAAATCTGAATCTCAATTCAAAATTCAGAAATATAAATAATTCAATATATTAGAAATAAATCTTCTCATTATTTCTATTGGTGTAATTAAAATAAGCACTTAGTTTTATTCATCAGTTTAGTGGTCTTTTGTAAGGTTTTTTTTTGCTTTCAAATGTACCAATCTTCTTTTTGATTTATAGTGTTTCTAGTTAGGTACCTAGTTGGATTTTTCTTTTAAATTTGTCACATTTCTAGATTATTTCTATGGTCAATTCATTGATCTTTTCCTTTTTTTCTTTTGATACAAAAGTGTTTAGAGATGTAAATTTTCCCTTCATGTTTGCTTCAATGAAAATAGAATTTTTATGTTATTGTGGCTAGTAAATGTTTTGCTTAATATCACTTTTTTTCTAAATTTTGTTTATGAGATCTGTATGCCAAAAACATGGTCAATTTTTATATAGGTAGTATTTACTATTGAGATATATGTTTAATCCCTCCTATTTCCATTTAATAATCATTGGAGATTTCATAAGTCTAAATTTCCATTCAGATATTTCACTTCTTTTCTATTTATATTTTTTGTTAAATTTGTTTACATCTGAAAAGTCTACACTAAGATCCTCAAATATCAAAATTTTCCTATTTTTTCTGTTCAGAGAACCACTTTTTCTTTAACTATTTAAAAGCTATGCCATTTGGAGCATACACACACCCACACCCACACCCACACACACACATATATTAGGTATTGATGTTAATTCATTATGAATTCCATGTTTACCTCTTTTAATCAAATCTATTTTTACTGTTATCTTGTCTGTAATCATAATAGCTATACCTGATTTTTTTTTTAGTTTTCTGAAACACAATAGATTTTACTCTCAATCCTTATTTTAACTCTCTGTGAATCTTTATGTTTCAAGTATATTTCTTGTAAACTTTGTATTGTTTGGAGTCTGATTTCTAACACATTCTATATCATGTTTTTCTACTTTATGAGTGAGTTTATGCCATTTACATTCATGGTTGTAATTGTTAATAATTTATTTCCTTTCATCATATCATACTTTTCCCTCTCCATTTACAAAGAAGAAGAGAGTGGAGAGAGAATGGGAAAATGCTCATCATAAATAATTTATTCTTTTTAAAAATTTTAAAAATTTATTATTTTTTTAATTTTAATTTTCTTGTTGATTAATTAAGAAAATTTTCCCCCGGTTACATGATTCATGTTCTTTCTCTTTCCCTCCCCTCCTTCCAACCCCCTCCCATATGCACATTTCTCCATATGCAATTCCACTGAGTTTTACATGTGTCATTGATCAAGACCCATTTCCATATTATTGATATGTGCACTAGGATGATTGTTTAGAGTCTACATCTCCAATCACATCCCCATCAACCTATGTGATCAAGCAGTTGTTTTTCTTCTGTGTTTCTGCTCCCACAGTTCTTTCTCTGGATGTGGATAGCATTCTTTCTCCTAAGTCCCTCAGAATTGTCCTGGATTATTGCATGCTGCTAGTAGAGAAGTCCATTACATTTAGTTGTGCCATAGTGTATCCATCTCTGTGTATATGGTTCTCCTGGTTCTGCTCCTTTCACTCTGCATCATGAATAATTTATTCCTGATTCTATCTTCTGTCCTGTCCTCCTGCCCCTCTTATCTTCCCTTTACCAAAATCCTGATCATTAGTTTTCATCCCTTCTTTATTTGCTTTTGAACCTTGCCATTACACTTTTGGGTTGGAGTTTGTTTTGCTAATGACTAATCCTCCCTTGACTCTTTCTTACCTCAAAATCGATCTCTTCTTTCCTTTCTCCTAGTTTCTATCTTTTTCTCTGTTAAGTTTATTTATTTAACATTAAAATCTCTCTATGTTTTTAACTTCTCTTCATGCAGTTCAGATCAAAATGAGGTCATGAGATGTCTACTTCTCTCATTCTTTTTTCCATGTCTAAATGCTCTTTTTCTTGCATAATCCATGAATGTGAAATAGTAAATTCCTTCTCCTTCTCCCTCATTTCCATTCTTGTGTATTCACTTTTCTCTTTTTCCATTCTTATAACCATCAAAACTGAGCAACCCTCCCCCCCAAATCCTGTGTCTGTAGTTTTTTACTTCTTGTGATGCTTGAAAATATTAGAATTCAGAAAAGGTACTTGTTTCTTCTCCTTTATTAGAATGTAAACATTTTATCATCCTTTAGCTTCTGTGAATTATTTATTTGTTTTGCTTTTTTACATTCTCTTCACTTGTAATTATTAAAAATTAAATTTTAAAATTTCTTATCTATAGTCCTTTTATCAGAAATATTTGAAAGTTTTCAAATTTATTTGAAAAATTCTTAGACCCAGTTGCTGAGTCTGTTTCCCAAGATGATCATAAAAGGAGAGAAATAATTCATATGTTGCAAAATAGTTATACCAACCCTCTCGGTGGTGGCAAAAAATTGGAAACTGAGGGGATGTTCATCATTTGGTGAATGGGTGAACAAATTATGGTATATGATTGTGATAAAATACTATTGTGCCATAAGAAACAGTGAACATACTCATTAAAAAAAACTAAAAAAGAACTACATGAGATAATGAATAGTAAAATGAGTAGAACTAGGAGAATTTTATACACAGCCACAGTCCTGGAAGAATAAACTGTAAAAGTTACCCCCAGTCACCACCAACATTTATATGTACATGTTGGTAAATTTAAAGATATCTTTTGGGATGTGGGGAGGGTGAAGAGGGCCTGGGACACTAGTGAATAGGATTTTTATGAAGATATAAAGAAAAGTAAGCTAAACATATAAGAGATTTATGATTTTATTTGTGCATTATCTTCTCTTCTTCATATACAGAAATTCTTGTTTCATTTGGTTTTGTAAAATTTTGAATAAAAAAATTTTAAAACGTCATAAAGTCACAGAACCAAAAAAAACTATTTTTTTTCCTCTGTAGGATCATCTTCAACTTTTCAAGACATTTTATTTTTGGTTGTAAGCCTTTATTTTTTTTCCCCCTTGGTAATATTGTACTATAAAATCTCTTCTTTTGTTAGCTTTGGTAGCTAACAAGTCTTGAATGATCTCAACTTTTTTCATGCTACTTTGTCTCTTTTTTTCCTGGGTGCTTGTAGTATTTTTTCTTTGTCCTGAAAGGCCCCCTTTCTTCTTATTTTGTCTCCTGAGTTTCCCTTTCCCACTACAATGTTCTCCTGGTTCTGCCCACTTTGTTTTGTATCAGCTCAAATAAGTCTTCCTAAGTTTCCTAATACCATCCTGTTTTTTATTTCTTAGAGCACAGCAGTATTCCAACACAATCATATGCTACAATTGTTTTTAGCCATTCCCTTGTTGATGGGCATCCCCTTGTTTTCCAGTTCTTTGCCACCACAAAAAGAGCTTCTATACTTATTTTTGTATGTAGATTTCCTTCCCCTTTTCTTGGATCTCTTTGAGATACAGATCTGGTAGTAGCATTGATGGATCAAAGCTTATGCATAATTTTATAGCTTTTGGGGCATAGTGTTATGGATAAAAAACAGGGTACACTAAAGCTCAGAGGTGATCTGCGTCCCTTTCTGAGTGATGGAGGGGTAAAGGTGATTGAGGTAATAGGNTATAGTCAGTTCATAAAAATGATAATGATAATGAAAAACACCTCTCAATTCCTTCCTTCCATGTCTGCTACTCTGTAATTTGGGGTGAATCATTTAAACTACCTAGTGTTGTGGATAAAAGCAAGTACACTAAAGTTTGGGGGTGCTCTCCTTCCCTTCCTGAGTGATTGAGGGGTAAAAGGTGATTGAGGTAATAGGAGAAGAATGAAAGGGATGGCTGGGTTTAGGAAGGAATTAACAAGACGGTGTTAGGATGGTAAGGGTACAGGGTGAGGTGCTGAGGAGAGGCAGCTGGCACAGACTAGACACCCAGGCTAGAGACAGAGGATATTGGGGTAATAGGCTGAACCCTTCCAGGCAGGAAAGATACTTTTACAGACACAAGGAGTAGGGCCAGTCAGAAGTGGTTTGAATCTGACTTGAGGGCTTTCTTGTCAGTTTCTCAAGTCCTCAAAGGAGGGACCACAAGGCTCCTCCCTGTCAATGAAACTGAAGGGATTCAGGAAGAAGTGTTGGGCAACTACTTCCTCCCAAGATGGATGCCTCCAGTTTCCCTCAGGAAATAAAAGAGAATTATTCCTGCCCCTTCACCTTTGCCTAGTTTCTTCAACACAAAGACTCTCCAGAGGGTCTAATTAGGTAACCAAGGGTTTATTAATGTTTCAGGGTGGTCTGGAAGGAGAGAGGGGATTGGGGTTTCTGACAATTGCTAGGGAGAAACTCAAGATGGGGGAGGGTCTCAGGAATGGGTTAGACTGGGAGAGAACCTGCTCTCTGAGCTGAGGAAGATTTGGCTGCTTTTAAGGTAGAGGGCATACTAAAGGGATAGTCTGAATTCAAGGATGTCCTACTTGCCTATTGGGGAAAACTGAACCCACAAAGTCTTTTCACTAACAACCCAAAAGCCACCCAGAGCCCTGGGAAAACAGACAGGGAAAACAGTCAGGGAAAACAGGGAAATAATATGGAGAAGGTCAGGGAGAGGTCCAGAGAAATTAGCCAGGTTCAAATTATTCAAAGACAAGGCACAGACCATAGCAAACTGAAAGCCAAAATAGAGCTCTGGTTGATCCTTCCACTCTGTTCAAGCGTCAGGGACCAACTGAATTCTCTCAGAATTCTAAGGCTTCCAACTGCCAGAAATTTTAAGTTGGCCCCCTGCAAGAGCAAAACCCTCTCTTGCAACTTTTGCATTATAATAGTTCCAAATTCTAAAGTCTGTAAAATTGTGTGTATAATCTTTGACCCATCAATACCACTACTAGACCTCTATATCAAAGAGGTCAAAGAAAAAGAGAAAGCAAGATGGTGTCAGAAAAACCTAGAACACTTATCTGAATTGACACAAAACAAAGTGAGCAGAACAAAGAGAACATTTTACACAGAAATAACAATATTGTAACAATAGTCAATTGTGAAAGACATAACTACATGATCAATACAGTAATCTAAGACAATTCCAAAGAACCCATGATGAAAAATTTTATCCATCTTCAGAGAGATAACTGATGAACAATATGAGTACATAATGAATCATATTTTTTCACTATTTTTCTTGCTTTTTGGTGTGCTACTAATTTGGATATAGATTTTGCATGACTTCACATGTGATTTACTGTTTGCTTTCTCAAAGAGGAGAGGAGGATCTGAAGGGAAGAGGGAATTTGGAACTCAAAATGAAAAAAAAATTTAAAAAATAATAAAGATCCTAATTTGATTCTATCATCCCTGCTGGCTATATTTTCTCCTCTTTTTAGCTAAATTCTTTGAGGTCAATTATACTTTGTGCCTACACTCCCTCTCCTTTTATTTTCTTCCAAATTACCTTCAATATAGTTTTCAACTTCACTTTTAACTGAAATTGTTCTCTCCATAATTTTGATTGATTCATCTCTTAGTTGCTAAGATATATTCTCTTCTCTATGGCCCCTTTTCAATCCTTGCCCTTCTTTACATCTCTAGAGAACTAGACAATATCAACTTCTGGATATTTTCTTCTTTCTAGTTGTTTTTTTTAATGACATTGTTCTTTTCTAATTCTCCTTCTATCTTTCTGGCCCCTTTTTAAGAAGTATTTATACTTATTCTTCCTCCATGTCATGCCCAGTGACTCATTTGTCAAAGTTATTTTTCTGAAAGATAGATGTGATTGTCATGCTCATTCATACCACCCAAATATTACACAAGGAGAGCCTCCAAATTAGAAGACAGAGTTCTAGTGGCTCTTTATTACCTCCAGAATCAAGTGGAAAGGCCTATATTTAACATCTAGAGCTCTTTATAAGCTGTCCCCTTTCTACCTGTTCAATTTTCCCATGTTTATCCACCTTCTAGCTACTGAATTTAGTTTTCTATTGAGTTCTATGGTGATACCTCTTTGTGGCATAGAAGCATCTCTAGATTCTCAGTGGTACTCTAACTCTGGAACATTCTTTCATGCCAGAAAGGCTTCAAATTTGCTCTCAATAACTGCCTTTGTTTTTGAAGTACGAAGTAGATAAGTACAAAGAAGTTAATTGCCAGTAGAGTGGTCACTTGATGACAAATTTCTTAGTGAAGATCACTCATGCAACAAAGAAATATGCAAAATAGCTCTCAGTTGTTTATGGTCCTCATTTGCATCTATAGCAATGATGTCAGAGCTGCAGAAAGGGGGCCAAAGGTGCTATGAATCATATGATTTTCAGACCACTTATAAGTATTAACTTAACTTCTAGTACTCTCAATGTGAGATTCAGGCCCAATGATCAATGAATAGGTACACTACTTTGGGAACTGAATCATATCATTCTTGACATACCATCAATAAAACCAGAAGACAAAAGGAAATTACAGCTAACTGGAAAAATGACTCACAGTTTCTCTCTGGAGAGGCAAATAAAGAAATTGGCAGAGTTAGTTTTATCATCCAAAAGAAACATAATTTCATGGGATTCTTGGTTAACTCATTTTTCATTATTCGTTATGACCATTTTAAAAAGAACATCAAGATAATAGAAGCTCATATGCCCACATCTGTTACAGAGGTTGAGGAATCAGGCAAAAGCATTTTTGACTGCATTTTCCAGATTTCACCACTATGACTCAATTGCTCTTTTTCCTTCTATCTGATATTCTTATACTCTCCCTCTATCCCTGTACCTCTTTCTGCCACTAGTGAGTTCTTCTTGGAACTCTCATTTTAAGGAGGATCCCAGAACAGCCATTCTTCATTCTACAGATTTCACCACCATGCCCCAGAATGGATATCTCATCCCCTACTCCACCTCAACTTTTTAATTCAATTTTATATATTATCTTCCATGATTAGAATATATGCTACATAAAGACAGGGACTCATTTTTTATTTGTAATTGTATCCCACTGTCTAGCATAGTATCTGGCACATAGTAAGTATATAAAAAATACTTATTGACTTGATTTGATAAGACCCTTCAAATTAAATTAGCATATACTTCAATCCATGGTGCCTTTAATGGAAGCATAGGATTAGGGCAGGTTCATGGAGAATATGATGGAAAGCATAGTGGAAGAATAAAAAAATTAGAGTTTGTAGACTATAAAGAGGACTGTTATACCTATAATGTAATTAATATTTTATTTAGTCATAAGTCAGTGAACATAATGAGCTCCTACATAGTACAAAAGATGAAATTAGTTATCCTCTAATGGATGGAAAACTATTGAAAACCAATGTGAGTCATCCTGTGAATAGTCAGACAGTACAGAAGTTCAATGAAAATCCAAATCAATATCAAATAACAATAAATAATAGAAAGTGAGAAGATAAGTTGTGTAGTTGAGGCAATTTCAGTCGGTCTTATTTAGGCAAGCTGCCTCTTTGACTTTGAGCAAATCATTTAACTTCACATTACTCTAGGAAACTAAGTTGCAGAGAAGATCCTGGCCTGCATTGATTAAAAAGGAATTTTCTCATTCTGGAGTTTCTATACCTATGAAATTAGAGTTCAAAATATTATTTCTACTGATGCAAAAATAATGTGGGAAATGAACAAATGAACAGACTATCACTCTATCCAATGGAAGTTTAACCAATGTAAATTGTTTAAAAACAATGTGGAGACAGAAAGAAACTAAGAATTGATTTTGTCAGATAGTATTTGATTTTCTTGTCAATTGGCTAAGAACAATGGCTTAAAATATGAAATCATATATAAAACACTTTAGAAGAAGATAATGGAAGAGTATAATTTGTACTATCTCATAAAAAGTGAAAAGTGATGGAGAGAAAAACAAATTTACAGAAAATTTGGTGAGAGACCCAATTAAGCTTGATCGTCCTAAGACCATTAAGTATCAAGCTGGAAGGCTCACAAAGAGATGAAAAATAGAAAATATATACTAGAATTTCTATAATGAACTCTTTTCCTCATCTAGAAAATTGGAGGCACCATATTTTTTATCTTTATTATTAATTAAAAGTGTAAAATTAATGAGTTTTATGTAGAAATAACCATGGAATACCATAGACTCTAGAGATCTAGGTTCAGTTCTTCCAAAAGACCTCAAAGAGGTGAATAAAAGGCATGGGTAATATGAAACATATTACCATTAAATAAGTTTCAGGGGGAAATCACATAAAAACATTGTGAGAGAAACTCAATACTGGAAAAAGAAATAGACTGGTCACGCAGAGAGAATAAAGTATAATTAATAGTTAACCTTTAAACTTGCTTAGTGGCCACATGTTATCAAAGAGATTACAAGAATGACCTCCAGAATGTGAGGTGTAGTTAATCTATAGCAGAATTAGGGGAAGATAAGGATATTGGTCATTTGGAATAATAAAATATGAATGATAATTTGATCTGTATCATAAAAGGGAGTATCCATATCAGTGATATCAAAAATAAATGCAAAATTAAATCGTTGCCAATGCCAGAATCACAGAATCTCTGAATTTGGAGGAATATCAGAGGTTATCAGCTACAACTCATAACTGAACATACTTTAGTAATATACTCAAGTAGTCATTCAGATTCTTTTGGCAAAACTTCTTTGACAGGGACTCAGTGTTTCTTGATGAATTTCATTCAATTTTTTGAAAGTTCAAATAATTAGGAAGTTCTTCCTCATGAACTCAAGTCTACATCTATAACTTCCAAGCATTGGTCCTATCATAAATCATACATAATCATACTTCACTTCTCTGAGTTTGATAATCTCCTGCTCTTTCAGTCAGTCTTCATATGACATGGTTTCTAGACCCATTACCATCTTGATCAGTGTCCTCTGGGAGATTCTCTGGTTTATCAATGACTCTCTTAAATTGTAGCATCTAGACCTAAACACTTTTCTCTAGATGTGACCTGGGTACATAGGAACCATTATCTCCATTTGTCTGGAGCCCATTTTCTATTTTATATATTTTAATGGGCATCAATTGTATCAATTAAAGCTGTTATCTCCAGAGCGTTATATTGAACCCTCATATATGAATTGTTGTTGAACCATAGTCTTCATCCTGTGTTTGGACAATTAATTTTTCCAAATGTAAATGCAGGGTTTTTCATTCATTCTTATTAGGTTTTATCTTGATGATTTGAGTCCATTAAGGATCTTTTTTAATCTTGATTCTTTCATTTAATGTTTCAGCTATCTTTTCTAGCTTTGCACAGTTTTCAAATTTGATTAATTTGCCTTCTCTATTTTTTTACAGGGTCCTGATAAAAATGTTGACTAATATAAGGATAAAGATAGAACCCTGTGGGACTTAAATAGTGGTCTTTCTTTCAGATTGCCATTGATAGTCTAATCAATAATGTCTGTTCAGTTGCACAACCAGATCTGAATTCACCCAGCTGTATTACCATTCAGCTCATATTTCTCTTTTCCTTATCCACAAGAGTAACATAAGAAAATAGTTCAAGAACCTTGAAGAATTTCTAAGACACTGTATCTACAACATTTCCCTAATCTTCCAGTTTATTATCTTTTTCAAAAAAGAGAAATAACTTACCTTAGTAAGATTTGTTTTTCGGGATCTATGATGTGTCCTAGTAATCTCGAATCTTTTTTTCTAAGTCCAGTTCTAAATCTATGATCCTAAGTGCTTGCAAACCATCTACCTCATAATCCATTCTAGAATTGTTTTTTACCTAAATCTTATCAAATATTTCCTACCTATAGTCTATGGAATTTACCCACATCTTCTTTTAAAGGATTAAAAGAGAAGGTAAAATATTAAAACATTTAATTCTCTTTCAAAATTTTTTTATTAAATTAATATGCCTGTATTCAGTTCACACCAAAGTAAAAGGGCTGTATCTAATTTAAGCTTCCACTTACATGGAGAATAAAATATATTAACAATTACATGTAGACTGATTTATAGTCAAGTAATCGCAGCCAAATCCAATTTGAATCATAGTTCCAGCTGCTGAGGGAGGAATTTGTGAATTTCTTTATAGAATTCTGGAGCCATAAAATTGACCATAGCTTAGGTATGAAAATTGGGAAGCTATAGAATTTGAGGAAAGATTAAGTAACACAGAAAAACATGAGACGTGCACTCTCCTCTAGATTTTTTTTATAACCAATCACCTAGTGATGCATCTGGGCAAAGAAGTCCTGGATTTGATACCTCCCCTTCATAGCTCTTCGATTCTCACTGAGACTTGCAGTCCCTTTAGGCCTCATACATATTAGAATTTTTTTTCTTCTCTCTTCTCATTCATGTATCTATGTGATACAGATAAAATATATAATAAAGTACAGGTCACTGCTAAAGTTAAATGTACTTATAAAAGAGGAGAACAACTGAAAATTCAGTAATTTAATAGCTTTACATGTTTTCGGGGCAGCTAGGTAGCACAGTGAATAGAGTACCAGACCTGAAATCAAGAAGACTCAATTTCCTGAGTTCAAATCAGGTTTCAAACATTTACTAGCCCACCCATATTCCAAATATACTTGATATGCCTGGCTTTATACTTAGGAATAAAAAAGTACATATTAAATTATTTAAATTTGTTGTACTAAGTTATGCATCCCTAATAATTCTCTGGTTTAAAAGTGGAATCTTACTTATTGTGGTATTTAATTCTAATAAAAGAAAGACAGAAAACAAGAGTTGGATAAGGCCCAAGAGGACACCTCAATCAACACAAATCTCAGAATTTCATTTAACAATCTTTTTCAAAAAATTTGTTCATTTTTTACATTAAAGTTTCCAGAGATCTCTCTTCCT
Source organism: Gracilinanus agilis (assembly GCF_016433145.1). Lineage (NCBI taxonomy): Eukaryota > Metazoa > Chordata > Mammalia > Didelphimorphia > Didelphidae > Gracilinanus > Gracilinanus agilis. The sequence goes on along the minus strand of NC_058130.1, from coordinate 340,450,098 downwards.
CCATTCCTCCCCTTATTATCACCTATATGAAGTGACACAAAGTGAAGTGAGCAGAACCAGGGCAACACTGTACACAGTAATAACAATAATGTATGATTATCAACTGTGAATGATTTAACTATTATCAAGGAGGTAAGGATCCAGGACATCTAAAAGGGATTCATGATGAAAAAGGCTATCCACCACCACAGAAGGAATAGATGGAGTCCTGCTGCAGATTGAAACATACCATTCTTCACTTTATTTCCTCCCTGAATTTTTCTCTAGTGTAAATAATATGTATCTTGTTTCACAACATGAAGAACAGGTAAATATGTATTATATGATAATAAATGTATAACCTATTAAAAAAACAATAAGTGACAATATAGTCCCCACTTTAAAACCTCCAGGAAAGGAACCCTGCCGCCAGAAGACTTCCATTCTACTTTTATACATCAATAATTGTTACCCAGGTCTCCCCCACCTCAAAACCAGATTTCTCTCTCCTACCTCCATCAATGTCTCTTTATTCTGCCCTCAAGGACCAAGGAAAACAGATCTAGTCTTTCTTCTACTTTATAGTCCTTCACACACTGGGAAAGAGTTATTATGTCCTGCCCCACCCCCATCTTAGTTTTTTATTCTCTTCTCTAAGATAAACAGCTTCCATTCCCTCAATTAATCCTTGAATAACCTTATTTATATTCCTTTCACCATCCTCTAGAAGCATCCCTATTTATCAACATCCTCCTTAAATTATAGTATGCAGGACTAAACAGAACATTCCATATGTGGTTAGATTAGAGCAGAATACAGAAATAACTCCATTATTTTTAATGTGTTAGACAGTCAATGAATATTTATTTAACACCTACTAAGTGCCAGACACCATATTAACTGCTAGAGATCTGAATATGAAAAAGAGTAATGGCCCCTGCCATCAGGATTTAATAAACTAATAGAACACAACAACCCCAAAAAGGAAACTGGGTAGAAGAGGAAGGTACCCAGATGGGGGTGGGGGATGATGATGGAGAAAGTATAGCTAAAAGAAATGAAGAGACTGTTGGGCTAGTTTGAATGAAGGTTTTGTGAGTAATTCTCCACTGCCCACCCTCCAATCAGAAGGACCCCAGAGGTAGAGGTATTGATGAGGTTTGAGTTCCAGGACTGATGTAACCTTCCTGGATGAAGGCTGGGACATAGTGCTCTGTGGGAGGGGCATAATGAAAACCAAAAGAAACCAGCAGGATGATGAATTAATGAATCTCTTAATCCAGCCTATGAAAACATTATAATTATTTTAGATTTCACATCAAATTGTTGACATATATAGACCTTACAGTCTAAAAAGATTCCAAGACATTTTTCACAAAGACTTTGATCTAGCCATTTATCTCTCATTCTGTATTTATGAGACTTATTTTTCTTTAACTCAAATGTAGACTCCCTATTACATTCATCTTAATTTATTCATTTGGTCATTGAAATTCTTTTACCAGTCAAGATCTTTTGGGCTCTTAACTCTGACATAAAACATGCTAGCTATTCCTCCAAAATTTTTGTCATCAGCAGATAAAATTTCAAGTATGGATATACCTTTAATTGATAACTTCAAATATCAGTATGCTTTTATTGAAATCATTGATAAAAATATTAATAAACACAGATTTTAGATGCCCTGGATTAGTCCTCTAGAGGCATTCTTCCAAGTCAACATCAACCCTTTAATGATCTTTTGGGGTCCATTTATTTAACTAGGTCTGAAACCACAAAATATTATTATCTAGCCTATACTTGTCCATCATCCATAAGAGTAGTATTGCTTTTGTTCAGTTCTATCTTCTTGCCTTTGTGAAGATGTTTTTTTTAACATTCCTGTTTCTTTTTCATATTTTCATCAAGGATATTTCAATATATACTCTCATAATTTCATAAAGACAAAGATATCAGTAGTTATTACTTATCTTTTAATTGTCTTTTGAAATCATCCATCTTTTTTATTTTTCTCTCATTCTTAATAGAATCCTTCCTCCAGAAATTCTGTAAAGTAATAGTTCAACTCATTCAAGATTATTTTGCTTTCAGCATGGATTTCCCTGGTGCATATTTTACTTGGTCCAATTTGCCTTCCTCCCTTTGTCTTAATTATAATTTCTATTTCTTATAGCATAAGAAGTATTGATGTTTTGCAGCCCAAATGTAGTCATTTTCTGTCATTGGTGATAAAAATAGGTTACTATAAACATTTTAATATTTATTTCATGTTTTGTTTAGTTTTGTACTGTTATAAATCTCTTCTGTGAATACTTATTCAATGATGTGATTCATCTGATTCTGATCCAAACCATTCTGGGAACTCATATTTACTTCAACTGATTTTTATTGTTTAATGAAACAATATAGCTTTTGATCTTCCACTCCCCAACTCCATGCTGTTATTTATACATATGAGTTCATAAACTAAAAGTATGTTGCCCATAGCAATCATCTCTCTATTTGGCAAAGGCATCAAGCATTTGCTAGCTCAGATGGTTTCTAGGATCTTCTTTGTGGCAACTCTTTGGCCTCCTCTTTGAGACAATTGTAAGCTTTTGAAAGAACTAGTTATAATCAAGCTCATTATCTTCTCCTTTTTCTCTTTCTCACAATAAGACTTCTACAGCAATGGTGACAGAGGGGAAGAAAAGAAAGTATGGGAAGAATCAGACAATTTTTAGACTCTCTTTATATACAAACTTAACCATAAGTATTATCTTTGTCTAATGACCAGTAAATTGATATATTATGGGAGGAATTAAGCCATATCAGTATAAGTATTTCCAAGAGAAACAAAATAAGAAGACAAAAGAAAGTTATGTCTAAACCAAAGAATGCCTCTTAGGTTCTCCTTTAAGACAGAAAAAGGAACTGGCAGAGTAAGTTTTGTTGCGCCTCAAAATACAATAAGAAATTTGATTTCATTGAGTATTTAGTCATCCTATCTTATAATCTGCATGATAAGATTAAACAGAATGATCAACAAGAAGACATTTTCAGTTTGCATACCAACACATGATTTCTACGGTACTTCTTTTTTTTTTTTAAATAACCCTTACCTTCCATCTTGGAGTCAATACTGTGTATTGGTTCCAAGGCAGAAGAGTGGTAAAGACTAGGCAATGGGGGTTAAGTGGCTTGCCCAGGGTCACACAGCTAGGAAGTGTCTGAGACTAGATTTGAAACTAGGACCTCCCATCTCTAGACCTGGCTCTCAATCCACTGAATCACCCAGCTGCCCCCACTTGTGCTTCTAACAGAGAAAAATCCTAAATTTCAACCCAGGTTTGAGGTTAACAAATGACATCAGCAATATTGGCTATCTACAACACCAACTATATGAGTTGATAGGGAACTTAGCAAAGATTTCCAATCTCATTTCCAGACTATCATAAAATCAACATATTTCTTTAATAACTCTGCTAAGTTGTCAATTTAATTTGTTGTTTAAATATATGTATACCATATGTTTGTGGCATAATACCAGGAAGAGATTTCTAGTCCTTTAGAAAATAGCTTCTGTTATAAACAGAAAAGTTTGGCAACCCCTCCTGTCTGTTCCAAGGCATTAACCAGCAACCATCGCACTCATAATCTTCAGTCTTTCTCTCCAGGATCAGTCTCATAAGGGCTATTCACTCAGTTTTGGAATTCCATAGCTGAGTCCTCAAGAACAAGTACAAATTTACCTCACTCACACTACAAAGCTAACTTCAAACCATGTATCACATCCCACTAACCATCCAGCCCAGTCAACATAGCATTGATTGAGTTCCCCAATCTCCATCTCACCTTTCTCTACTCTTTCACTGAATAAACTTCTGTAAAAGGTAATTTATAAGCCATGCTTCCATTTTCTTATCACCTACTCTTCTTTAATCTTGCATCCTAGCTTCTGTCCCTACAACCCTATGGAAATTGCTTTTAAAGGTCATTGATAACTCTCAATTGCCAAGTTCAAAGGCCTTTGTCCATTCCAGTTCTCCTTGTTTCTCTGCAAGTTTTGATGGTGTTTTTTCCTCTCTTTCTGTCTGTTTCTTCTTTGTCTCTAAAGACACGACATTGTTCTGATTCTTCCTCTACCTCTCTAACCACTCTTGCTCTGTTTTCTTTCTTCATTTCTTATCTTCTCCCCAGCTGCTTAAGGTGGGGACTCTCTGTCCTTGACTTTCTTCTTGTCATTTTCTCAATATTCTCTTCCTTAATCTCATTCATTCTCGTGGCTTCAACTATATCTAAACAGAAGATCCCTAGGTCTATATTTTCAGCCTTGACCTTTCACCAGAGCCTTAGTTCCACAACTCCATGGGAGATGATGGCACAGTGAGAGTGAGTCCAGACTCAGGAAGACCTGAGTTCTAATCCAGCCTCAGAAACTTACTAGCTCAATATCCCTAGGTAATTCCCTTAATTTCTGCTTGCCTCAGTTACTTCAACTGTAAAATGGTCTAATAATTGCACATATCTCACAAGATTATTGTGAGGATCAAATGAGATAATACTTATAAAAAGTGCTTACTTAGTGCAATGCCTGGCACATAGTAGCTACAATATAAATGCTTATTCTCTTCTCCCATCAGAATATCTCTACCTAGATGAACATCTCAATGGAACCTCAAATCCGACATACACAAAACCTTACCTGCTCCTCCCACACTCACCATCTGATCGTCCATTAGCCTTCACTATTTCTGTAAGTGGCACACTATCAATTTTTTAAACCAAATATTACCTTTAACTCTTCCCATTCTCTCACCTCATAACTAGTTCATTTAAATAAACATTTGCTAAGCATCTATTATGTGCAAGGAAGACATCAAGGAGATTAACACAAAAAATAAAGTATTTCCTAGCTGCTGAGGGTCATCGAGTTCATGTCAGATGACAAGGTCACACGTGGACACTGAAATCTGCAAGGCAAGATTTACAGGAGAATGGATTCCCACCCAGGCCTCCCTATATGACTCTTTTCTTACCAACACTCTATTTAGTGATCAATATCCCTATTCAGCCCCAGGAACATATAGAGGAACATTATAGACTATTATTAGAGCCCTTACAGGCCCCCTACAAACTTCTAGGAAAAGCCCCATCTTTACATGTAATAATACAGAAATTCCCCTAGAGTCTCCCTATAACAAATTAGCAAATAGTGAGTTAATGTTAAAGATTTTAAAACACTAACTTAGATACACAGGTGCCTGCAAAAACAGGCCAAGTTTCCCCCTCCCTGATCCCTGACTCAGTAGTTAACAATGGATGATAAATGGAGAAATTGCCTTCAAAGGTTGATACATCCCATTCCACTGACTGAACTGCTTTCTCCACCCCATAGCCAAGGAGACAAGTAAACACACCTTTAAAAATATTGGAAGTTAATAGGGAATAAAAAAGTTGTTAGTAACAAGGTTGTTTTTAACAAGGTTGGTATATGACTTGTTCACTATCTCCAAGAAAAGATGTATATTGATTATGGAATATCCATACCAACCCTGTATGTAACCATAAGAAAGAAAAAGTATAAATAAAGAAGTCAGCACATGGCACTAGGACAGCCTCTGTGAATATCATCTGAATCTCTGGCTGTGTTCATTCAACTGCACTGACGCCGCCGTGCCCCCAAGATTCCTGTCCTATGAAAGCAGGTCTTTCGCACCTATCCTCAGGAAGCTTTCAGTCTACTTGGAGGTATCTAATATGGATATGTATATCCATATTAGATGTATATGTATATTACATATATCATAATATATATATCTATGTATCTATGTAAATACACACACAAATCCATATAGTACAAGGAAAATTAAGGTGAGAAAAAGTGCTAGCAACTGGGGAAGTGGGGTTTGTTGGGGAGAGATCCTATGTAAAAATTAACAAAGGAGATGGCATATGAATTGAGATTAGAAGACAACACTTCTGAGAGCCAATAATGAAAGAGGAATATATCCCAGGCATGTAAAATGACACATCTAAAAGCCTTAGTCATTGGAGGAGATGGAGTATTGAGTTTAGGGAATGGATCTTAACCTGTCTAGCCAGAACATATAATCAGTAAAGAAGAGCAGTTGATCTGAGTGAAGGAATATATAGCTGAAAAGGTAGGTGGAAGCCAGATGATTAGCCTTAAGTTCCAGATTAAGGTACTTCTTTTTATCCTGGAGGGGATCAGAGCCAAATTAAGGGTTTTGAACAGAAGAAAGGCAGGATCATATTTGTCCATGCTTTAGTAAATTTTTTGGTGTTTGTGTGGTAGATGGATTGTAGAGAGGGAGAGACTTGAATCTGTTACAATTATTGAGTTGTTTTGTTTTTTTACCATGTCCTTCTGTAGTATTTGTGGTACCCTTCTCTCATCTATTCCTAATGTTATCACCTTAATCTAATATTTCATGACCACTCAACAAAGAGATGTTTCCACCATCACTCCTTTCTCTCCTCCAAACTAACTTTCATACTATTGCCAGGTTTGTCCTAAATTTGCATGAGTCTTATGCCACTTTTTTTATTCAAAACCCTTCAATGACTAGCTCCATATTTTGTTCTGAGTTAAACTTAAACAATCAAAGTCTGGCATTTAATACCTCCACAACCTGGCACCTATTTCTTCAAATGAGGTAGAGCTTGAGCTATCATGCTATTACCCTCTATGTGCAAAGAAAATAGAGGACGGTTTATTCACCATTCCCTTTTAAAACTCTGATATTTGCTACTTTCATCTTTTTTCTTAAAAATGCCTAGAATTCCCTTCTCTTCCACATTGCCTCACTCTGACTGTTGAATTTCTACCCTTTTGTTAAAGCCCAAGTCAGGTATTATTTTATCAAGGAAGTCTTTTCTGAGTCCCCCTTCTCCATAGTCAATAAGGGTCATCTCTCTGCCCCCTCCTTTAAATCTCACATAGCACTTTGCGTCTTTCTCATATACTTATATACTGTTTCAGGCTATATTTATCTGAGTATTGGCCATAATGCTCTACTAGACTGTAAGTTCCATGGGGGTAAGATTTATGTCTTATGTAAATTTCCTATTTCCATCAGTTTCTAGTATAAAGTCCAATGTGCAGTAGGTAGATACTTAGTGAACACTTGTTGAATTAAAGTCTCTGTAGTTAAACTTGGAAGGATCTGATTTGAAGGTAAGTTGAAACAAGAATTTGAATGAAGCCTGAGGATGAAATAAATATTGGAGTAAACAGTGTCTGAAAGTAGTAAAGGATTAATGATAATAATAAATCTAAGTAGGGGCAGCTGGGTAGCTCAGTGGAGTGAGAGTCAGGCCTAGAGACAGGAGGTCCTAGGTTCAAACCCGGCCTCAGCCACTTCCCAGCTGTGTGACCCTGGGCAAGTCACTTGACCCCCATTGCCCACCCTTACCAATCTTCCACTTATGAGACAATACACGGAAGTACAAGGGTTTAAAAAAATAATAAATCTAAGTAGTGTCAGACATTTATTTTCTTTTGAAAATTTGCTATTTAATATTGTCTGCTTCATTGGCTAGGATGAGTTTATCTTTCTTTGTTTTTAAGAAGCAGCACTGTTTTTTTTTAATTGATCTCTCAGGATTGAAAATGGCTAATCAAGAAATAAAAACTTCATTGGAATGACTTAGTAGTTTCAATTTTTAGACAAAGAATCATCAATTCATGACTTCAATGAGTATGTATTTTCATCACAAAGAGCAATAGGAAATTTACATATAGTTGTAAATGGTTCTGGGAAAGTGGGCTAATCTTTGCTTACTAGGTCTATGAGAAATCTAGTTCTTCACCTAAGAAGTAATAACTAATGTACCACTAGTGATCCAGTGACAATGTACTGTAATTAATGGACAAAGGATAAGGAATGAAAAGGGAGACAGAACCCATTCAAGAAGGAGAAGGAGAACAATGGATATAATGTATTACAGATGGTGAAGGAGGAGAAGGTTTCAAGAAGGACAGATTAATTATAGTGTCAAATATTACAAAAAGATCAAGGAAGGTAAGACCAGAAAAGAGGACATTGACTTTAGGGATAAAAAACCCATTAATGCCCTTGGTCCTTGAGCAGGGCTATTTTAGTAGAGTTAGATATTTGATTACTCATGAGTAAACATCAATTTACACTTTCTGTAGGGATGGACAATGGATAAAGGACAGCTCTCTGTATTTATGGGAATCTCTGTGTCATTGAATCTGCCCTATCAGTGGGGAAATCATAGCTACTTCTCTTACTGACCAAAAGAATCACCCAGCACAAATGGACATGTTATGTGCAATAAATAACTACTCATTTGTATTCCAAAGCCTCAAACTTATGAATAATATTGATAAAAACAAGAGCATCCTTCCCAATTAGTTGGAATATTGTCACAGGGGATTAGAGATAAAATCTGGGTGATTTTTCACAAAATCAAATGAGCTCTTCCATGGATGATTAAAAGGTATATAAAAATATTATATGAAACATTATATATAAAGGATTTTATGTATGTATGTATACATATATGTATATATATATGTAGGATTACAAACATTCTCTTTATTTCTCTGTAATTTTGAGTAAGGAGGTTATAAGTTGGAATGGGATGCATAGAACATCAAAGATCCTGCACGAATTGGGAGATGAACAGTCCTGGTTGTGATCTTCCACCCAATAGGAATCATTAGACCTTGAATAAGGGATTATAGCAACAGAAATTATACTAGAGACCTTCTAGATAAATCTTCACTCTGTAGGCTTCAAGACTAACTTAAAGGTGGATCCCTATTGACTGCCTGTAAAATCAATTTTATGCCACAATGAATGTGGCATTCATTCAGTATAAAAGAACAGATGATAGAAAGTTTAAGATGGTAACTTCAACACAGTAATAATAATAATTCACATTAAGAGTGATTTGGGGACACCATGTCATCTAGGATCTAATAGCTAGCTGGTCTTAGAGTAAGAGAGATCTGGGTTCTGTTGCTGCTTCTGATTCATGTTTTAGGACAGTCATTTAAACTTCACAGTGTGGGACAGCTGGGTGGCTCGGTGGATCGAGAGTCAGGCCCAGAGACAAGAGGTCCTAGGTTCAAATCTGGCCTCAGACACTTCTTAGCTATGTGATCTTGGGAGTCACTTAACCCCCATTGCCTAGCCCTTACCACTCTTCTGCCTTAGAACCAATACCCAGTATTGATCCTAAGATGGAAGGTAAGGTTTTTTAAAAAATAAACAAACAAAGAAACAAATAAATAAATGGATAAATGAACTTCACAGTGGCCCAGGCAACTAAGACTATGAATCTCAATGTAATTGTAGAATGTATTATTCAAATACTCTTTTCTTCTCTTTTCATCTCTTCATATATTTCCCTCATTTTCCTTCTATTTCCAAAATTTGTCATGTCTAATAACATAATACAACCCTTTACATTCACGTATCAGTCTCTTTAGTCATTTCTTCCAGTCACTGCAATTGTGTTATTTCTGGGTTTTTCTTTGTCATTACAAAGCTTCCGTAAATATTTTCATGTATACACAACTTTCCTCCCACCCCCTTAAAAATGTCTTTATGGCCTAATCCTAGAAATCATATCCCTAGGTCAATGAGCATATACACACAAACAGTTCTTAACATATATTTCCCTCTTGTTTTCTAAAAAACAATTCACAGCTGCTCTAGCAATTTAATTACTAGGCCTGTTTCTCCATGTTCCTATCAACATTTAATTTGATCATCTTAGCCCATGTGGTTCTCAATTAACACGAGTTGCCAAGACTATATTTAGCTAGATTGATTCTTGGGCATCAGACACAATCTGTTTCCAGGACCATAGCTTTTTCAAAACTGAGTATTTCCAGCTTGGTCATACCCAATATGGGTGGCGGTGGGGAGAAGGGGGGCAGAGCCAAGATGGCAGTATAGTAGCAGGAGGCTTCTGAATATTCTTCCAACCAATCATTACAAGTGTCTCAAAAGGACAGAAATCAAACCTGAACAAGTAAAGGGGCTCTTCCACTGGACACTGCATGAAAGATAGGCAGTAAGTGGTGATTTCCATGCTATGAGAGGGCAAAACTGCACTAATCAAAGCATATTCTGCTCAACCCTCCCCCTCACCACCTACTGTATCAGAGTTAGAGGAAGGGCCAGGACAATTTTTAAATTCTCAGAGGCTGGCTTAAAGCACCACAGACTTACCCCTGAGGGCTATACCAGTCCTTGACAGTGAGTCTCTAGGCTGAAGAGCACAGAGCTTGAGCAGCAGAACAGCTGGCCACAGCTGAGGCAGCAGGGGCTGGGAAGATAGCCTCAGGGCAAAACGCTTTAAAGCCCATGCTACACAAAAACATCACAGAGCTACCTTCCCTCAGTCAGGCTTCTGACAGGGAAGGGAAGATAGTACCAAGGCAAAGCCCTGTGAGACATATGCTAAGAAAGCAATGACCACCAACATGCAGGAACTCCAATTCTCTATCAACAAAAGGAATAAGCAACAGTCAAAAAAGCTCTTGACCCTGGAAAATTTCTATGGAGAAAAAGAGCAAAATACAGAAGCAACAGCAGAGAATGAGAAACAAGCAAACATAACCAAACTTTCCCCCCAAAATGGAAATTGATCACAAGCTCTGGAGGAACTAAAAAAGGAGTTCAAGAACCAAGTAAGAAAGATAAAAGAAAAATGGGAAAAAAGAAAAGAAAGTAATACAAAAAGAAAATAAGAGCTTAAAAAACAAAATTGCCCATATGTAAAAAGAGGCACAGAAATCAAATGAAGTAGTGAGTAAATTGGAGACCAGAAATAACCTGTTAGAAGCCATGAAAAGCAGAATTGAATAAACCAAAAAGGAAAATCAAAAGATCATAGCTGAAAATCAGTCTTTAAAGACCAAAGTTCCAACATCATAATTTTTCAGGAACACAGAATTATCTCCAAAGTATGATGAATGTTAAAATAAGTTGTTTGAAGAATATTTATGAACTCCAAACCTTTGTTGTCCCACCAGAAACTGTTTGGATTATGTGTATTCTCAGGCTTAAATCTACTACTAGCCTTGTGCAGGTGTGTGGAACTCTCCAGATCTGTCATATTTAACTTAACTAAGGTTTTATTCATCATGTTAACTTCTTTTTAATTTATTTTTTAGTTAGATTTTTCCAGTTCTGAGAGGGGAAAATTAAAGTCCTCTGCTATTATTATTTTGTTATTATTTCAATCTTTATTTCATTTGATATTTTTCTTTAAAAATCTGGATGCTATAACACTTGGTGCATACATGTCCAATATTGCTAAAACTTCAATATCCATAGTACTTCCCCCCCACACCCAATTCATCCCTTCAAATTTAATTCAGTTTAGCACTAACTCTGCCAGAGATCAGGATGATACCCCTGTCTTCTCTGGATCAACTGAGGCATAGTATATTCTCCTCCAGTCCTTCACCTTCACTCTATGAGTGTATCTCATTTTCAATGTGTTTTGCATAAATCATATTATCAGGTCTTTGTTTTTAATCGTTTCTTTTATCCATTTTCTTCCCAGAGGTGAATTTATCCCATTTACTCTCAATGTCATAGTTACTAGCTATGCATTCCCATATATTCCACTCCTTCTCTCTGTCCCTCTTTTCTTTCTGCCATATTCCTCCTCAGGTGTCCAATTTAATCTCTCTCCAATTTACAGCTTCTCCTGAAAATCCTCATTTATTTTCTCTTCTTGCTTTCATGATTCCAAAATGGCCCACCTATACAAAGGTCACTTTCTTATTCCTTCCCTCTTACCTTTTAATTCTTTTTTTCTAACCACATTTCCAAAATCCCTTCCTTATCCACCCTATTGTACTCTTCTACTTCTTGATTCTTTTAATCACTCACCTTAGTCCCCTACTTCTTGATATGTAGTCCACTGGGGGTATCCCTTTTTTCCCTCCCTTTACTTATCTCCTTGTCCTCCTTTCTTATCCCAACCACTGTCTATCCCTTATCTCATCCCCCTTCCCTCCTGTTTCTCTGTATATTAGGGGGGGAAATTATCCTTCTAGTTGTGTATGATGTTCTCTCTTTATCCCAGGTCTGATAAGAGTAGGCTTCTAATACTGCTCCCTCCTCCCCTTCTCTGTGGCATTTCCTCCACTCACTCCTCCTCTACATAAGACAACTGTTCCACCCCACCTACTCCTAGTGTATTACATTATCATTTAATATCATTCCTTTACATTCATCTTGACCTTGAATGTTCCATCCTTATACACTCCTTCTAAATTCCCAGGCAAAGATGCTATTCCTAGTGGCCAGAGATGACTTTTTCCCCATACAATCAAACCAAAGAATCAAACACTTAGACCCTTTCAGTTGCTTATGACTAATATTTCATTACTTTTGTATGTTTTTTAGATAAAAGTTTCTACTGAGTTCTGGGTTTTCCCCCAGGAAGAGTTGAAATTCTTTGAGTTTGTTAAATATCCATTTTCTTATCTTTTATAATTTTGCTTTTCTTTGCTGGATATGTTATTCTTGATTATAGGCCCAGTTCTTTAGTTCTACATAATGCTGTGTTCCATGTCTTGCATTCTTTTAATGTTGTGGTTGCTAAGTCTTATGTTATTTTAACTGTAGCTCTACAATATTTAAATTGTTTTTATTTTTTTCTTGTTGCTTGAAGTATTTTCTCCTTAACCTGGGAGCTGTGGAACTTAACAATGATGTTCCTATGCATTTTCTTCTTTGAGTCTCTTTGAGGTGGTGATCAGGTAAATTCCTTCGACTTCTATTTTACTTTCTGCTTCTATAATTTCTGGTCAGTTTTATTTGATGATTTCATTTTTTTTAAGAAAAATTTTCCATGGTTACATGATTTAGGTTCTTACTTTCCCCTTTACCACGCCCCCACCCCCCACCCCAGCCAATGCACATTTTCACTGGTTTTAATATGTGTCATCAATCAATACTCATTTCCATATTATTTATAGTTGCATTGGTGTGGTCATTTCAAGTCTACATTCCCAATCATGTCTACATCAACCCATGTGTCCAAGCAGTTGTTTTTCTTCTGTGTTTCCACTCCTGTAGTTCTTCCTCTGAATGTGGGTAGTGTTCTTTTCCATAAATCCCTCAGAATTGTCCTGGGTAATTGCATTGCTGCTTGTACAGAAGTCCATTACATTCAATTTTACCATAGTATATCAGTCTCTGTGTATAATGTTCTCTTGGCTCTGCTCCTTTCACTCTGCATCAATTCCTGGAGGTCATTCCAGTTCACATGGAATTCCTCCAGTTTATTATTCCTTTGAGCACAGTAATATTTGTAATGCAAAGATGCAATAAAGGCTTTTGCCCTTGCAAAAGTTAACTGAAAACGTCTGGCAGTTAAACCTTAGAATCCTGACAGTCAGTTGGTTCTGAGGCTTGAAGAGAGCAGAAGGACCAACTGGAGCTCTGCCTTTGGCTTTCGGCTTTGCTTTTGGCCTGTGCCTTGTCTCTGGACAATTTGAATTTAGCTAATTTTCTCTGGACCCCTCCCTGACCTTCTCCATACTATTCCCCTGTTTCCTTTCCTGTTTTCCTGTGGAATCTGGGAGGAAGGGTGGATTTTGGGTTTTAGTGAATAGACTTTGTGGGTTAGTTTCCCACATCCTTGAATCAAACCATCCCTTGCTTTATTGATTTAGTATACCCTCTACTTTAAAAGCAGCCAAATCTTCCCTGGCTGAGAGAGCAGGTTCTCTCTCAGTCTAACCCATTCCTGTGACCCTCCCCATCTTGTTTCTCCCTAGTGGCTGTCAGAAATCGTAAGCCCCTCTCTCCTTCAGACAAGCCCTGAATTTCAATAAATCCCCTTGTTATCTAATCAAACTCTCTGGTGAATCATTGAGTTGAAGAATTAGGCAAGGGTTGAAGGGGAAGGAAATATTCTATTTTATTTTTTGAGGGAAACTGGAGGCATCCATCTTGGGAGGATCCTCCTGGATCCTCCTCAGTTTCAGTGACAGGGAAGAGCCTTGTGACTCCTCCTTTGAGGATTTGAGAAACTGACAAGAAAGCCCTCAAGTCAGATTTAAACCATTTCTGACTGGCCCTATTCCTTGTGTCTATAGAAGTACCTTTCCTGCCTGGAAGGGTTCAGCCTATTTCCCCCAGTATCCTCTGTCTCTAGTCTGAGCGTCTAGTCTGTGTAAGCTGCCTCCCCTGAATACCTCACCTGTACCCTTGCCATCCAAATACCACCTTGTCCATTCCTTCCCTAAACTTAGCAATTCCCTTTCATTCCTCCTCCTAATACCTATCTCACCTTTATTCCTTCCTTTAATCTAAAAGATTCCAAGATCACCCACACATTCTTGATAACATATTCCATCACCAGCATATACTACAATTTGTTCAGCCATTTCCCCCAATTGAAGGGCACACCCTCATTTTCCAGTTTTTTGCCACCACAAAGAGCGTGGCTATAAATATTTTTGTACGAGTCTTTTTATCTATGATCTCTTTGGGGTACAAACCCAGCAATGGTATGGTTGGATTAAAGGGCAGGTAGTCTTTTATGACACAAATATTTGATGATTTTTTGGAGTATGGTGTCTAAACTCATTTTTTGGTTATAACTTTCTAGGAGTCCAACTATTCTTATATTGTCTTTCCTTAATCTATTTCCTATGTCAGTTGTTTTTGTGATAATATGTTTCATATTCTCTTCTATTATTTCATTCTTTTGATTTTGCTTTATTATTTCTTATTGTTTTAGGAAATTGTTTGCTTCTCCTTGTCCATTTCTAGTTCTTAATATATTATTTTCTTCTGTGAGTTTCTAGCTTTCTTTTTCCATTGGTTGATCTTTTGTAATTTTTTTTAACTTTCTTGCCTTGCTCTTATTTTTTTCTGATTTTTTCTTAACTTCTCTCATTTGGTTTTTGAGGTCTTTTTAAAGTTCTTCCAAAAACTCTTTTTGAGCTTGTGGCCTTTTATTGTGTTTCTTGGCTGTTTTTGAAGTAGATATTTTTACTTCACTGTCCTCTGAGTTTGATCCCTGATCTTCTCTGTCCCTATCATAGCTATCAATAGTTAGGTACCTTGTATTTTGCTTATTCTTATTTATTTATTTAATTTTAGTGGCCAGGCCAATAGATTTAATTATTGACTTTTTACTGGACTTTCAGTGTTCCTATTGCAATGAGGTATGTTACCTCAGGTTTCAGGATTTTTTTTTTTGCATGTTTGCTTTGCTTGGGACATATTTAGTTTTTTCAGATTTTATAGATTTGGGTCTGATGTAGTCCTAATCCCTCACTCATGCTCCAGTCTGTGATTGACCTCTATTCTACCCAGAACCAGTAAACAGTTCTACTACTGCTGCTACCAGCAGCTAGTCTGCCTACACCTGTGGTGTTTTCCAGGGACTCCACTTTCCTGGGAGTGACTATAGATGATGGGCTCTAGTCTCTCTGTAACCACACTCACCAATGTGTGCTCCTTCCTCACTCCTCTCTTCTGCTGCCATATCCTGGAACAAAGACCTCCAAAGTCCCTTGTTCACTAGCAGGAATGCATGCTCTCAAACTCTGAGGTGTCCACTACTTCAGTCTCCAGTTTGTGGACCAATGGGGTTCTTAGGAGACACTACTTCTTCCAGAGCCTTTCACCTGTTGATTCTCAGGTTGTAGGCAAACAAGGTGAGGTTGCTAATCCTGCCCCGAGAAGTTAGCTGGTTGATTCAACTCTGTTTGCTCTCTTCCTGCAAGCAGGGCCTAAGGTGATCAGAAACTTTCCTCCCTAACTGTTCAGCTTCACTCCAGACAAAGCTTGGCTGTTTTTGCCACTTTTAGCTTTAATTCTGTAGAGTTATTTTGGTTGTTTGGAGGGGTATTAGAAGAGTGAAAAAGCTTTATGCCCTACTCTGCTATCTTCCACAATATATTCATAATCTCTAAGACTAAATTTCAGATAAGGTGCTGATCTGCATGAATAGAATTTCTTCAATGGCAACTACTACACTGATGGTAAGCCTAAAAAAAAAAATGTTAAATACATATGTGTGTAATGTATGTGTCTGTCTTTTACACATACATATGTGCATATTTCTGTATACATATGTATATATTTATATGCACATTTATTTATGTATATATAAATTTTAAATAGTGGTATGTATGTAGTTACATATAAAATAAATTTGTATAGGTAGAGATAGAGAAACAAAGAGAGACAGCTGAAGTTTGTAAAGTACCTTCTTCATAATAATCATGAAGTTCAAATACAGTCATTTCTTCTATAGCTCTAGTTTTGAAAATGAGAATTTGTTCCAACAAATTTGTTCCAATTTGTTCCAATTGATATGACAGGAACAATTTGAACATGATTTCTTCAGAGAGAAACATTGAGAATGTAGAAAATGGCACCACTTCACAATGACTCACAAGCTGCAATGCTTCTGACATTCACTTCCCAAAGCAACTTGGTCTTTTTTCAAGGCAAAGTATCTTATTTATTGTACAAGTAGTAGAATCTGTGGAGGGGGGTGGTAGAGGAGATGGCCCTCTATGCACTCAACAAATTCCTCCTACTTCCAACACCGCCCCAACCAAGGCTTTTGATCTCTCTAGTTAGCCTCTTAGACTTCTAGGCAAAATGGCAAAGGTCATGGATGCCCCTATTTATCATTGTATGGATGTATTTCTTAATATTCAACATGTATAAAATTATACTACCATTTTTAAAGATTCCAGTCTTTATATGTTTCACTGATTAACTTTTTGGGTATTATTCCACACCCCCATTTTCCCCATAATCCCTATGATTTTTATTGTGCAATTTTGCATAGTATAGTGGTAGTTTTTAGTAACCCATATGTTTTGTTATAGCAGAATCTAACATATTATTATTACTACTGTTCTGATTTTATGAATGGGGAAATCAAAGCTCAGAGAGTTTATATGAATTATTTCTGGTATCACAGCTAAGAAATATAAGAGCTGAAATTGGAATCTAAGCCTCTTGACTGCAAGTCTGTTGCATTTTCCATTATGCCATATTTCCTTAAATGAGACTTTATGGATTGGATCTCATGTTTCATCATTGTAGGGAGCAGCCAGGAAGAAAAATTCTTCCATGAATTCAGATCATTAACTATTTCAAAACTTATATACTTAAAACAATTATATAAATCAATTCAACTCAAGATGACATAAATGTTAGGAAAGTAAGCAACTCAATGTCTGTGGGCAAGTGTAAAAGGCTCCAGAGAAAATGGAATACAGAAAACACAAGTGTGTTGAAAAGAATGACAACAAACTATTAGTTATCTTTAAAAATACTCATGAGAAGTATTACCACATGTTTAGAAGCTATATGCAGGCCATGAATTGTCTCATCATCTCCTTAAGATCATTATAAGCAATCAAAACCTCAAAATGTTTTAAAATATTCAAAATTATGTTATCAAAAATGAGATATGAAAGGTACTTCTTTAACATACACTAACAATTTTAAATATACCTGCATTTCTTTCCTCATGGTACAGGTGGGAGCCAAATAGAACACTGTATACATTTTCTGACATTTCCTTAACTGTTCTCTGTTTATGAGACAAGTGTCAATGAAGAAGTTAGGAAAAAACTGACATAAAATTAAAATACATCAATTAAACATACATATAGACATACAAATACTCAAATGAACATATACATACACAAATATGTGTGTAGGGGGATATTCAGGGAGAAAATAGTACCTCTGCTATGAGGGCTCACCAATACCTTTTCAGGACTTCTCATTCACCTTTGGTGTCCACCTTTTACCCAACTCTCACTTGTGGCTTTAGCATATGCAGCAGCCAGACAGGCTAAACTAGGTAACTGACAGGTTTCAAATGTGCTGATGAGCTGAGAGTGGGGGAGTATCTATACCAAACATATAGAGATTTCTCTTAGTAGAATGGGTGAATGAGAACAATATGTTCCAACAGCCATGAAGATGGCTGATACAGGCACCGTGGAGCACTTCAAGCTTGGTTAGACACTGAAGACTTCATGGTCATGCATTGCATCCCTGGTCATCACTACTCCTGACTTTTGTCTTGCCACTGGACTTCATTGACTCTACAAGAGAGAGTGAAGCAGAAAACTTTGTGGAACTCTGCCTCCCTTAAATCCAGTTCCTACACAAGTCAAGATATTACCGTCATGATGTCACTGACCCTCTGAAAATGAAGGATGAATAACAAAAACAAGACATTAAAAATATTCATAGTCAAGCATAAGGGGAAATTCAAGCTACATTCCCTAGCCAAGGCTTCATTTAACCACTGAGTTTAGAAAACTACTTGGAAAGTTGCCAATTCAATACCATTAATAAAGATAAGCCTGAAAAATAGCCCCATATGCTTTAATTTCCATAATGAGAAAAATCATTAGAATTATTTATAGTGTATAAAATGAATGACCAAGGACAGTCACATTTCCAGAACTTTACTTAAGATCTTGAAAGATATTGCTGCAGAGACCATTTTAGAGAATACAGCCAATACTGTGTCCTGGCCACTCAATCTTGGTGATGGCTCCCTTTGGCTCCATGCCATTAAGTGCATTTTAAAAATGCTGACTCATCAACTCCTTTCTTCATTATCTGTATGTGTTTTTTTTTCTTTTTATATATTTGCATTTTCCTGGAATTCAGCAGTCTTAAAGAATGAATACTGATTTGTAGAAAGAAATGTGAGCTCTAAAACTGGTAAACTTTTAATTTGTGAAATCAGCATACAATCATTGTGAGGTAGTGTAATAGACAAAGCCTGGAGTTAAAAAAGAATTATCTTCCTGAGTTCAAATTTGGACTCAGATATTTACTAGTCATGTGACCCTGAGCAAGTCGCTTCACCCTGTTTGCCTCCATTTCCTTATTTGTCCAATTAGCTGGAAAAGGAAATGGCAAAACTCTCTGGTACCTCTGCCAAGAAAACCCTAAACAGGGACATGAAGAGTAGGACATGACTAAAAAATTACTGAACAAAAACAACAAAAAGCACCCAACCATGTATTTGTATGGGAAGTTGGTACAAAATTGATGTGATGGGATAGTTTTATGATAAAAGCATCTTTATTGTGTATCAATGTCATGTAAATATTCTCCCAAAAAATTCATTCTTCTTAGCTGACCTCAGGGTCAGTTCCTGATTTATTCCTTTGGTCTAAGTTTTTCTGCTTTGCTGGACTCTGAAATTTTTATATCTGGCTAAGCCAACTAAAGGTCACATACTATGTCTGTGACTCTGAATCCCTGAGAAACCTCCTACCAAATGTCTTGGTACTCTGGCTCTGATTGCTTAGCCCTATTTTTCCTGCCTTATTCCTTATCATGATCCATAGAGGACATACCTACCTTTCCAGAGTCATTTATTACTAAGGGTAAAGAAGTGAGAATAGAAATAACAAAAATGGGATTCAGATAAACCCTTTTCTTGCAGTAAAGACAGTCCATTCCTTGAAAACCATCCCTGGGGCAAAAATCCATATGCTGGGGAAAGTAAGATGGTGCCTAGAGAATAACTGACCTGCAGATACCATTAGGCTAGGAGAAAACGTAGCATTACCTATAGAACCTGGCCTCTGAAAAGAGTGGGGAGAGGCACATAAGGAAAGGATACTACCAAACTGGATGCCTAGTGGTGGGGAGGGGGGGGTTGGGGAAGTGGAAGTCTGGGAAATAGAGTAGAGCAGAAACAAGCCTTCCCCTGGGAATGCTCACTTCTCTTCAGAGGAATGTGTTTATAATGAAAATAAATCACTTCTATAATGAGAAAGGGGGGGTATAAATTGCTATTGTTTGTCAAAATGAAGCAAAGTATCAATTTTAAAAATTATCAGTAAAGTATCAGTCTAGTGAGGAATATCCATCTAGGGCAACAAAAAGAATTTTATACTGCTATTCATATTAATTACTTAAATTCTTCCCCAACTATACAAATTAGTCTACATCTCCAAAAGCCAATTCTGGCAGCAATAATTCCCACTTGGATGCTAATGCATTGAGTTTCTGTCTTCTCCAAAAGAAGACTTATGTCTATCCTCCATAATATTTCTACTCCAGTGATGGACAAACTTTTTAAAGAGGGGGCCAAAGGAAAGGAAATGCTCATCTGTCAGTCTGTTTCTAAGGCAACTCTTTCAAAGTTTCATTGTATTGTATCCTACTCATTGTATTTGTCAGATTAGGAATAATGTTAGGTGGCTGGATAGAACATTTCGGGGGGCCACATCTGGCCCACAGTCTGTAGTTTGCCCATTGCTATTCTTCTCTATTGACTGGTACCAACTTAGTCAGATACTCTGGATGAAATAAATTCATTAACATCCCACCCTATAAGAATTAAATTTTAATGGTTGACTAAAATATATGAAAATTATAAATAATATGGTAGTCGCCAATTCAAAGGTGGAACAAGTGAAAGTAGAGAAATACAAAAGGGTAGAGAAGACATTAGCCTATTTAACTAAATATTGCTCTGGTGCTCAACTCAATCAGGACTTGTTGACTTTCAATTGGAATTAAACTCTCTCTAGAAGACAGGAAGGGAAAGCCAGCTATCCACTCACCCAAGTTCCCTCCAAAAGGCAGGTTGAGATGATGACTCGAGCTGAAGGTGATTCCTAAGGCTAACTTTCTTCCTTGAACTGACCTTCTTCTTGAAGCTGACTTCCTTCTTGGAGCCCACACTCTTAGCCCCAGAAATTCAGGGCCTTTTATAGTGGCTTCTTGTCTTCCAAATTGTCTAGCACTGCCCAGGGGTCAGTGTTTGTGGGAACCAGTTCTCACCTTCTGGAGGGGTGAATACTCATCAAAAGGATTCAAAGATTCCTGGCTGGTTGAGTTTCTGAAGGTGTCATTTATAAGATTAAAAAATTAACATCCAAATACTCCAAGTATCATATTTAATAAATTTATTAATAATAACAACTTGAAGCAAGAGGAAAGTAAAAAGCTAGAGCAAAGAGGGAGCTAACTCAG
This sequence comes from Gracilinanus agilis, assembly GCF_016433145.1. Taxonomy (NCBI): domain Eukaryota; kingdom Metazoa; phylum Chordata; class Mammalia; order Didelphimorphia; family Didelphidae; genus Gracilinanus; species Gracilinanus agilis. The sequence goes on along the minus strand of NC_058130.1, from coordinate 340,429,111 downwards.
CTGCACATGTGGGAAAAAGAGAGCAAGAGGTGGAGTTAAAGACAACTATATACAAACAATGTAGGTACACAACATGGGGACAAAAAAGAAAGGAATTCTGAGAGATGAAGTCCAAGGGTTCAAGATTTTCTAATTATACAGAATTCACTGAGTGGTTTGTGAGCTCCTTCATATAGTTCAAGCTTGTGTTAGTGTGAGGTACTTAAGTTAGTGTTAACTAAAGTGTTAGCTCCAACTAGGCAAAGAGAATAAAGTATTCCCTTTCACAAGTGTTAACTCAAAGAGAACAAAGAATTCCCTTTTAAAACCCTGAACTTTTTCAGCCAATCAGGGAACTTCCTGATTTATGGGGCTTTTGACACTCCAACCAAACCTCCTATTCAGATGATAATTGATTTCCTTCCCCTAGGGAAAAGCATTGCACCACCAAGGATGTGGCAAAATAGGCCAAGATAGTATTCAATTCCAAAGTAGGGTCCATCAAAACAAATTCTCAACTTTAGCTATGTGCAAAATAAACAAATGATTGGATGAATGGAAAGATAGGCAGATAGATAAATGAATAAGTAAAATAAATGTATGAATAAATAAATGCCTCAATCTACACTGTGACTCCATCACCTCTTTTTTTAGAGGTAGGTGGCATGTTTCACCATGAGACTTTTGGAATTATGTTGATCAGAGTTCCTAAGTCTTCCAAAGTTGTTTGACTTCAAAACATTGTTGTTATAAAAATTATTCTCCTAGTTCTGCTCATTTTGCTCTGCATTAATTCATTCAAATCTTCTCAGGTTTTCTGAAACTCTCCCTTTCATCATTTCTTATAATACATTGATATTCTATTGCCTTCTTGTACCCTAACTTATTTAGACATTCTCCAATTAATGGGCATCCTCTCAGATTTCAATTCTTTGCCACAATGAAAAGAGCTGCTATGAATATTTTTGTACATGCCTCCAACATATTTTTAAAATTTTAAATCAAACAATTAATATCAGAAACCTCTAAACTTGGCAATTGTTACATAAACTCATCACAAAAACATCATTTAGTAAATGAACCTAATCTATAATGCAGACACAGATTAGACTGGGTAGTTATGACTCATAATGACTGAGATTCATAATTGGGTATTATAAATAAAATTGTGATTGTAACTATGATAAATAAATAAAAGTAAGAAAGAATGTTGATGTGCTTGTCAAAGGTGGGGAAAGATTTCCATTTTCCCACTTTAAAAAGTTTCATCCAGAATAAGATTCATTTGAAGAAACAAAATATAAAACTTAGCTTAAAATGAAGAAAGAGAGATACAAAAGATGAATATATTGTACAAAAATGTGGGTTACAATGAATGAAGTTTGACAGAATAAACCACCTAATAGCTTTTAAACAGGAAAATTATAGAGCAATCAGAATATAACTCCATATAATCTTCATCATTGGCGCTTTTCATCTCTGGCTCTAACAAGCTCTTAATGAGCAAGAATTTGAATCCTTACATTGGGTACCCATTGCCATAGAATTCAGCCTTTTTGTTTCAGCCTAATTAAGCCTATTACAATTTTCACTGTGATGAATAGAAAATGTGCCCTTTTCCCTCATCACTTCACATTCTCTATAATGCTTACTAATGAGATGGGGAGGTTCAGGAAGTATTCCTAGCATTAACTCCTATGTCAGATCCACAAGTAAGGTGGTCATGTTTCTTGTATCATCAGTATCAGTATCTTTGTCATTGTTACTATTATAAGCATTCATTATAGGTTATTGGTTGTTTTTACTTCATTCTTCTTATCATCATTAATAATGATGCTATACATCTATAACACACTTAAAGGGATTGCTGTTATTATTAATAAAATACTTTATGAAAGACGTGCAAATTCATATCACTGTTCACTTTTTCAGAAAATAATAGATTATCTAGGTATCAAGAAGATATATTTTCTTCCTTTTATTTAAAGAAAACCATATACTTTTCTAGGGTTTGAGATAAATGTTGCTCATAGAGGAAACATGTAAAAAGAAGGATAAGACACCATTTAGGACAGTGATACTGAACTTTTTAGAGGGGCAGGAATGTGTGGAGAGGGGGAGGGGAGCAAACCAGTCCTGTGACTCTCTGACTTTCTAGTAATGAGTTATGGGAACTCTGTGCTGGGGTGACAGTGGGCATATCCACAGAGAGGCTCTGAGTGCTCCCTCTGGAACATGTGCCTTAGGTTCACCACCATGGATCCAGGAGATGTATAATTACAGAAGGAGATAGTCCAGCCATGCAGTAGGAGTAAGTGTTGACAGATAGACAGACCTAGGGTGGACCTTGTGCCCATATAATGTAAAAAGACATGGAGAAATGCCTCTAGCTTGCTGACTTGGGACCATCTATGAAGGATTTGTGAGAAGAGACAGATAAGAGTCATATGAAATGAGAGAGTATGGATTAGTTTTGATGTTAACTCTGGCGGGAACATCCACATGTACAATCCATTGAAATATTATTATCAATTATAATATGATAAATTTAATAAATAATTTTATTTAGATGGATAATTTCATTGGTTGGGGATTTCAAGCATGGAAATTCATTCCACTGATGCTGATTGAGAAAGTTGTTTGGGACATTGAAGATTTAAGTGATCCTCCCCTGGTCAAAAAGCCAGTATGTATCAGATGTAGGATTTCATCTTCTGATTCCAAGGTTGGACAGAAGTCTTTTATACCTCACTGAATTTTATTTTATTTTAGGCCCTTACCTTCTGCTTTAGAACTTTTACTAATTATCAGTTCCATGGCAAAAGAGTAGTAATGGTTAGGCATTTGGGTAAAGTGACTTGCTCAGGGTCACACATCTAAGAATTGTCTGAGGTTGGATTTGAACCTAGGACCACCTATCTCTAGACATGGCTCTCCATCCACTAAGTCACTTATTTGGCCCCGCCCCAACTTTTATAGAAATAATAGAAACAAAAGAGTTTATAAAAGTGATTCAGTACCAGGTCATTGCCATTCAAAATTATAGACAGGCAGTTCTAAAGCACTAAGGATAATACCTATTGATTAATGCAGATTGAGCAAGAAGTAGAAACTGCAATATATCACTGAAAGTATTGGCAATTGCAAAATATAAAAAATTACTGAATACTTAGAATGATACAAACAAGGAAGCAGAATTATATTTGAAGCTCACAATCCTTCATAAATTAACATATGATCATCTCTTTACCCTGAATATAAACCTTAAATTATACTTGTGAATTCAACCAATATATTGTACAATAGACAATTGCCCACAGTCTAGAAAAAATTTATTCATAAAAAAATTCAGAATGATATTTTAGTAAATGTTACTTTACTAAATAGTCATAATCCCCAAAATTCATGGAATTAAAAGCTCTTAAAATATAGAGTCCTCCCTATTTGTTAAAAAATATTGATAGCGGCTTTTTTTGTTGCAGCAAAGAATTGGAAATTGAAGGGATGTCCATCAGTTGGGGAATGGCTGAACAAGTTCTAGTATATGATTGTAATGAAATACTTTTGAGCTATAAGAAATGATGAAGAGATAATTTCAGAAAAACCTGCAAAGATTCATATGAACTGATACAAAGTGAAATGAGGAGAACATTGTACACAGTAACAACAATATAGTATGATGATCAACTGTGAATGACTTAGCTACTCTCAGCGATAAAATGATCCAAGACAACTCCAAAAGACTCAGGATGAAAAATACTATCTAGAGAAAGAATAGATGGAGCATGAATGCAGATCAAAAATAGCCTGTATTTCACAGATAATCATTGTCCAATATTGCTGTTATTGTGTATAATGTCCTAGCAGTTCAGATTATTTCACTCTGCATCAGTTCCCATAGATCTTTCCAGCTTTTTCTGAAATCATCTTGCTTATCATATGTCATACAATAGTATTCTATTACTAACATATACGACAATTTTTTCAGCCATTCTCAAATTGTTAACATCTCAGTTTCCAATCTTTGTCACCGCAAAAAGAGTAGCTATAAAAATTTTTGTACAAGTAGGTTCTTTCTCCTTTTTTTATTATCTCTTTGGGATATAGACCCAGTAGTAGCATTACTCGATCAAAGGATATGCAGAGTTTTATAGCCCTTTGGGCATAATTCCAAATTGCCCTCTAGAATGGTTGGATCAGTTCACAACTCCATCAACAATGTTCATGTCCCAATTTTGCCATATCCATTCCATCATTTACCACTTTACTGCCATATCGGCCAATCTGATAAACGTGAGGTAGTACCTTAGCACAATTTTAATTTGTATTTCTCTAATGAAGAGGAATTTAGAACATTTTTATATGATTTTGACCATTTTTCAATTGGGGACTGGCTTATATTCTTACAAATTTGACTTAGTTCTTTAAAATTTTGAGAAATTAGACCTTTATCAGAGATATTTATTATATTAAAAATTTTCCCAGTTTGTTGTTTCCCTTCTAAGCTTGGTTGGACTAGTTTTGTTTTGTACACAAAAGCTTTTAAATTTAATATAATCAGAATTATTCATTTTACATCTCATAATACTCTCTCTCTTGTTTGGTCTTCTTCTCTTCTCCAAAGATCTGCCAGGTAAACTATTCTGTGTTCCCCTAATTTAGTTATGGTATTTCTCTTTATTTTTAAATCACATATACATTTTGACCTTGTCTTGGTATAGGGTGTGACACATTGATCTATGCCTATCTTCTGCCATACTGTTTTCCAATTTCCCCAGCAGGTATGAGTTCTTATTCAAAAATCTGGCATCTTAGGGTTTATCAAACATTGATGCTGGACTTTATTGGTAATGAAAGAAATGCTATGATTTATGTGGATTTATTTTGTATCCTGCAACCTTACTAAAGTTATTAATTATTTCAACTAGTTTTTTAGTTGATTCTCTAGGATTTTCTAAGTATATCATCATATCATCTGCAAAGAGTGATAGTTTATTTTCCTCATTGCCTACTTTAATTCCTTCAATTCCTTTCTCTTTCCTTATTGCTAAAGATAGCTTTTCTAGTACAATATTAAATAATAGTGGTGATAATGGGCATCTATGCTTTACTCCCAATTTTATTGAGAAGGCTTCTAACTTATCCCCATTTTAGATGATACTTGCTGAAGGTTTTAGGTATATACTACTTATGATTTTTAAGAAATGACTCATTTATTCCTATGCTTTCTAGTGTTTTTAATAGGAATGGCTTTCTAGTGTTTTTAATAGGAATGGCTGTTATATTTTGTCAAAGACTTTTTCTGCATCTATGAAAATAAACATGTGATTTCTGTTAGTTTGGTTATTGATATGGTCAATTATGCTGATGTTTTTCCTAATATTAAACCAGCCCTACATTCCCAGTGTAGTCATACTGAATGATTTTTGTGATATATTGCTGTGTTCTCCTTACTAGTATCTTATTTAAAATTTTTGCATCAATAATCATTAATGAAATTAATCTTTAATTTTCTTTTTCTGTTTTTGTTCTCCCTGCCTTAGGTAAGAATACCATTTTCATTTCATAAAAAGAATTTGGTAGGATTGCTTCTCTGCCAATTTTCCCAAATGGTTTACATATTATTGGGATTAATTATTCTTTAAATGTTTGATAGAACTCATTTGTGAACCATCCAGCCCTGGGAATTTTTTCTTAGGGAGTTCATTGTTGGCTTGTTCAATTTCTTTTTCTGATATGAGATTATTTTAGAATGCTATTTCTTCTTTTGCTAATCTTGGCAATTTATATTTTTATAGATATTCATCCATTTCACTTAGATTGTCAGATTTACTGTCTATTTCTTCCTGAAGTTCATTTAATTTCTCCTTTCAAGATTGAGAGGCTATACTATCTGTTGAATATATGTGAAGTATTGCTATTATTTCATTGTTTATAGTACCTTTAAGCAAGATGTAATTTCCTTCCTTATTTCTTTTAATCAAATCTATTTTTGCTTTAGCTTTGTCTGAGATTATGATTGCTACACCTGCTTTTTTACAGGCATAGATGATGCACAATAAATTCTGCTCTGGCCCCTTGCCTTTATTCTGTGCATGTTACCCTGCCTCAAATGTATTTCTTATAAAAAACATAAAGAAGGATTCTGGTTTTGTTTTCTGCTTCCGTTTTGTGAGTGAGTTCATCCCATTCATATTCATGGTTATGAATACAACTGTGTATTCCCCTCCATCATATTTTTCCCTTTTAATCTTGCTCTTTTCCCTTTCACTCTGTTCTTCTTTACCAGTATTTTGCTTTTTTCCATCCCCCAACATCCCCCTCCCTCCTATTACCACCCCACTTCCCTTGTCTTGTTTCCTTTTTCTTCTCTAAAGGGTAAGAAAGGATTCTATACCCTAATGAGTATGATTGTTCTTCCTTCTCTGAGCCAGTTATGATGAGAGTAAAGTTTAAGCCACTCTCATCCTCCCCTCCACTGTAATAGTTTTTCATTCCAATTTAGGTTAGATAATTTACTCCATTCCATCTCTCCCTTCCCTTTTCTCTCAGTGCAATCCTTTCTCACCCGTTGATTTTCTTTTTGCATATCATATCATCCTAATTAGTTTACTGCCCCACCCTCTGTTGAAGTATACTCCTTCTATATGCCCTACTACTAATAAGAATTTTTTTTTAATTTTTTTTTTAAATTTTTTAAACCCTTAACTTCTGTGTATTAACTTATAGGTGGAAGAGTGGTAAGGGTAGGCAATGGGGGTCAAGTGACTTGCCCAGGGTCACACAGCTGGGAAGTGTCTGAGGCCGGATCTGAACCTAGGACCTCCCGTCTCTAGGCCCGGCTCTCAATCCACTGAGCTACCCAGCTGCCCCCACTAATAAGAATTTTAAAGAATTACTAATATCTTCCTTCTGTGTAGGATTACATACAATTTCACCTTATTGAGTCCCTTAAATTTTCTTTTTCTTATCTATCTTTTTGTGCTTCTCTTGAGTCTTGTGTTTGAACTTCAAATTTTCTGTTTAGGTCTGGTCTTTTCCTCAGGAATGCTTAGAAATCTTCTATTTTATTGAATGACCATTTTACCCCCTGAAAGAATATATTCAGTTTTTGCTAGATAGGTGACTCTGGGTTGTAAACCTAGATCTTTCACCTTCCTGGAATATCATATCCCATGCCTTCTGATCCTTTAATGTGGAAAGTTGTAATCCTGGATTGTAGCTCCATGGTATTTGAATTGTTTCTTTCTGGCTGTTTACAGTATTTTCTTCTTGATTTGGGAGCTCTTGAATTTAGCTATTATATTCCTGGGAGTTGTTATTTGAGGATTTCTTTCTGGAAGTGATATGTGGATTTTTTCAATTTCTATTTTACTCTCTTGTTCAAGAATATCTGGGCATTTTTCTTTGATAATTTCTTGTATTATGATCTCTAGGTTCTTTTTTTGATCATGGCTTTCAGGTAGTCCAATAATTCTTAAATTGTTTCTCCTCCATCTATTTTCCAAGTCAGTTTTTAAAAAATGAGATATTTCACATTTTCTTCAGTTTTTTTCATTCTTTTTTATTTTGTTTTGTTGTTTCTTTATGTGTCATGAAGTCATTAGCTTCTAGTTGCCCAATTCTAATTTTTAAGAAATGATTTTCTTCTGTCATCTTTTGAGCCTCATTTTTCCTTTGATCCATTTCTTTTTTTTTTTAACCCTTAACCTTCCGTCTTGGAGTCAATACTGTGTATTGGCTCCAAGGCAGAAGAGTGGTAAGAGTAGGCAATGGGGGTCAAGTGACTTGCCCAAGGTCACACAGCAATCCATTTCTTTTTGCATTGCTTTCACTTCTCTTCCCCATTTTCCTCTGCCTCTTTTAATTGATTTTTGAAAACCCTTTTGAGCTCTTCCAGAATCTGAGTCCAATTCATATTTTTTCTTTTGGATTTTGCATGTGTTTGCTTTGCTTTCACTGTCCCCTGTTGTGTCTGTGCCTTGCTCTTTGTCTTCATAAAAATTCTCTATGATTAGGTGTTTTTTTTTAATGTTTGCTCATTTTCCCAGCTTTTTTTTAAAGGTAAGCCCTATCCTCCAGGAGGTTAGGGAATCTTCCTAAATGTCATCCCTTCCTTGATGCTATGCTTAGCCTTATTTCTGAGTTTCTGAAAGATGTTCTGATGGCCTATGGGCTGGGAGCTCTGAGAGCCACCTCCCAAGGCTATTTCAATTATCCCCTGAGACTGCTGATAAGTCAAATTGTAGCCTCAGGATTGGGTATAGGTTTTTGGTTTCACTTTGGGTTTGATAAGGTCAGGCACACAGCTCATAAGACATTGTCCTGCCCTGGGATTCCATCTTTGACAAGGGTCAGCCAGGCTTCCTCAAGTCAGCACCCTGGGGACTGTCCCTCCCAGGGATGGGGGACAAGGGTTCTAGCTCTATGTCTACTGAGTGCCCCAAACTGGCATCTATATCCTCACCATAAGCCTGATCTTGTGCTCTTGGCCTTGCTGTGGGTCCACATAGATTCAGGCTGTGAAGCATTGATTGCCCTGGGCTGGAAATCCAAACCTCACTGCAGGTTTACTTAGAACTTTAAGGGGTATGCATTGGGTTGAACTGCTGTTGACCCAGGAAATGCCTCAGCATCTGGATGTTGGCTGGGATTCAGGTTCGGAACCTGAAACAGTAAATGTGGGGTGGGGTGGGGCTTACTATTGGCTTGCTCTTTGCTATAGTCTCCTTCTGTCTGTACTCCCCTCTCATCCCAGTGCCCCAAGTGTTTTCTGTCTACATTTCAAGTAGTTCTCTTCATGAAAGTTGCTTCACCCTGTCTCCTTGTTGCTTCTTTCACTTTTGTATTTGTTTGTGACTTTATTTTGAGATTGGTTGGAGAGTATTCTCTTGGTGGTTTTGAGCTTCCCTGCTTCTACTCTAACATCTTGGCTCTGGAACCAGAAATCAACTTCAATATTCTTATTCAGTTACAAAATGACTATTTTTATTCACCTGCACAATGATCCATAGAGCATGAAAAATAAAAGGATATATTAGAATAGTGGCTTGTCTAAGGACCATTTATATCTAAATTCCATCAGAAAATATGAGAAGGATGAGATAATAAATATAATTATTATTAGTCTATATTTGCCATAATTGCACATATTCTCAATTATATAATAAAGTCTCTTTCTTTGTTAAAAACAAATCCCAGTGAGTTATTGGGACAAAGCATGCAGTAGACAGTGATAAACTGTTGTTGTTGTTTTTTAACCCTTGTACTTTGGTGTATTGTCTCATAGGTGGAAGATTGGTAAGGGTGGGCAATGGGGGTCAAGTGACTTGCCCAGGGTCACACAGCTGGGAAGTGGCTGAGGCCGGGTTTGAACCTAGGACCTCCTGTCTCTAGGCCTGACTCTCACTCCACTGAGCTACTCAGCTGCCTCGATAAACTGTTTTAAAGGATAATGAATTCTACTCCTTTAACTACCCTTACAAATAGTTTACAGTACTCAGTCTCTGGCCTATCCTAGCCCTCAACTAGCCTAATGCTAGGGATGATCTTGTTCTTGACCATATACCATGTAACAGAGGCACTTTTCCCTGGCAGAGATTCTGAATTTGCAACATCTGGGTCCCTGTCCTGCCTTTGGTGGATGTACAATGGTTTTATGATTTCTTGGCACCCCAGGAAATGTTTAAAATAACTTCTAATGCATATTGGTAGAAAAAGTTTCCTCACCACCAGTTCCCCACATAGGAAATTACAGGCATAGATTTTTTAAAAGCCTTCCCATCAAGTTAGTAATTGGCTCGCTTTTGGTAACCAGTTTTCCCATTATCCTTTTCAGAAATTTGCATCTCATTCCCTGGTTGTCTAATATTACCAAATGTCTCCACAAGGAACACCTTCAACCTAGTAGTTTCCTGATAAATGTTTACTAAATTTAATCAAACACCCATGATTGCCTAAAGGAAATTTACCTTATTTCACTTATGATCATGAAGAGTCATTCATTTAGACTATGTCATTTGTCTTACATGAACTGATGCAAAGCAATGTGAGCAGAATCAGAACATGGTACACAGTGACAGCAATATTTTTTGTTGGACAACTGTGAATCACCTAGTAATTTTCAGCAATGCAGCGATCTAAGGCAGTACCAGAGATTCATGATAAAAAAATGCCATCTGCCCTCTCAGAAAGAATTGATGGACTCTGAATGCAGATTGAAACATGCAACATTTTACCTTCTTCCATCTTCTTCTTTTTTTCATTTGAGATCTCTTCCCCAAAATGACTACTCTGGTAAAAAAATTTACATGAAATCTGTATCGGATTGCTTTGAACATGGAATTTATGAACTAATCACCTAGAATATGAAATATTACCTGTCATGACATCTCCCCATGTACCTTCAGAGTTCCTTTCCTTCTGTCTTTTTTGCCTGGAACAAAGGGCAATTTTGGCACACCGGGAAGTTGGCATTGCCAAACACTGACATTCTGAGGATTAAAGGAGTAGCCTTATGGATGAGGGAGGAGCTTTTATTGAAGGATTGGAGACGTAGGTTTAAATATACATCCATGCTTCAGTTCATCAAATAAAATTAGACAGTTCAAATTTTCTTTGGCAAGAAAAAATAATATGCTGATGAAAGCCAGTCTCTGGGGTTTCAAGATACCACATCTATTCTTAGTTTAGAATAAAAATCCTTACCTTCTCTCTTAGAATTAATACTAAGTATTGGTTCCAAGGCAGAGGAGTAGTAAGGGCTAGGCAATTGGGGTTAGGTGACTTGCCCAGGGTCATACTGCTAGGAAGTATCTGAAGCAAGATTTAACCCCAGGACCTCCTGTCCCTAAACCTGCTGAGCAGTCCCATTCTTAGTTTTTGCTTTACTCTGTAAGCATACTTAATATCTTTGAATCTCCTAATATCTATCTGAAAGAAAAAGAATTGCTATGACTTTGCACCTACATCTCAAAGCTTAATGACTTTCATCACCCCAGTCCTCTCACCATTCCCCTGCTTCTTCTTGCAACCCTTTGACTCCCATCACAAGAACTGTCTCCCCAAGCTTATGGCTTTTTGTCTAATGTTATGGCTCTTGCTATATTATTGTAAATCTTTGTGTAGACTGTCTACTTGTACAGGCACATGAAATAAAGAAAAGGCTTTGATACATATTCCTCCCTCTCAGTTAAGTAGACAGTGTACTGCAATGGAAAGAAAAACTGGAGGCAACCTATGTGTTGATGCTAACCCAACTTTGGAGATGGTCAAGGGATCTTTCTGTTACAACCTGCCTTTCACTAGGAGGTGGTTACTTATTCTTCCTAACTGTAGTGAGACTGGCCACTTGCACAGTGTCAGATCTTAGAGTGGGAGATATCACAGAGAGAACCAACAAAAAAGGCAGAGAGCAAGAATTCCTAATCAAAATGATCATTGAACTTCACGGAACAGACACACAGAAAAAATAATTCCATTTTGTCCTTCCTGTGTTGTGCTCTTCTACAGAACTCTTTATTAATGAAGTGGGCAATAGCATATGTAAATAGTTTGAGCTGTTTGATTGTAAGCATTTCATCTTCTAAAACTATTTTGAGAGGTTCAAGAGACATACAAAATAGAAAAGAATTTAATTCCAAATTCCAAATCTGCAAACTATGCAGTGTATATTTGATATGGTCTCTCTTTGGGTTCTGTTACAAACATACTAAAATGAGAAATGAAACTCCGAGAGCAATTAAAGACACTGGAACAAATGAGGTATTTCATGATACAGAAACAAACAAGGGCAATCAAAGGAGCGATATCTAGTTTCTTAGACATGTCAGCCAGTGCATCTATGATTTATTCTCAACACAGTGATGCCTTAGGATTTTCTTACTATTTACCCTTTCTGGGAATTTAAGCAAAATATATTGAGATCTCTCAAGTATCATGACAGCTTTATATTTATGCCTTTTAAAAAAATTCTAACCTTCTGTCTTAGTATCAATCCCAAGTTAGGAGAACAGCAAGGGCTGGGTAATCAGGACTAAGTGGCTTGCCCAGGGTCACACAGATAGGAAGTATCTGAGACTAATCTTGAATTCAGGTCCTCCTGACTCTAGGTCTGGCATTCTATCTACTGCACTGTGTTGAAAGCTATCCAACATCTCCAGATAATCTGATAAGGATGTATTAGTTGATAAGAAAGTAATGGGACATGGGAGACAATCTTGACTGTTAACTCATAGCTGCTTCTCTGAAGTGCCATTGAGTCACAAGTTTATTATATACTATTTTCACACAAAGAACACAAAGAAAAACTTTACAACTCTGTAGAGGTTACAAATTATGCCAAAAAAAAAAAAACCTTTGAGGCTTCAAAGTAGAGATAGAACGGGGTCCAAGGCCGAATTCAAGCCTCCTGGATATCAGCAAGCTAATTCCGGGAATAGTAACTATATTCTATAGATATCATAAATGAATGGAGTCTTGTACTTTTTATTGGGAGGACTGCACCTGGGTGGATGAAGTCTTGTCTAACTTTGTCCAGTTCTGGCCTTGGCTGTCTAATGTTAGAGTTCAGGCCTCTTAATTTTCTTGGAGAGAAATTATTAATTCTGTAACTGTTGGTTTGCTAAGAACTTGAAGTTTTCCTATGAGACTATAATGTTTTTTCAATAAGAAAAGATGTGGATCATAAAATGGGTCAAAAGAGTAGTCTCATATTTTTATCTGTTTGAGGCTGTTTCTCTTATTGGCCTCCCACAGCACTGTGACCTAGCTGCCCCTATATTTATATATTGATGGTAAATAGTCACTTTAACTTTTACTTATCCCAGTTTAATAAGAGTGTGGAGAAAGGACATTCAGAGAAGAAAGCCACTAGCAGTTTTGCAGTTTTAATGGCAACTATTAAATGATCTCCTATTAAAGGAGATTGTTAAAAACTATTAAATGATCTTCTGTCCTATGAGCCCTGTATAAACATTACTAACATTACTACAGAAATAAAGTTCATAAGTCTTACCTGATTGAAGGACTCTGGTTAATTAAGTGTCTAAAAAGGCCTGATTGTAGAAGAACTGAAGTGCCCACAAGGACATTAATTTCATTTGTGGTGGAATGGAGACATCCTTTCCTCCCAGGCTCTCTTTTGTAGATGTGTCCACTCCGGTTGCTAAAGTTAATATTCTAGTTGTTTTGAATCTCTTCCCTAAAATGGGAAGAGAAAGGAGAGAGAAAGTCTAAATTGTTCATGAGGTAAGGAGGCTCAAAAGGAAAACACAATTCTGTTCAAGTGAATGTCTATTGGAAGAGGGGTATCCCATACTCCTCAACCCCAATTAATGTAACTAACAAGATGCTCCATGCCATGATGCCTCTTTCATTTGAGAGCAACCCCTTGATTTATTTATACAATCTACCCACCAAAGGCAGGGACAATTCCTGGATACCTCTATTAAATCAGTCAATCATTCCCACCACTCCCAATTCATGAGTGCAGAAAGTCCACGTCTCTACTCAATCAGTCAATCAATCAAGGGTATACACAGGGAAAGTATTGGGATTTGTTGAAAGAATTAGACATACCCAAAGATCTGTGTATCTCAAGAGAAAATATTTTTTTTAAAAAGGCAATCGGGTTTTAAGATCACTTTGAGATATCTTACCTTTAGGTCTGTAACTGGAAGTGGGGAAGGTGTTGGGGGTGGAGGATTGTGCCCAGAAGGAATGTCATATTCTACCCAATCCCACTGACTGTCCATCAGAGAGACTGAACCAGCAATAAATAGTGCATCTAGCCTGAAGCTGAGAAAAAAAAAAACAACAATTAAACCCATTGAATAAAAGGCAACTCCAGAGAGCATGATCTTTTTGGCATGGAAAGAAGTGTAGCTTCAAAACTCTGTAATCATCCCAGCTAGGAGAGTGCTACACTCCCTTAAGGGCAACTGCATGAAGACTTCTAGGAGGATAAAAACAATTTCCATCAACTAAAATCTGAGTTATCCCTTTACTACACGTGCTTTCTAAACTTGAGTCCACTTTCCTCTGGACTCCGTATATATTTGTGGTAACAGTATGACAGAGCCTTTTAGGGGAGGGATATTTTTGTATCAAATCTTTTTATTACACTTATTAGTAAATGTCCCTTTCTAAAAGCTAATTAAGTCTCTCTAGTAATTCAATGGCATTAGAAGTGGCAGTATATGGGCTGGGAAGGCTTAGGGTCAATACTGCTTAAAATCAATTCTAATTACTCAAATTTAACCCCAAGAACTCTGAGAATAAAAGTGGTCTGTCACACTCTCAGCACCTAACTTGCCAATACAAGCAGAACTTTGAGAAATAGCTCTAGTACATACAACATTCTTTCAGAGATTTTTATGCTATTGCCCTATGATTAAAAGAGCTTTGCTTTGCTTTTTTTTCACTATCTTAGTAAAAAATATTCTCAGTGAAAAAATAGGATAAGATTTCCTGTGGAAAGCAATACTCATCAGAATATTGAACCCACTAGAGAACCCAAGTTCATTTCCTACTGACTAAATTTTTAACCTTCCCTCCAACTTTTATTCCTATAGGAAGCTAAATGGTGCAATGGATAGAGCACCAAGCTTGAAGTCAGGAAGACTTGAGTTTGAATCCAGTCTCAGATATTTACCAGCTGGGTGACTCTAAGCAAAAAATTTCATATCTGTTTGCCCTTGTTTCTTCAACTTTAAAATGAGTATAACAATAGCATATCCCTCCAAAAGAACTGTGAGGATTAAATGAATTAAAATTTGTAAGGAAATTAGCATATTACCTGGAACACATTAGGTATTTAATAAATATTTCTTTCCATTCATAGGTTGGTATATTGAGCTTAGAATACTTTAGGATCCTGTGTAAAGTAAAACTCCTAAGAGAAGTAGGAGAATTGTATATGTAGTTTATGGTCCTTTTATATGTTTTCTCCCTTAGTTGGGGATAAGGTGGGGGTAGAGGTACAATAAAAGCTCTCTTGTACCCAAAATACGTCAACTCATATGAGATATGGGAGACCCTTGCACTAACAAACCTAGACACAATCTATATTCTTAGATTTCCCATAAATTAAATTCTGCTTCGGGCCTATTTAAGTCAAAGACAATGGGATTTTTTGATATAAAAAATCCTAAGATTATACCTTGTCTTTATGAGCCCAGAGGCTGCAAGAGGCCATGAGTTATATGTTGTAAGGGGGAAAAGGGAAGTTTTTTTGCGTGAATATTAAAAGTTTTGGTCGCCAAGGAATTGAATAAATATCAATTCCTAATGAAAGAAACCTCAAGTCAAAATGACTTTTATGGTAGTTTATTTTCAAATGAGAAGAGAGAGAGAGAAAGTAAGAAAATTAGAGAGAGGAAAGGATAAGATAATTTAACCTAATGCACTAAATAATTTGCTCTAGCCCCCGGCTCAATCCAGGCAGGACTAAACTAGTCCTCAGTTGGAGAAGGCTCAGCTGAGGGCTGAGGATGAATGAAGCAAAAGTTTCAGTCAGGAAGCCTCTCTTGAAAGGAGAGTTCCTTCAGAGAAATCCAGGAAAAGCCGGTTTTTGCACTCAACATGTGTAGTTCTAAGAGAGAGATTTAAGAGCAATCTCACCACTTCCAAAGTCCCAGTCAGACAGCCAAAGCTCTTTCAGGTCTAAGACATGAACAAGAAGAGAGTTATAGGAAGTTATCACTCCCTTTTAAAGGTGCTTCTTTTGTGTCACTTCCTGTGCATTCATTCTAGTTTATGTGTCCAATCACAACAGATGCTTTGCTTAGGACTGCCTATGGGGCAATCAGTCAAGTCTGATTTATCACCCACTTTTGCACATGTGGGTTATAGACTTCCCCACTTGTGAATTAAGTGGTGGTGTTTACAACTTTGGTGATTATATCTAAGAACAGACACGGTAGATTTAATCTCATTATCGCAATATATACAGAGTGACATTTTAAATTACTGAGCATAAAAATCATTTAATCTCTTTGGGCTTTATTTTCTTCATTTGTTTGAAAAAAGAGGGAGTTAAACTTGATACTCTCTTAATTCTTTTCCAGCTCTAAGTCTGTGATTCTATAATTTAATATATCTCTAATAATAAGTTTATTAGCTTGAGGAGCTCCTCAAATGAAAATATCATATACTAATCAGTAGAACAGATTAGGTACACAACACTTAGAAACAAACCAACCTAGTGTTCAATAAATGAAGACAGAAAATACTGAAGTAAGGTCTCCTAATTTGACAAAAACTATACTGGAAAATAGCTTGGCAGAAATTAGGTTTAGACAAATGTATCACATCATATGCTAAAAGCTCTCAAAGGATAAATGATATAAGTATAAAAAGCCATACCATAAAAAAGTAAAAAGTCAAGGAAGAAAATTTTGCATCCATGGATAAAGAACTCCTAACCAAACAAAGGATGGAGAGGATCACAAATGATAAAAAGGGCAATTTTGATTGCATATAAATAAAGTTTTTGCATAAAGGAAACCAATGGAGCTATAAATAGAAGAGAACATGTAACTGGGAAAATTTCTTTGCAGCAAGTCCCTCAGATAAAAGCCTCATTTTCAAAATATATAAATTACTGATTCAAAGTTGTAATAAAATCCATTTTTGATAGATAATTTATGATGAAAAATTATTAGCAGTCAGGTATCAAAAAAGTAGTATATACCATCAACATCCAGATTTAAAAATGTTTAAAATTTCTAATAAATATTGTCATTGCTATTGTTTTCTGACTCTCTGTGACCCTATTTGGGGTTCTCTTGACGAAGATACTGGAGTGGTTCCCCATTTCCTTCTCCATCTCATTTTACAGTTGAAGAAATTGAGACAAAAATGGTTAAATGACTTACCCAGGATCACATAGCTAGTATCTGAGACTGGATTTGAACTCAGGCCCTCCTGACTCAGATCTGACTGTCTATCCTCTGAACCACCTAGCTAACCTCACTAATAATTAGAGAAATACAAATTAAAGTAACTCTGTGATTCTACCTCATGTCTATTAGATTGACAAAGATGACGAAAAAAGAAAAATAATAAATGTCAGATGATAAGGGAAAACCAGAAGGATTAATTCACTGTTAGTGGAGTTATGAATTAATCTGGCCATTCTGGAAAGCAATTTGGAATTACGATGCCCCCAGAGTCACTAAGTTGTACATACCCTTTGATCCAGTGACACCACTATTAGACCTATACCACAAAGAGATCAAAGAAGGTGAAAAAAGACATACATGTAAAAATATCTATAGCAACTCTGTAATAGCAAAAAAAAATCCACAACAACAACAACCTAGAAATTAAGGGAGTGCCTGTGAGTTGGGGAATAGCCGAACAAATTATATTAATATAATGGAATGTCACTGTATCATCCGACATGGTGAAAGGAATAATTTTGGAGAAACCTAGGAATATTTATATGAACTGGTATATACTGAAGTGAACAGTATCAAGAGAATGCTGTATTTAAAAAAAAACACAATTTTGTAAAGATAAACAATTTTGAAAAACTTGAGAACTCTGATGAATGATATGGCCCACAACTTCAGAGAACTAAAGATGAAGCATGCTACTTGCCTCTTGACAAAAACATGATGGACTCAAGTTTCTGAATGAGACAAATATTTATGGACATAGCCAATTAAGAAACTTGTTTTAATTTGATCGTATAAATATTGTGTCATCCATGTTTCTGAGAGGGATTCAAGCTGCTTATAGAATTCCATAGTGCCCCCCAGAACTCTAAGAGATGAGGCAGTTAAAGGCATTTGGAGTCCTGGTATAAAAGCCAGGTCTCCCCTCTTGCAAGGGTCCTAGCTCTTGGCTCTTGGCTCCAGGCACACTCTGTGTAGCTCTGGGGCTGGGACATTCAGTCACTGACAGCCAGGGCTGCCTTATCTTGATAGCTAACCACAAAGACAGACCTTCAAGCAAAATCACAGTCTACCTTCAGTTTAGCAGTTTAGGTTTTAGAAGGAAGATTATTTAGGGGCTTAGATAGGAGGTCAGCCATTCAAGATACATTCCCCACACCCCTGGGGAATGAGTTGTTAGCCTGAAGTTAACAGTTTTAGCCAGATTACTTTCCCTCCTCTTTCCCTGAAATCATTAAATTCATTTAGTTTGTGAAAGATAGAGTTTGTATTCAGTTAATTGGAGATTATACTTACTACCTTCCTTTCACCAAGCTTAGTATTTCATCTAAGCAGGCACTGTAACTGCCTTTGCCCTGGGACCTGTGGTCTGATTTGTAGAAGACTTTAACTTCATATATTTCCATCCTGTGAGAGAGTAATTCAAACAAAGAAAGTTATCATCACAAGAGGTTTAGTCTCTATCCTCTTACCATCTTGGCCCAGGATTTACTAAGCTTGTATAACCTCCATAACCAGCTCTGAAAGTATTCTGTTAACTGATTTCCAACTGATTCCAAATGTTGGGGGAGGTGAAGAAGTACTCCACGGGCTCCTGTCCCTCCTATCCAGTCAAGTCTGCCTGCTTCTCCAAAGACCAGGGACTGGGGTGACTTCATTGCCACTGACCCCATTCCTACAGTTAAATCCTATGCATTATTCTTATTATAAGATTTACTTTGTTCAACTATGAGATTGAACGTGGAAAAATGCTTATTAATTTTTTAAAAATCATGTCTTTGCTACTCAAAAAAAGGTTAAAGTATCATATACATATTAAAACCTCAAAAATGTACACCAGTTAGAGGAAGAGTATTCTGTATGGGTTGGGAGATGGGAATCATTACTAAGCATGCATATTTGGATTTATTTACTCATAATCTTTGATTTCCGTTAGTTTCTTTTTCATTGGTTCTGAAAGAGTCATCTCTAAGACTCAAGGTTATTATAAAAGATGAGTAATTTCCCATCCTTCCATTTTTTGTTACCTACTGCCCATTATGGATGAATATTATAATCTAAATAGGCTTCCCAAAAAGTATAAGGAAATCCAACAGTGACTCAGGATGATATATTGTCTGATATTCACATTTCTCAATGTGGTATGTATCTCATTGTAGAATAGAGGTGACCCTGGATTCTCAAAGGCTATGCCAAACAAAATTCATGATCTGGCAGCTCTTGCCAAGCTGGAAAGACTTCACAGGCAGGCCCAGCCACAGACTCTGTCTGTGCCTGTTGTCCAAATACCAGCCTATCTAAGTGCAGAGAGTCTTACAACCAGAGGGTCAGCCATGTCGTGAATTTTTTGATGACAGCATCTCAAGAAAAGTGATCTGTGTTGACAGGAGGGAGCTAATGAAATCTCTCTTTTTTTTCTCAAGTTTGTAAAGCGCATTATATACATTATCTTATTTGAGCTCTACAATAACCCTTAAGAAATCTGTAAAATTATCCATTTTACATATGAGAAAACTGAGTCTGAGAGATGTTAGGTAACTTGCCCAGGCTCACAGAAGCAATAGTTCTCAGATTGGTTCACAGATCTCTGGGGTCCCTGAGATCCTCTCAGGGGATCCTCAAGGTGAAAACTATTCTTACAATAATAGCAAGATGTTATTTGACTTTTTCATTCTCATTTGTCCATTGATATTGATCCAGATTCTACATTGTATCTAACATTTTCTCTTTTAATCATTAACTTCTGTCTTAGTATCAATTCTAAGAAAGAAGAGCAATAAGGGCTAGGCAAAGGTTAAAGTCATTTGCTCAGGATCACATAGCTAGGAAGTGTCTGAGACTGGATTTGAACCCAGGTCTTCCCAACTCCAGATCTCATACTCTATCCATTCTCCTACCTACCCGATCCACTACCAATCTTTAAGAAACTACCATTTGTGGATTTTGGGTATAGTATCAAAATAAATATGCAAAATCATTTTAAAAGACCATTAAAATACTCTTCCCTTTTGCAGTTACATATATATTTCAACCAAAAGAATATATTGCAACAGATTGAATGCAAAAACCAATAGAAGGGTCTAATTACTTTTTATTAATCTAGACAGTAAAGAGATTTGCAAAAATATAAACCAAGGTCACTCTTCTCAAGAATATTTTCTGTTTTGGAAAAATAGTTATTTTTCATAAAATTTTTGGAAATATAGTTATTTTTCATAAAATTGCTAACATTTGGTGGATGAGGAAATTGAGTTAAACAGTGTTAACTAACTTGCTCAGGGTCACATAGCTAGTAAGTGTCTAAGGTCAGATTTGGGAGGACTTGCACCTCTAGTATGAAGGCTTGACAAGCCCTTTTCAATGCTGCTCATCCACCTTTGGTGTCCACCTTTTACCCAACTCTCACCTTTAGATACAAAAAGCTATATAGCATGAGTAGTGGTCACATCCCTGTAAAACTGTCTCAAAAGATAGGCTAAATCAAGTTGATGGTAATTAGCAGGTCTTAAATCCATTAGATAGTTGAAATATCTACCCTAGAATGTGAAGACTTCCCCCAGTGGAATGGGCAGATGAGAATCATTTGTTCTAATGGCCATAAAGGAGACTGAAGCAAGTACTGTAGAGCCCTTAGAGTTTGGTCAGACAGCAAAGAAGTCAGAGTCATCCACTATATCCCAGGCCATCACCAGTTGTCCTGACTTTTGTCTTGCCTTTGAATTTTTTAAAAATCCTTACCTTCCCTCTTAGAATCAATACTATATATTGGTTCCAAGGTAGAAGAGCAGTGAGGGCTAGGCAATGGGGATTAAGTGACTTGTCCAGGGTCACGCAACTAAGAAGTATATGAGGTCATATTTGAACCCAAGACCTTCCATCTCTAGACCTGGTTTTCTTTTTTCTTTTCCTTTCCTTTCCTTTCCTTTCCTTTCCTTTCCTTTCCTTTCCTTTCCTTTCCTT
>NC_058130.1:340339053-340407912 GCF_016433145.1 Gracilinanus agilis | reverse complement strand
AACCCTTAACTTCTGTGTATTGGCTCCTAGGTGGAAGATTGGTAAGGGTGGGCAATGGGGGTCAAGTGACTTGCCCAGGGTCACACAACTGGGAAGTGTCTGAGGCTGTATTTGAACCTAGGACCTCCCGTCTCTAGGCCTGGCTCTCAATCCACTGAGCTACCCAGCTGCCCCCTCTAGACCTGGTTTTCAATCCCTAAGCTACCTCACTGCCTGCCTTGCCACTAAAGTTTGATAACTCCAGAAAAGAGAGTGATACTGATGACTTTACGCAATTTTCCTTCATTTCAACCCAATTCCTATGTGAGTTGACATCATTCTGTGATGTCATTAATCCTTTCCAAAAACTAAGCATGAATAGCAACAGTTTGGTCACACAAAAAGGTTTTTACAAAACTCCATGGTCCTTATGGTTTTAGGTGCAGGTTCTAAAAGTCCAAGCTTTTGAGGACCAGTATGCCACTCCATCAAATAAGTAAAGGGCACTCTGCCAGCTCAAAACATTAGTTTCTTGTCTATGTTCACCTAAACAATCCATGTATCTTCTTCCTGAATTTATTGCTGGCAGATCTCCTAGTCAGGAATGCCCCACCAGCCATCTACTCTCTGGTAGCATGCTTGAGAACAAAGGAATAAATGGCCTATAAATGAGCATTATTGAATAAATATCAAAGTTTGTGACCAATCATCCTTTATTCATAAAAGGGACAGACTCAAAATAAACAAAATTGTGTTTACATGTCATGATGTTTTTTTTTCTTATACCTTGGTTTAAGTTTTGTGCAGTATTTATGTAAACTAATAGAAAACTGTTGTCATCCGTTATCAAAGTAATTCTCCCTCATTTATCTAAACAAAAAATCCTAAAGAAGGCTAGCACACAAGTAAAGTGGGTTTGTTGGAGAATGGCTTTGCTGAGAAAGTAGGCTATATAATAAAAAGAGTGCCTAAGTGGGAGTTAGAATACTGGGGTTTCTATCACCGATCAACGTTGGACAAAACATCTCTTCATTGGTTTTCAGTCTTATCATCATTTAAATGAGAGAGTTAGACTGGGTCAGTGATGGCAAACCTTTTAGAGACCAAGTGCCCAAACTTCAACCCTTATGTTGCATGTGAGCCCCCCACCTTGCCCCAGAGAGGGGAGGGAGGAAGCACTCCCAATGGGCTGCTGGGCACAGGAGTGGGTGATGTAAGAATTGTCCTCAGGCATGTGTGGAGAGGAGGAAGGGAGCAGCACCCTCTGGTGTGCTCTGGTATGTGTGCCATAGGTTCACCAACATAGGACTAAGTGATCCCTTCTTATTCTGAATTTCTTTGTTTTTGTGACTGTAGTTGAGTGTCTGTGAAGCCTACCCTGGCTTCCTATGTAGCCCCATAATAATGGGTTTTAAAGGGTTTTGACTTGAGATGGAGCACAGAGAAGACCAACAATAAAATGATTTCTCCCACCCTCATTCAAATGTTTAACGGAAAGACTAAGTAAACAGAAAAAATGAGAAGAAAGTGAGTAAAGTCTTCTTTCTTCCCTTTGCCCACCTATCTTCTTCCCTCTATCTGATAGATACATAATGCTACTCTAGATAAATCAGCTTCGTTATCAAATGTGCTTCCCATAATGTTAACAAGAAATATTTGCTAGCCTGGTAGTAATCAAGGGGAATTAAAAAAAACAATTTGAAAACTGGACCTTAAGAACCTTATATTTTAATGTAACTTTATTTTTTCCCTTTTTTGAGGTAGCCCTTTTCTTCCTCATCTTTTAAGAACCATTTGCAATCTCACTTTGCAAAACTTAAAATATTACATGAATGCTATCTATTATTATAACTTGTAGAGAAGAGATCAGTCTACTTGTAGTAAAGGTAAACTATTGATATAGGGAGTTTCCTAATTTTGAAGTTCTCAAAAATAATGAAATCACAAGTCTGGTACCTATTTTATCCCTATTAGGAGACTAACATGAACTTCAACACAACTAACTAAACTTTCTTGTTAACAATTTATATTTATATTTATATTTATATTATTTAGATACATAAAATATCATCATTATTTCAGAGCATTTCCCCCTAAGTACTTATCAGAATTCTTTGTCCATTTACTCTCATTATTTCAGTGATTTTCCTTATATGGTTGTGATTGTATACTCTGTATTCTTTCTTTTTAATTAAGTGCTAAACACTTTTGAACAATTTTGAAGAACTTAGCAAATAACTTCACTAGTACCCTTCTCTGATTTCTCCATGAAACCTAGAAATTATTGAATATCTAATGCCTCAAAGACCATATCAGTGTAATGTGAACTATAATAGGTCATACAGAAGGGAGAAGGGTCCAGCAAAGGTCTCTGTGTCCATTTCTGACTATTGAAATGGCTAAGTTTAGAGAAGCTTATAAATCAATAGGCTGGTTACCTGGGGATAAATTTCTCTGGCCTTTTAAAATTCATTAAATCACCAATAAGGTGGATGAACTGAGTGGCATCAGTAGAGGAATAATCACATCAATTAAATTGCCTTTAATAAAAAACAATATTTTTTCATTTGTGATATAAAGATGGAGTCATGAAAAGATGGGCACAACTGAATAACAAACAAGAGGGACTAGTTTTCAGGTAAGGGATCAGTCTGCTATAATGACTTCAGAGAAGCTCTAGTAACATTTAGTTCCATCACTGAAAAACTAGCTTAAGGTGAGGTGATAATATTCTCATGACCTAATGTCATTGTTACAACAATTGGCATTTTTTTGTATTTGAAGGCTTATGACCAATCAGAAATTCAACCAGTTGTCATGCTAAGTTCCCAGGATACAAATATAAAAAAAGTAAACAGTTTTCACCTTCAAGTTGATTATAACCAGCTTTTAGCCTCAGTAGGGTAAATCCCTTCCCTCAGTTTTGATTGGTACCAAAGCCTTCTATTTTCTGGGAATTTCTATTTAAATAATCAACTTCCCCAGCTACAACTACCAAATGGCAGTTTTTCATAAATATATTTTTGGCTTCATGTTGCCTCTCTGTGACTTATTTTCCTTTTCAATGTTGTCCTTGATATTTTTATTTGACTCATATTTCACCTATATCAAAATGCTGGGGATTACCACACAGTAAGATTTGCCTCCATTAGAGAACTATGAGTCCAAATGTAGTGATGAAAATTAATATGACATTTATATTTACTCATTTTGTGACAAGGTAAAAGGTTAGATGAAAGAATAATGATAAGATCTTTCTTATAGTTTTCTATTACTTGTTTATTAATTGGGACTGTCTGATCCTGATTCTCCTACAGACAGAACTGGTTGATTATAGAAGACATATTAATCATAACATAATGGCTTGGGCATCCACTCAAAAAAAGAAGTTAATATATTTTAATTGGACTTATTTATAGTTTTTGTCTATATATTCTCTTCCCTTACAAGAATAAAAGAAAAAAACCAAGGCATGGAACATGAACAGATTTATTACACCTTACAAAAAAATACCCAAAAGATTTTTACCCAAGCTCATATACAGTCAAGATGACTTTTCATTTTTATGAGTCTCATCTTCCCCAAAGATTTACACAGCCACTTTATACTTTAAAATACTATACAGATGTTGAAGCCCCCGGGGAAAAAGATCTTGAGATTGCTAGAAAGGCAAGCAATCCACCCCTATGATGAACTGCACCTTCTCAGAGACCTATCTAGTTGTTTTGTATTTATAAACACATCTTGAGGTTGAGGCTACACAACCCCTTCCAGTTGATAAAGAATTTAGGTTTACTTGAGAGTTGTCTCACTCTTCCCCAACTTGTATGGTCTGCATGATTCACAGTATCATTGAAAGATACCTCTAGGTTTGCTTCTCCACACCATTGGTCTGTATCTTGTCTTTCCTTGATTTGATCCAAAATTTTACCACTTTAGGAATTCTCCTTGATTCAGGTGTTTCCTAATCACTCCCCTTTACTCTTTGGTCTTGGTTTAGAAACCTTTTTCATCCGTCCAAGGATAATTATTATTTTTTAAAATTAATGCATTTATTTAGAATATTTTTCCATGATTCCACGATTCATGTTCTTTCTCTCCCTGTTTCCCTCTTCCCCTCCCTGAGCTGATAAGCAATTCCACTGGGTTATACATGTATCATTGTTCAAAACCTATTTCCATATTATTAATATTCGCAACAGAGTGATCATTTAAAGTCAAAATCTCCAATCATATATCTCTCAAACTATGTGATCAATCATGTGTTTTTCTTCTGTGTTTCTATTCCCACAGTTCTTTCTCTGGATGTGGATAGCGTTCTTTCTCATAAGTCCCTTCCAGAGACAATTATATTCTAAATCTATGAGATTCTCTTTGCCCTCTGTAGCTGCCATCTACTTCCACCTGCTGGTGATATTACTGCTGAAGTCATCATCATTGAAAGGTGTTATAGCTCTTTTTGACTGAGATTAATACCTGAGCTTTACCTCTGGACTTATGAACACATTTCTAGTTCTATTGTTAAGTAGAATTACAGCTTCATCTGTATAGAATATAAAACATCTCAAACTCTTCTCAGCCACAAAACCCAGTCTTCAACTCCTAGACGAGTTAGGGTGAGTCAATTGCATTGACCTCTTCTCTCATTTGGTAGGCAGCATGAGCCCTCCCTATCTAGTCAGAACATCTGGTTTTTGAATTTATAGAAAATATACCCTTTTTATCCATTCCCCCAACTTCTTTTATACTTCTCAACACAGAGAATAAGATCATGTAAATTACTAAGATTCAAAGAGACTCAAGAAAGTATTAGAAGCCCTGAATGAGGACTGTGTGAATTAAATATTGGGGGGACCTCCAACCCAGTTCAGTCCCAGAAAACTCACCACAATAAGTGCCCATGGGAGTCACAGCCACATGTCTGAGTCTGCTAGCATGGTGGGCCAGGTTCCTGACCATTGGAGGTCACAGAGACCAAGAGATATGATATATGGGGACTGAGGCCATGGGCCAATTGAAGGCTCTTAAAGGATCCTGGGGAAAGGTTTAGAGGAAGCTAGAAAATCTAGGCATGAAGCTCACTAGGTCTCTCTCTCTCTTGGCTGTTCCTTTGGGCTTGTGGAAGAAGCCCTCTCTCAGCCATCCCATAGGCACTTACCCAATGTAGCCTTCTCTGGCACGCAACATGACAGTCAAGGACTGTGCCAGGCTAGAATCTGGGACCTAATCTTTAAGTTAGAAAGGCTGGAAACCTTATTTCTCTCTTTCTTTTTCTTTACTAGTAAATACTTACAAATTTAGTATAAAGTCTCCAAGATTAATTTTTATTTACAAAAGGGCAAAGACTAGTCTTTGCCAGCCAGCTACTAGATGATGGCAATTCTGTTTCCATGGCAAAGGTCTAGGCTATTTTTATATATATTCTATATAACATTAAATGTTATTTTAAAAATCTTTCCATATCCATTATCATTAGATTCTCACAAATCCTGTAAATTAGTGAGACTCTTTTATTTAAAGGTAAACTGAGACTTAGAGAAGATAAGTGATAAAAAAAATCAGTCTACTATTTAACTTTTCATGAAGAAAACAAAATCAATTGGAAATGGATGTTTTTAATCCTAGTATTCTACATTTGACACAGCTTTTAGAGATTTTTCTGTTTGTTTAGTATTACAATTCACTGAAAAAGGAATCAAGTCCATAAGTATTCATGAGGTTACTTTGTTCCAAAGGTACATATAGTCTTGGAAAACATTTACTTCATTGTCTCTGCCTTTCTGCATTTCCCAAGAGACCCAGCAATTTAGAGGAGAAAGGGAAATGTGAGATCATTTCTGGAGTTTTTATGCCCATAATGAACTCCCCATGGAGTGGGTACTAATCTCCTATATATTAGAGTGAATTATAAAAGGGATGGTGACTATAATTTAGGACAGATTTGCAGTTGAATCTCAGTGGCAAATCAGGGTGGTCAGGAGGAAGAAAGGATTCTAAAACTCCATGAAACCAATCTGGGCTTTATGCAAAAACAAGGCAAAGATCATCTATTTTTCAACATTTGCTTGTTCCCAGCTCTGAGTCTAGAGATTAACTAGCATCAGGCTAGAAGAGGCATGAGACCTTATCCTTAGGGAATACTGCCAGCACCTCCCTTCTCTATCCCTACTATTCACATGAGTACCAGGAGTTCTGGGATTGGGGGTCAGTGGAAACCCTGGTACAGGAAAACAGTTGGCAGAAGAATCAGTTGCCAAAAATTTATTGAATACTTACTATGTGCTAAGCACTGGGGATACAAAGACAAAATTTAAAAATCCTGCCTTTAAAGAGCATATATTCTAATGATGAAGGCATCATGTATATATAGAAATGGGAGAGTGATGAATTAGAAAAGGCCTCATGTAGAATGTGGAATTTAAGCTGAGCCTTGAAAGAACCCTCCATCTGAAACGTCAGGACCCTTGGCAGAAACCACAAAGGTAGGTTTCCCCCAGATGGACACTGACACAAACTGTCCTTACTATTAATCAACTAATAGGATTAACTCCAGGTCAGTGCAGGTTTTCTCTTAAGTCCACAATTACATATCCCATAGAAATAATATCTAAATTAATTAGAACCAGGGTAACTAGTCATTTCTGAGAAAAGCTGCACAGTCAATTGGCTGTAACACCTAATCAGGTCACTTGTTGTGGTTGTGATGGTGGTGATTGGGTTAATATTTATAATCATATTAAATACAACTCTCCATTCTTTCCTTTCCATAAAGATATAAACAAGTGTGGCAAGGCTTGTGACGTAGTCAAAGAGATGCTTCTGCCCTGCCTGTAGGATATTGTTTGGATGACGCAGATGAAATGCATCAGCTCCTCTTCCAGTGGATCACGCACTGTGGCTAACAGCCAACTGCAGAAGAAAGAAATGCCTCTCGGCCTTTCCAGAATGTTAGCTTCCTCCCTTAGTCACATAAAGATTCCAGACAGATAACCATGGGAAGACACGTCCAGTTAGATAGTTTACATAAGAGGAAAATGCATATGAGCTTTCTCAGCTTGTTTTACACTAAGTAACAGAGAGAAAACACTTTGGAAATCAGAGCAAGAAAAACTCCCACAGGGAAATACAAATGAGACTTCACACAAAAAAAGACACTTCACAGAAAATGGGACTTGCTTAAATGATGGAAACATGCAAATGATTTGCACAAAGATACACCACTAAGGTATTTTTTTAAATGTCAGTTAAGAAACTGATTTTATTTATATATACTATAAACGTGTATGTATATTTTTATGACTTAAATGCCTTAGAAGACTTCATAAGATTGTTTATTATACTTGCATATAATAGTAGCTTATCCCTTTCCTGAGAAATTATTCTATATTATATCTTAAGTCTTTCATAAATGAAGTAATATATTAATCAAAATTTTAAAGCTGAGGGAAAAAATGGTCCTTAAGCATAGTTTCTATTTTGTTAATTTTCTTTATCTCTAGGAGCCAGATGTTTTACTATTTCCTCAAAGAACTGTAGCCAAGGATGATGCACAATCCTGCTGCACAGTCATGCTGCATAATGCAGTCAGCCCACACTAGGTTCAACGTAGGGCAGTCATAGGGCAACAGACTGGGATGTGCAGGTGTGGGTGGAGGAAGCATTGTATAAAAGGGGGGAGGCCAGGATTGGAATTAGAGGACTTGAGATCAAGTTCAGTCTTAAGATTTATGTGACCTAGGTCACCTCTTTGTTGTTGTTGAGTTGTTTTTTAGTTTTCATGATCCCATTTGGAGTTTTCTTGCCAAAGTTACTAGAATAGTTTGTCATTTCCTTCTCCAGCTCATTTCACAGATGAAGAAATATATAAAGAAATGATAGATAGGTAGATAAGTAGTTAGAGATGAAGTAAATAGAGAATTTATTTAGCACTTACTATGTTCCAGGCAATATGCTAAGGTTGGGGAACATAAAAATAAGCAAAAAGAAAAATGATCCCTACCCTCAAGTATCTTGTCTTCTAATGGAGGAAGATAAAATATAAACGGGAGCTAAAAATTAAGTAGAGAAGAAGGCTATCTGGAGAGTAGAGGAGTTTGGATGCATAGCCTGGGCACTTCTTCAAATGGAGGTTCCTAGGAGGAATTCATGGCTTGAAGGGCAGAGCCATTGGAACAGAAATATTTTCCAGAGGAAGAAGACCACTATTTTTAAGTCTTTTATTCCTTTTTTAACTATACAGTGTTATTATTAAAAATGATGAGGGCTAAACACTATATTGAGGTTCAATCCTTCCAAATAGAACCCCAGGTGATTTTAACTAACACAACAGATATGTCTTGAGTCAAGCTAAGTAGATTAAACAGACAGGGCCTTCTCTGATCTACACAACATGCTGGCATGAGAAATGAATTGTACTTGAAGGCAGATGACTTGGATTTGAGTGAGTCTACAGACAAGTTACTTAGCATCTCTGAGGCAATCTCATCAAGTTCTAAAGAAAGTAGTTATCCCTCTCATAGTGTCAGGGGTAGAGACATGGGTATCACATGATTTCATACTGGAGAAGTCTGAATTTTTTTTCTTTTATGGGATGTTTACAATAAAAGAAATTGTATATATATAATATTAAAAGGAAAATATTTTGATATTATATAATATTATACACATATTTTATGCATTTCTGAGTTTCTAAACTTTTTCTGTGTCTTCTTTTGGCCTTCATGTATTGTTTGCAGTTTCCATGATATACTCCAAAAAATTCCCATTTAATTTCTTATGCTCACCCATTATATATCAAAACCACAATGGAGAAAGTTGCAATGTGGAAGGAATACCTGTACTTTGTATGTGATCAAGCGAGCTAGTAAATACTCTTAGATGAGAAATCATTCAATCAGCAAGAATTCTTTTAAGCATCTAACCTGTGCCAGGCATTAGAAATGCAAAAACCAAAAACTTATGATACTTTCCTGGTCTCATATATTCTATCATGGGAGATATGCATGTATAAATACATGCTCACATGCATACATGCATACATATTAGGATTTAAACCAACCTCCTCTGACTTTAATTGCAGTGGATTTTTGTTATGTCACATGAGTTCTCACCACACTTTTAAAATGATGTAATCTGTGCAGAACTGGTACTATTTCTGTAGTTGGGTCCCTCCACTATGTTTATATTAGATATATACACACGTATGTGGACACCTAGCAATCAACATTCATTAAGCACTTAGTATGTGCCAGACACTGTGAGTGTAATGTATTTAATAGATTTATATGCATCTCTTCACATATACACACATGTATGCATGTATGTATACACATGTACAAAATAAATACAAGGTCACTTTTCTAGGGAGGGCACTAGCAGACTAGAGGACTGGGTACCAGTTGCTCCACAGTTCCTTACCTCCAGTTTGGTTCTCTCTTAGTTCTGCTCACACTTCTGTAAGAAATCTTGGCATTTAGAGGGCTAGGATGCTGCATAAGAGCTTGTCTGATCTATATTTCACAGTAACCAGAAAGGGGGAAAAATAGTCTTTGTTATGCTGGTTCTACCTTGAAAAACTGGCGTGAGCCTGACATTTCAGAAGTTCATTGTTATCTTTATTATTTCTACTGAATATTGACAATTACAGAAACATTCATCTGTGTACTTTAAAAGCTCAAGATTGAACAGCTGGATCCCAGAGCTTCAGAACCTGGGAGATTTCACTTAGTAATGCCAGAATGTCCGGCTCCTTTATTCCCCTTAGGTGGGAGGAAATCAATTTTCCCATAGCTTGGAAAGGCATTGTCATTTGGACTGAATGAGGACACAATGCTCACATGCCTTGGTTGACGTATCCAGAATACCCAGGATTTCTTTGTCAGAGCTTCTCAATCAGCTCTCACCTGCTTTTCTGTCTTGAAGGGTTTGCTTCAGCTGAGCACATCTGACATGCTAGCAAGGCACGGTTCACTTACCCAGAAACTTTCCCTGTATTGTAGGAGAGCTGATTCATTGTCCTCTCCCTTCAAAATATTGTCTTCTTGACGTAGGCAAGATTGCTTTAGGGCCAGGGAGAAAATATCCTTTTCCCTAGCTTAGCATTGGGCTTGAAGTCAAGGAAGACCAGAGTTTGAATCCTGTCTGGTAGAGCTGCTAGCCGTGTGACCCTGCATAAGTCTCGCTAGGTTTCTGTTTCCCTATCTGTAAAAAAGGAATAATAATCACATCTATCCAAGGTTGTTGCGAATATCAAGTGAGACTATATATATATATATATACATATATATATATGTTGTATGTATTATATATACATATTTGTATATATACACATATATCCATATATATTTGTAAATGAAAAAGTAAGCAAATAACACTTTTATAGGGGAATCAGTCCATCAGCAAACATTGTTTTAAGCATCTCTAGTGACAAAAACTTAATGACATCTTCTCTATCTGATACATTCTATCACAACAGACACGAGTATGCATATATATAATATGTGTATATGTACATATATACATATATATACATCAACATTCATTAAGCACTTAGTATTTGCCAGACACTGTATATATATGCATATATACATATTTATAAAACATTTTAAGGTTTGCAAAGAATATACATGTATATGTATACCTGTGTATATGTGCTTTGCAAACTTTAAGTGCTATATAAATATTTGTTATTATTAGTTGCTCTGGGATTAATGTGGTTTTATTGGTCAAAAAAGACTCAATAGGGTCCAAAGTATGACCTACCTAATCTGAATAGTTTTAGAATTTGTCAATTCTTCTTTAATTCAGCTGGATCCTACAAGTACTTAATGAAAAGGGAGATCCAAAAAAAGAGGGAGATTCCCAACTCCTGCCTGACCCCATGCTGACTACTCGAACATTTCTCAATCTTTTCTTATTTTGTTTTTCTATAAAATAAACAGTTATTGGGTCTGAGACTCCCGACATGCTGCTCAGGTTTAGCCCTGGAAATCACCAGTGGAACATTTTACTATCAAAACACGCAGAATGACTGAAATTGATCTTTGTTTTTGCCTCATTAATTCTTTTGAGAGTGAAACAATATAGAGTTTAAAGGATTAAGGAGATTGCAAACAAAAAGGAAAGGACAGGTATTGAATCTCTCAAGTGAAAATTATTCCATCCTTTGTCCTTTCCATTTTAAAACTGCCTTGACCACCCTAGTGAGCTCCTCCTACAAAACTGAGGCCTGGAATGTAGTGAATTTTGCCTCCCCCCTGCCATCTCCCAACCCTTTAAACTTTTACTGATTTTAAGTAATCTGCTGTTGCTTTGCCAAAGCTAACTTAATCCCAGCCCCTTCTTTATTGCTTACTTAGCAGGGTGTGTGTCCTATCCAAGCTGAGCCTGTAGCCTTGCAAGGACCCCTGATGTCTTCACTAAATCTTCTGTTCTAATATATTACTACTTACAAAAGGTTAGCAAATTGGAAAGAGCCAGTGGTGTGTCCATGTATAGACCCTCTGTTGCAGAAATGCTCCAATGAAGTCTCTAAAAGCCACAGGACTAGTAAAGAAGCTGGCAGGTTTCCCTGCCATTCTTTGTCAGATCCTAAGCACTGTAACAGCACATTTATCTTAAGCGAATAGGTCGTCAAAAGGTTCTTTTTCAGTCATATTCAAAGGTTTTTAATCGTCTTCAAATTTAATTAAATTTTCTGGTGGTGGGTTTTAAAATTTCAACTAACACGTTAATGGAGACATCAGGATTTCGTCTGTGCTAGGAGTTTCCAGGGAGGAAATTCTCTCCACTAATGCATTTTAGCGCCTGCTGTACAATGCATGGCAAGTATATAGCGTTAGCTGGGACATTGTGAGATGAAATCCTTGAACGGAGTCATGTAGCCAGTATATATGGGAGGTAGAACTTGAACCGAGGGTCTTCTGCTTCCAAGGCTGACCATCTATCCACTATTTCACATTGCCTTGCAAGTACAATAAGGCTTCTTTTTTTCAAAACCAGTACATTCCAAGCCCCTTTGGGTAGGCTGAAAATCATGAACCCCATTATCTAATAAGTATTTCTTATACAAGCATCCCTAGGCACTCTACAACTTTTCTTAGGCTTATCAGAACCACCAGCATCACTACTCTTGTACTTTGGGGCCATTATTAATGGCTAAGTAGTATTAATGAATCAGAGAAGCACTGCTCTGACCCACACTGACTTGTTACAAGCAAGAACTCCAGACAAAGATGGGGGAGAGCTAATGTTTGGCCCAAAACAATTCTCAGGGTGAGAATGAGTGTGATTGGGCAAACTGCTCTGAAACTTTATACTTCTTGGGAAAATGGTGTGGATTTATTTTATGTATGTTTTTGCCTTTCATTGTCCATTGCAAGTACCTGAAATTGCATGTATTCTGTTCACATAAAATGATGTCCTACTGTAACAAGTTATTTTACCTAAATAACTTGATGCAATTCAGTAGATAATTACTTAGTGTCTGGCATTCTGTTCTCTGTATAGAATTTAAATATGGGCAACAATACACATAAGGTGTCTCCTGAAGGAAATGAAAAAAAAGTATAAATGAAAATCTAGTTTGGGTAGGATTCAAACAAAAATCTACCTCGTGTCACTGTCACAAATAATTATAACATAAGCTAGTATGTGACAAGTAATATTGGGATGAAAAGATCATCCAGGAATTCAGAGAAGCTCGGATCATCAGGATAGCTCTGAAAGCTACAAGTTTGTACATCAGATTATTTACCACTTTTCAAAGGAGGGAGAGAATATGGATAACAAAATATCTGAAAACAAATGTTAAAAATGATTTCTATATGCAATTCTGAATAGAGAGAGAGATGAAGAAAGCTACAGATACATAGGGAAATAGAAAAGCCGCATATACATATTAGAGACTTTCAGTTTCATGTCCAATCCTCTTATTCTTCTCTTCAATATATATGGAAATATTTATTTTATTTGGGTTTTGTTAATATAATAATAAAATAAACAAATAAATTTATGTATAAATAATAAATATATAAATGTTATATAAATATGTTAATATGATATATAATATCATAATATATGACACATAATATTATATTATATACAGCAATGTTATATTTTATATTAACATAATGCAATAATTATATATTAACTTATAATATAAAATATATACATATGAAATAAATATGTAAATAAAAATAAAAATAAAATTACAAAAGAAACATTCTCTGCTTTCAAAGAACTTGTATTAATTCTATTGAGGGAAATAACATGTATACTTGTAAGCACATACAAAGTACTTACAAGATAATTTTGAGGACCACACATTATCACCTGGTTGTTGTTGTTGAGTTGTTTCAGTCTCACTCTTTGTGACCCTCTTCCGGGTTTTCCTGGCTAAGGTACTAGAGTGATATGCCATTTCCTTCTCTAGTTAGTTATCCATTCTTTCAGCCTTGGTGAGAACCTCCTCTCCCACTGCAGAACTATTTAAATGGGAAATCCTTTACAGCAGCAAATCAATTTTTGTAGCCAATCTTACCCCCAGAGGGGCAGGCATTGACTGGAACCATATGCAATCTTAGCCCTGACCTTCCATAAATCCCCTAGACTGACTCAAGGAACCACCCAGAGTACTAAAGACTTTTTCTTAATTTCTTAGTATTTGGTAGACATGAGTGCTTTTGCTACTTGATCAGACTACCTCTTATTTAGTCATTGTCCCTAATGATGTCTCTTATACAGTTTCTTGCAATAGGCTATCATTAAGATGCTTTAACTTGCCCATATCAACTCTATATCTATTGCTTTTTTGGGTTCCCACAGCACTAATTCTTAAGAGATCAAGTATTCCATGATTTGATCTTACAATAATAGCTCCCAATTATATTGATTTGGGATTTGAAAGTTTTCCTTAGGACAATTTGTAAATATAAGTTTTATTATCTGAACTAAGTGGCAGTATTAGGGTAACTAAGGCATACAATGGATCAAGTGTTGGGCCTGTGGTCAAGAACACTTCTTCCTTAGTTCAAATCTGGCATCAGAAACTTACTGGCTGCATGACCCTAGGCAGTTGACTTAACACTGTTTCAGTTTCCTCACTTGTCAAAAGAGCTGGAGAAGGAAATAGCCAACCACTTGTAAGGATTAAATTTTAATGGTTTGGCTAATATATATGAAGATTATAAATAGTAGTTGTGGTTGCCAATTCAAAGTATTATTGCTCAAAGTCAAAGTGACCTTAAATAGCTTTTATTTACAAAAGAGATGGAAAGAGTGAAAGTAGAGAAATACAAAATGGTAGAAAAGGCATTAACCTATCTAACTAAATATTGTTCCAGTGCTTGGTTCAGCCATGACTTGTTGACCTTCATCAGAAATTAAATTCTCTCCAGATGACAGGAAGGAAAAGCCAGCCAGCCACTCACCCAAGTTCCCTCCAAGAGGCAGGTCAAGATGATGACTTGAGCTGAAGGTTACTCCTGAGACCCACTTTCTTCTTTGAACTGACCTTCTTCTTAAAATTGACTTCTTTCTTGGAGTCAACTTTTTTAGCCCCAGAAATTCAGGGCCTTTTATAGTGGGTTCTTGTCTCTTTCCCTTTTCACAGGGTCCAATCACAGCTTCCAAATTGTCTAGCAATGCCCAGAAAGCAGTGTTTGTGGGAATCGCACTCCAATATCTACCAAGAAAACCCAAAAGATGTCACAAAAAGTTGGACATGACTGAAAAATGACTGAATAACAAGATAGAATATGAGGTTTGGAGTCATGAAAATTTGAATTCAAATCGAATTTTACATACTTAATTACATACTTGTGATCTGGGGCAAATTACTTAACCTTCTTTTCAGTTTCTTCATCTGTAAAATGGGGGCAATAATAGCACCTTCCTCACCGATTCGTTGTAAACATCAAATGAAGCACTTAGTACAACATCTAGCACATAATAGGTATTATACAAATGCTAACTATTATTATTATTATTGTTATTTTCTCCATACTGTGGATGAGGGAAACAAGAAGTAGAAAGTATAATCATTTGCCTGAGGTTACACAGATGCTAGGAGATCAAAATAAGTGTGAGTCCAAGTCATTTAACTCCAAATCCAAAGCTTTTTTCAAGAGATACTACTCTTCCCTAGGTAACAGTTCTTCTATTCCTCCATCTCTGATCTTGACTAGTTATGTTGAAACCAGAGTAAGCAATACAAAGATCTTTATTTAACTATTCCTTCTGGTTCATGTCATAAATTAATGCTTTATTTGTTTTCATTTTCTATTATAGCAAATATTTCACCATAAATGTTAAAGACAGATGTAATTCTCTCCTACTATCCACAGGGAATAAATCCAGATGTCTGCTGTTCTCTTCTCTATGAGAACATGAGTTTTAAATGACTCTCTCCAGGCAAAGTTAGAAATTAGGGGCCATTCTTATGAACAAAACAGAAAATGTGAGCAAAGGGATTTTTCCCCTATGCATTAATTATTTGGAATGGATATGAGAGTGGTTCCAAGTTGGCCAGATAATTACATTCTCCTCTGATTCCAACTGACTCAGTAGACATAGCCAGAGGAGTACTTTTATACCTAAAGGCTTCTAGATATCTTCCCTGGATATCTGAGTCAGAAGGCCAGAGTTAGAAGACAGTCCATAATGATGTTAACACAGAACTATTGTCCTGGCTAATGAAGGCTGCAATCACTTTAAATAACACAGATCCTTTCTCTGAGTCATCCAAAGCCTTGCTCATCCAGAGTCTCTGAGGTCTTCACAAGTTCATGGCTCTTAATAGGCACTTTTCCCCCCCTCAGGTATTTCATTTTTAAATTTTCAAATGGGACCATTCGGTCATTTTTAAAGGAATATGAGCAGAGAGAGCATTTACATGGCAACATTGCTGCTAAAATGATTCACAAAGCCACAGGTTCTCTGCTGGAATCCAGAAATTTAGGAAACTTACCTATATTCCCACAAGATAAAGCAAATGGCTATGTTCAGATTCAGGTTCTTGCATTGTGTTTTTTTTTTTAACTATTTAGCCTGTTTGGGGAAAGGTCAACATTTCTCTCCTGATAAAATTCTCTGAAACTGTATTTTAATTTTTATTTATTTATTAAATAATTTAAAACACGGGTCAGAGAAAAAAATGCACCGACCATATCTGACCAGCAGTTCCCTTCAAAAGCCTCTTCCCACAACCAACTGCACCAACTTCTCAGCCAGAACTCTGGCATGCCAGGGTACTCTCCTGAGCAGTTCAGAGCCCAACCATGTGTGTGCACCGGGGTCCCCCTATCCAGTATTCACCTGCATTGGCTCTCTCCTAGCTGCCTCTCCTAAGCCAGCAGCCACACTACAGGTGTGCCACTGCTCTGCTATGGTTTCAAGGCCAAAGAGACTTCCATCCTCTCTGTAGTCCAATGTACACTATTTGTGACATTGCTGATTTGTCCTTCCTCAGTCTGGATCAGAGGCAGGTCTTCCAGATGCCAGGAGTCACGAGGGACAAGAAGCAAGCATCTTCTGAGCTCCAAGGAGCTATGAGGCCTCTGGCACCTAGGCATCCCCTGCCCTGAGCGCTGGTGCACCCTATCCTACTCTCTTAAGTACTTTGGTGACAGATAAGCACCAGGCTCTGTTCTTAATTCAATCAAAGGGCAGGATTGAATTGAAACTCAATCAGAAAGTGGGTTATTTCAAACTCGATATGAAACTCTCCCTTTTTAAAAATTTAAAGTCAATCTTATGATACAAGTGAAAAGGGCATGGGCTAATGTTAAATTATGTTTAGACACCAGTTATTGCATTGAAGTTTTTTTTATCTATTTAACTTTTCTTGGGCAGGATCAACATTTCTCCCCTTTGCTGGCCTGAATTAAGCTTAATATCCCAGGATTTCCTGCCCTTGCTAATGTTCTTTTCAGGGAACAATGGGATCCAATCAAAGATAAAAACAGTATTTGCTGCAATTCAAAAGCATTAAGTGAAAAAGTCAGAAGTCCATTCACATAGAGAATGGATGGGGTATGGGTTTGTCACACTTTGGAGTGAGTAATTAGTCCTCTGAAGGAAAGGAAATGGACCAATGGCAAACTTGACCTGCTCTATACATTACTAGTTCCAGTCTTCGTTGAAGGCTTGGTAATTTTATGGTCTTAGATGTGGGAAGTTAACTCATACAATGGATAGAGTTCTAGGCCTGGAGTCAGGAAAGGCCAGTTTTGTGAGATCAAATTCAGCCTCAGACACTTACTAGCTGTATGATCCTGAGTAAGTCACTGAATATTTTTGCCTCACTTTCTTTATCTGTAAAATGATCTGGAGAAAGAAATGGCAAAGCATTCCACTATCTTTGCCAAGAAAATCCTAAATGGAGTCATGGAGAGTGAGATACAACTGAGACAATTTAGCAACAATCTTGGACAAGTCACTTCCCTTAACTAGTTCTCTTTTCTTCATCTATAAAATGGGAGGAAACAACCTACCAACCTCACAGGACTATTGTGAGGACCAAACGAGATAACATATCTCAAAAAATTTACTGGGTTATTTTCTTTGCTTATAGTCTTTCTGCTTATAATCTCTCCCCTCTCCAATCCATACTCCCTAAGGGAGCTGCCAATATAAGCCAAGCCACTACCTTTCTCAAGATTCTTAGTCACCCCCCCCCCACACACACACACCTATTGCCTCTAGGAGAAAATATATATTTCCCAGTATGGCATTTAAAAGCTCTTAAGAGTCTAGTTCTAGTCTAGCTTTCTAGCCTTATTTTATATTCCAGCCAAACTGGCCCTCTTATTCTCAGAATTCAGCATTTCATATCCCACCTTTTTTTGTGCCTTTGCACAGGCAATCCTTCATCACTGGAGAATACACAGGTGCCGACTCCTAGAGGAAGTCTTTTCTGATCCCTCCACTTTTTAGAATTCTTTCTCTACTCTGATTCTCTCTCATTTCCCTATGTACATGAACGTTACTTCATATAAAGGAATATAAGCTTCTTGAGGGTATGGAATTGTTCATTGCTTTGTCTCCATATCCCCAGAACAGAGCATCTTGCCTTGTATATAGTAATCGCTTAATAAATGTTCAAATTGAATCGAATGCCTATCAGAGGACAATACAGAGGAAACTGCAGACCAAGCTATGTGAGAACCTATTAAATGAACTAATGTTATTTAACTAGAAGATGAGAAAACTTTGAGGGGGATTGATTGCCATATTCAAATATTCAAAGATCTGTCATGTGGAAGAAGCATTTAAGTTATTCTGCTTGGCTATGGAAGTTGGAACCCCAATTAAGGAATGGATGATGTAAAAAGGAAGATGCAAGTATAATGTAATAAATAACTTCCAAAAACTAGAATTGTCCAAGAGTGGAATAGGCTGGCAAGAAGTGGCAAAATGGCTAGAGCAATGGTCCTTGAATGAAGAAGACCTGTGTTCAAAGCTAGAGTCAGACACTATCTGTGTAACTTGTGGTGAATCATTCAACTACTGTCTGCCTCAGTTTCCTTAATTGTAAAATGGGGACAGTAATAGCATCCAGAGTTTTTTTTGGAGGATTAAATGAGATAATAGTTGTAAAGCCCTTAGCACAGTGCTTGGCATACAATAGGCACCTAATAAATATTTGTTTCCTTTCTTTCTTGAAAGTCAAATGTTTTCTAGGGAACACCAGTTCAACACTTGTTGATAATGTTCTAAAGGGAATTTTTGTGAGATACTGGTTGAAATAAATAGATGGCCTCAGAGACCCCACCCAACATTGCCATTTTGAAAAATTATTAACCCATTGGCAAAGAATAAACCACATGACTGGGAAAATTCAAAGCTAGAATTCAAATTCAAATTTTATGATGTCAAGTGCACTGGTATTTCATTCTGGTCTTTCCCATAAAGAACTGCAAGTGTAAAGCAGATTGACTATTTTTACAAAAGATTAGTAGCAAATTATTAACAAATATAAGTTATGTTTTCTCAAGGGGGAAGGGAGAAAGTTTGGAACTGAAAATTTTGTTAAATGAACATTAAAAGTCTTTCACATGTAATTAGGAAATATTTAACAAAACAAAAATATATTTAAAAAATAAATGCAAGCTAGCATTACTATAAACTGAATATAACACTGATGAAGGGACACCAGCCAATAAAGTAAAAAGTCCAAATGATTTGTTATATAATCATATATATGGTTATATAATCACCTAACTATATAAAATTATATTATATATACATGTAATTATATGATTATATAATCATGAAACTATGGAAGGCCTCCTAAAAGATATGAATTTTAAAGACCATGGCTTAATGAGAAAAAGAGAAAAAAACATCTCACATAGAGGGAATAAACCAGTTAAAGGCACAGAGGCAGAAATAGGCAAGTTATATTTTAATGATGGTAACTATTTAGATTAACCTATAAAGACTAAGACATTTAGCCAGCCCTCAAAGGGAGAACATACCTAACTGACTTTATCATAGAAGCCATGGATAAAATAAAGGATATTGATAGATTTGTTCAGCAAAAGTCAGCATTTTATTTTTGGAGTACCATTTGAAGTCTGGAAAGGGTTGTTTTAAGATGAATAAATTCAATTCCTTCTTTTCATAGTAAGGACTAAACTTTAGCAAATCATAAGTTCAAGAAATGGTTATATACATTTTTAGATGCTCTATTGATGATTAAAGGCAGCAAGAGATAGTTTTGAGGCTATGATAACAGCTACATTTGAGGATAATATCTGGGCTAGGAGAAAAGGGTATGGCTGCAAAAGAGGCTCTCCCACAGACCACCTTTGTGAAGACAGATTCCTAGATTAGAAATATCACTGATCTACCTTGGTTGGCATTTTCTAAATAGGTCTAAGACTTATGGGTCATTGTTTACCAACCCTGTGAATTCATGTATGCTAATGAAGGCAGGAGTAGGACAAAGAGAACTCCAATGGATAGGGTAGTGAACAAGCCTATCTCCTGGTAAAGAACTTAATGGCTAATGAAGTCAATGATTACACAATGATTTCCATTGATAATGGAGATTCATGCAAAAAATATCAAGGCTTACAATGTGTGTGTGCCCATGGAGCTTTTGAATATGACAATTGAGATTCATATTCCTTGTCTAGCTCATTCATCTCATGTTTTCTCTAAACATTTTCCCTTAGTAATCTCATAAACTTTCATGTTGTCTTTACCCAGAGACTCAAAG
This sequence comes from Gracilinanus agilis, assembly GCF_016433145.1. Taxonomy (NCBI): domain Eukaryota; kingdom Metazoa; phylum Chordata; class Mammalia; order Didelphimorphia; family Didelphidae; genus Gracilinanus; species Gracilinanus agilis. The sequence continues at coordinate 340,387,709 of NC_058130.1, read as the reverse complement.
ATCTATATGTCCACCTCTAGTCTCTATCCTGAATCTCCTCTACTCCAACATCATGAACTACATATTGGGCATATCAACCTTCACATTCCATAAGCATCTCAAACTCAACATATCTAAAACATAACTCTTTTCCCCCTCCAAGTCCACCTTTCTTCTGTATTTCCCTATTGCTGTCTAGGGAACCACCATCCTTCCAATCATGCAGGTTCTCAAAATTAGTGTTTACCCAACTCTTTATCCTCTGCAACAAGCTCTTCGATACATCCAATCAATTGTTAATTCTTATCATTTCTATTTCCATAATGTCTCTCATATCCACCTTCCCCACTCCTTCTGTTCATATAGCCACCACCTCAGTCAATATCTTACTATGTACTACTATAATAGCTTTCTAATCAGTCTTCTTGCTTCAAGGCTTTTCTCTTAAGTAATATTCCTAAAGCACATCAGGCCATACTACCTCCTTCCCTTTACCCTCACTCAAAAAAAATCCAGTGCTTTCCTATTGCTTCTAGAAGAAAATAAAAGTTATTTCTTGGGTATTTAAGGCTCTTTGTAGTCTAGATTCACCCTCTCCATATTTACTACATTACTTCCTTTCTTAGCCTTTGTGTTACAATCAAACTGGCCCTCTTATTTGGGCTCCTTAGGTATGACATTCTGTCCCTGGTCTCCATGCGTTTATGAATGTTGTCACTCATATCTGGAATACAATCTCTCCTCACTTCTACCTCAGTCAGTTAATCGATAAACCTTACATGCCTACTATGTGCCAAGCACTTCACTAAGCTCTGGGAATATAAAGATAAAGATAGTCCTTGCTCTCTAAAACTCAGGCTGTCTTCTTCTAAAATTCAACTCAAACAACACTTCTATTTTGGACCTTTTCTGAAGCACCACCCCTCATTCAAACTGCCTATGTCTCCTGGATTCCACTCTGTAATCATTTAGCATATATTATATATTTATTTACATGAGTACAAATTATTTCCTCCCAATAGAGTATAAGCAACTTGAAGGCAGGAACTGCTTTGTTTTTCTCTTTGTATTCTCAATACCTAAAGCAGTGCTTGGCACATAGTAGGTACTTGATAAGTTCTTTTTCATTGCTCAGTCTGCTCACACTGAACTCCTGTAGAATGAAATGCAGACATTACCCCTTCATTTGTCACATATCTTAGATCTTGTGATTCTGGTTTTGACCCTCCTACCACCTCCAACAATTAAATTCAACAACCATTTACTGAGTGTTTACTATATGCAAGGCACTATGCTAGGTACTGTGGATATGAGGATTAAAAAAAGAATAAAAGAGTCCTGTCATAAAGCTTATATTCTATTGGCAGCATCCAACATGTAAACAGATAGATAAACTTAAAGTATTTAAGAGTAACTTCAAAGGAGATCAAGAAAATCTTCATGTGGCAGGTCGAATCTGACATGAGACTAAAAGGAACAAAGGGATTTTTATAAGGGGATGATGGGGAAAGAGAGTGGACTAGACATCCAGGAATGTTTATTTTTAAAAAACATACAGAAGTGAGAAAAGAAATGCAGAGTGCAGGGAACAGCTAGAAGACCAAATTACCTAGAAAGAATAGGATGTTATGTGAAATGACTTCAAAGGTAGAGGGAAGTCATACATTATCCCTTGCATCTGACCCTTTCCAGCTCATCAGCTCACCCAGTGATCTCCTGGTATCAGTGTGTTTTTCCACAATCTTGACCTTAATTTGCAACTCTCCCTGGTACTATTCCCTTTACTACTTCCAGAAGAGCTATGAATTCTGCCAGCTAGGCTTTGGGGTTATGGGTCATGTCAAAGGAATCAATAGAGCTATGAATGATGCCACACAGACTTAGGGAGCATAATGGCATTGACAGGGCTTGAACCCCTCTCTGCAGCTTGAACCCCTCTCAGCAATATGGATCCCACAGAAGGTACCTAATACTCATAAGCATGTGTCTTAGGACTATAGGCACTCCTTAAGAGAGAGAGAGAGAGAGAGAGAGAGAGAGAGAGAGAGAGAGAGAGAGAGAGAGAGATTGGTGAAAAGGCCCTCCATTTATTGTAAGACAACCTGGGATCAAGTCTTGGCTCAAACATTTATTTTACTCTTGGCAAAGTATGCTGCATAGATTTTACACAAGTGACTATTGACTTGATTGAGGATCTTAACCTCAAGTCCAGATGGGCCAGAGAAACTAGGTTTTCATCCAAAGATCTAGAGGAACTTTCTACTGGGCAAAACTCCACAACAATGACCAAGAGCCACACACCCAAACATGTTGTAATCCCCGAGGATGCTTTCCATACATTACCTGGTTATTTTTATTATAAAAAATAGCACATTTTATTCTATACAATGTTTTCCCAATGATTGTGAGGTTGGTAAATGATTTTCCAGATAAGGAAGTCAAGGCCCAGGAAGACTAAGTCATCTGCTGATGGTCATATAGCTAGTGCTTGGAGCTAAAATTTGAATCAAGCTTTCCTGGCTCCAAACTTAATGCTTCTACCACTTTCCTGCACTCCTTCTCATCAGTGGAACACTGAAAATTTTCTACTTCAAAAAATTATCTACTCTAGTCCCTTTCTCCCCAAACCTCAGCACCTAGGATGGTCCCTTTTGCATAGTCTATATGAAAAATATTTGTTTAATGAATGAAACAAGTGGAGAATTATTAGGTAATCTATTAATACATGTCTGTTCTGCCAGATCAAACCAAGACCGAAAGATACTCAGGATCCAAAAGCTATGAAACTGGGAGTGAGCATATATCAATAACTAAAGTCATTATGGGATCCTAAAAGTAGAGTCAGAAGGAATATGGAGTCTTAGATTCTTCCATGTGTAGAGACCAAGTTAGTCATATAAGAAGAGAGAGCATATAAATTAACAAGTAAAAAAGGAAATAGAGAAAGATAAAAGTTCTACCATGGAACAAACTAAAATGATATTCTCAGAGTATAATAGACCAAAGACAGTAAAATTGACGAAGTTCTTGCATATGCTTTTCAACCACCTTATCACACCCTTGAATTTAAGGCTTAGAAAGAAGTGAGGTGTGTATAGCTACTCAGTATCAAAGGTGGGATTTAAAACCTGTCTCCAGAGACCCAAGTCAGTGCTCTTCCCACTGCCCCATGCTCCTTATTCATTATGATGTGTTTTCGAATATAAATAAAATAAGCCAAAAAAAGGGAATGGTACCTGCCTGAATACTTAAAAGGAGCTCATGTCAGAGGTCATTATAAAACTACTAAAAACTTAGAGTTTAAGAAAATAAATGAGTGGATATTAATTCAAATTCTTATTTGGAAAGTGAATTAGAACTAATTGATGACAAAGTTAGCTACAGGGGAAATCCCTGATTTGGAAAAGAGTAACGAAGACATAAGTATAGCATGTCTATAATCTTCACTCTTTCTTTGCTTCATAACAACTAGAAAGATACTTAAAAGTCAGATAGTTGGGCCTCCTCATTTTATAGGTAAGTAAAGTGAAGCTCAAAGAAGTTAAGAAGCTAATCCAAAGTCAAACAGGTAAATGTCAACCAATACATGTTTGTGTCTTTAGTGTGCTAGACTCTATGCTAAGGATTAGTGATAAAAAAAGAGGCAAAAAACTAGCTCTGTCCTTAAGGAGCTTATAATCTAATAGGGAAGAAAATATGCAAACAAATATATACAAAATATGTAGGATAAAAAGGAAATAATTAAGAGATGGAAGGCATTAGAATTAAGAAGGCTTCCTAAATGGCAGAGCCAAGATTCAAACTTAAGTCTAATATCTACCAATACAAAATTATTTCTATTTCACTATAATGCTTCTCCTCAACTTCCTTCTTCTCTTCTAGTCCTGAAGTAGATATTTTGCTTAGAGTTCAGAATCTTTCTCATGAGTTACAAATAATCAACCAAAATTCTATCCCGAAAAGTTAAGGATCAATAATTATCATAGTTGCTGACATTTACATAGCATTTTAAGGTTCACAAAATGTTTTACCTGTATGACTTCATTTCATCTCACAACACTGGGAGAGATAGGTGAAGATCAATTGATATATCAGAACCATGGACAGCGGTAATGGCTAAACAGAGTTATTGGCTGCTTCAATAAGCAGTACTCTCATAACTGCTACTGTTTTTGTATATTGCAATAAGAGGAAGTGTTGTTATCAAGATTAATTGACTTAGTCTGGTTCAACTGTATCTTTTGATAGCATGGATTATTCATTGAGGAAAAGGAAGATCCAAGTGAGCTTCTAGGGCAATGGAAGTAGCTGATGTTTTCTGATGTCTGTGTTTTCTGAAAAAGCCTGCCTCACATGGATATGTCTGAATCTCTTCTGTGGTTTGCCAACTGGCAGAGAACTAGGTGAAGAAAGTGTTTATATTTATGTTCTCTCCCCTGGGTATCTGGTATCTTGCCACTACCCCATATGGCAAAAGGTCAATGTTTCATTACAGTCTGAGCCTGTGATGAAGAGGTCTTTCAGAGGCATACTTGACCACATTTCTGACAGTGTTGGTTCTGAGACTCTACCCAATCACCTTAAAGGATTTCATATAAACAGGGATTTGGGGGATTTCAGATTTGACAGGAAGAAAATCCTTGTTTTATGTTCTTTCTCTATAAATGTCCTGGCTATGAAATCACACAGAGTTCTTGCTTTGCAGTAACTTGTCTCAGCAAACCTAAGCAAGATGGTTTTCTTACATGCAATGAATCATGAGCAACAAAAGAGCTCCTGGTGCTTCAAGACTCAGACTACTTACTTCCAGTAGGGGATCTCTGCTGAGAGAAAACCCCATTGGACTGTGCCATCAGCAGCTTTGCTTTAATTCTGGCACATGTCTGCATCTTCACTTTTCCGCAGTGTCTAAGAAGTGACAGGCAGCATGGTAGACCTAGCTTTAGCTGAATATCTGGGGGGTTTATTTACTTTCCATCTTGTGTCTATCTTTCTTAGCCCCAAGTTATATTCCAGCCTGCCACAGAGAGGCTGACACTGCCATTTAGCCAGAGGCAGCCCAATATGGAGCAATGAAGAAGTAAATGGCCTTATATGCACTAGTCCTATAATATCTACCTGTAAAAAAGATAATAAACTTCATAATTGATTAAATGTCCTTAAGAATAGTTATACATTTTAAATGAACAAGTATCAGTAAAGTATTTCTTATGTATCTCCTTGTGCCCATCTCCTCTGCTAAGCGCTGGAGATACAAATGTAATGAATCAAAGAGTCTCTACTCTCAAAGATCTTACATTTTAAAGATGAAAAACAACAAAGGCATGTGTAAGAAATGTAGAATAAAGATGAAGATGATAAATACAAGCTAATTTGAGATTAAAGGCACTATCAGTTAAAGAGATTGAGAAAGAGATGTTTGAGATGAATTTTGAAGAAAGAAACTCGGAGGAGGAGGTAGTCCATTCCAGGCATGCAAAGTGCCCGGTTTTAAGATATGGCAGTAGGAAATGGAGAGCCATATGTGAAGAACAAGGGGAATGTCAAATTAACTGGACCACAGGGTGCAGTCGGGATAATAATGAGAGTTGAGTGTGGAAAAAAAAGTTGGAGCAAAGATGCGAAGGTGTTTAAAAACTAAACAGAGGAATTTATCCTAGAGGGTATTGGGAGCCACTGGCACTGGTTGAGAAGGGGATTGACAGGGTCAGATCTGAATCTAAGGAAAATCACTTTGATAGAGATGTGTAGGATAGACTAAAGTAGTGAGAAACAGGGCAGGGAGACCAATTAAAGGTCACTGAAGTTATCTAGGCAAAAAGCAATGAGTGGCTAAACTAAAGTGGTAATTGTATTAGATGAAGGAAGGGATTGGATATGAGAGATATTGTGCAAGATCTGATTGGATATGGGGGTGTGGTAAGGGAGAGTGAGGAATGGAGGATGTGGACATTTAACACTAACCCATACTCCTTTTTGGCACCCCAAGACAACCTCTGGATTTTGGAGGGGAAGAAGTTTAATCTTATTAATTGAAGCTACGACTTGCTTCTTCCCTCTTTGCTAAATGAAGGTAGAGACAAGTTCTCTTTTTATCTATAAATAAGCCTCTTCTAGTGAAGCAACTAAATAAGCGAGGCAAAGTCAGGCAGAGAAAAGTGGACATTCACACTCTACAGCCATAAATGTTACATCATCTGGAAGACTCTCCTCTTGTCCAGAATGATGTCAGAGTGCTCCAATCAGAAAGGCTTGGGAAAGGGACATCATGAAGAAAATAACTTGGAGCACAGGAAAGAAGGAAGACTCTCCTTGGAATCCCAGATTGAGTAAATATACTGTCAGGTTTGACAACCCCACCTCTGGGGATGGGGAGAAAGGCAGTTAAGGGAGCTTCCAGCCACATGTAACTGGTGCCTTTTCTTTCTCTAGTCTGCTTTTTATTATTTGATAAATAATTATAATTTAAGATGTGGTCTCCAGAGAATTTTAGTCATAATAAGGTCAATGTCAATTGGGACACTGGGACACTGGAATATTTGTAGTGCCTCCAAAAGAAATAGAGGGATTAGAAAAGGGATGGGTTTTAGGGAAAAGACAACAAGTTCTGTTTTGGACATATTGAATCTAAGATGTCTCTGGAACACTCAGTTTGAAATGTCTAAAAGGCAATTGATGGTGCGGGATGGAAACTCAAAGAAGAAATTGGGGCTATGAGTCATTGGCATAGAGATGGTAATTAAATCTGTGGGAGCTGATGAGATCACCAATAGACAGAGTGCAGAGAAAGAAGATCAGGAGGCCTAAGAGAGATCCAGACTTATGAATCCTTGCACCATAGATTTAATATCTGAAAGGAACCTCAAAGATCAACTAGTCTAGTGTCCTTACTTTGTAGAAGAATAAATTGAAGCCTAGTGAGCTTAAAAGGCTTCCCCAAAGTCATACAATTAATTAGTGACATAGTCATTAGGTCTCTTAGGTAGTGATTTAGAAAATAGAAAATTCAATGGGTGAGATAATTTTGGTGAGGCAAACCTCTCCAGTTCATTTCCCATAGTAGCAAAGAAACACTTGCTCACTCTGCTCACCTTTAAGACCAATCCTAACTTCAAGAAAAGTTTAACCAAGGGGTTTGTAAAAATTCCATTAGCTCTCCCTCCACTCATCACAATCCTTGGCCCAGAATATCTCCCTTGTTTGAACCACACATTTCAGTTGGGATCACATTTCACACATGCTATTTTAATTTGATTATGAGTCCTCTAGGATACTGAAAGTAGCAATGGGCATTAACACAAAGGCTATTATGGAGTTCAAACAAGATCCAACTAGATCACAAATAATCATCCATAGCATCATTGGTTATGGATTGGATTTTATGATTTTTTTTAACCTTTGCCTTTAATCCACAGAGAGAGACCATATTTCTTTAGAGGCCAACCATTCTTGTTTGGGCTTGAAAAAAGTCTCTGTGCTTTATCCTTCTCTGTTTAAACCAGACTGACAATCAATGCATGGCTATCAGCCCAAGAGAGATGGGTCTTGAACCCATTAGTCAGAGAGGGTTTCATTGTTGTATTTGTACTGGCAGATTAAGAAGCCTGGCTGACTTTAGATGAAAGGACCTAAATTAGAATCATCCTGCTCATTCATGTGAGCCAGTGGCAAGAGGCAAGAGTGCACTTTCCTCACCAGAGAAATCTTCCTTAGATAGAAAGGAAATCCAATAGACATATGGCCATAGATCCAGAGATAAGAATCATTGCCTTCACTCAGGAGCAAAAGTATCAGAGAAATATTTTTCAAAAGGCAAATTTTAGGAAGTGATGTTTTCAAGTTTCCACTGCCCAAGCTTAACTTGCTAATAGTTCTGTCATTCCTCAGGCTTGCTGCATTCTCACACTTGGCTGATTTTGCTTAAAGGGATGAGTACAGTGACCTGTTTCCCCCTCTTGCTGTCTATTCTCAGCCAGAAGGCTTTACTCAGCCTGTCATCTCAGAGTGATCTCTGCCTCCCTGTTTTCCTTATTAAATAAACACCAGTATTTCAATAGCATTTAAAATTTTGACATGTGAGTGCTCATCATACTTCTATATAGAATATGAATAGAAAATAAACTAAACAATTCTTCATCCTACCTCCCTAGCCTAGGATATGCCTTCTTTTTCTCATTACACTCATCCACCACCATCCAACAAGAAGCAAAGACCATTATTTCTCTTAGATTTAAGCTAATCATATGCTTTTAAAGAATTATTCCTCAGCTATCACCAAGAATAGACAAGGAATATTATCATTCCCTTACATAACATACAGTGCAAATTCATTAATTTGGCATCTAATATTTCCGAATGTATAATAACTTAGACACTTTGGGTGAGATTTTCCTTTGCTTAACACACTCTTTTTGCCCATGCCTTTTATTTCACTGATGTAGTAAATTCTGTCTACCAATTCAGATGGCCAGGTGAGTGCTAATAACAAAAAAAAGCATTTCAGGGCTGGGAAGGCTTAAAATATTTAAAAATAAATTATTTTTGAGGACCCCCATAAATATTTTTAAATTATGTCTTTTAATTTTATTTTTATAACTTAATCAGACCATCTGCTCTGATTATAGCATAATTCCCATAGCCATAACTGATAAGCGCAATCTTGTTGGAGAACGGGTCTCTAATCCTACTACCAATTGTCAACCAATTGCCAACATGCAGATAAATTCAAGGAAAGCCCCTCAGACCCTCTATGCTGCATTCTGCCTACTCCTTTTGACCAAGATATAGGGGAGTAAACACTGTAGAAATGTGACTTGGCAAATTTCTCTGTCAGTGCTGCAGTCTCTTTCTCCTTAGCAGCTGCAGCTATTGAAGAATGAGAAAATACTGTTCTCAATACCATAGCCTTGGAACCATCAAATGGTTCAATGAATGTAGTTCAATCAGTGAAAGTGAATCTAAAGAAGAAGCATTACCATTTGTTATATGACATCTTGAAGATCACAAAGGAAACTTCCTATATGGTGCCTCTCCCCATTAGAATGTGAACTTTGTGAGAATAAGGGTGGTCTTATTTTTCTCTTTTTTTCTTATTTTTCTCCTAGAACTTAATACAGTATTTTATATATGTTAAGCATTTAATAAACACCTTATCTGTCTTTCCCATTCATTCAATCATCAACAAACACAAACATTCCAATACACAAAGAAAATTGTCTATGAAATTATAAGCATCTGTTACATAGGGTTTTTATGTATATTAAACTTAATACAAGTGGTAACAAAGATGTTTGTTTCCCTTTCTGAATTTCTTTTTGTTTTATCCTTTATATTCATTTGCTTTTTATTAATACTCCTTTCTCTTTGTGACTATTATTCCTAACTCATTATCTAGTTTTTAAATGGATTGCTGACATGTCTTTTAGATAATTATTTATCAATTTAAGCAAGTCCCCTAAAGCAGTTTAGCTGGTAGCTAAATTAGTTAAAATTAGAACTGAAAAATAAAGACTGGAAAGGAGGTTACTGCTCCATACTCACCTTCCAGAATCTTTACCATCATTGGAATTGGTTATCCTGTGTTATCCCTTCTACTCAGGGAGTTTCCTCTCCTGTGCCTTTTCTTCTTGGGCATCATCCTTTGGATGCAATCCAGGTTGCTACTGTTTTTTAATAAAGAAACTCTTTATTTCACTGGTATATGGGCAATTTCCATTAAGAAAATTACATATATATGTATATTACATATATATATGCATATTTTGGCAACTGAGTTGAAAATAGAATTTGAGAGGAGTCCCTGAGGAACTGAGAAGTTAAGAGACTTGCCCAAGATCACATAGCCATTGTGTGTCAAAGATGGGGATTGAACATGGACCTTCTTAATTCTGAAGCTACATCTCTATCTATTGTGCCACATTGCGATCCAGGGATACTTTTCATCTATTCTCAATAAGCATCATCTCATGACCTTTGATTCAATGTTCCAGCCTACCAATATCTTTTTGTATCCTGACCCCACCATTTTATGTATTAGCCATCCCTTCCAGTCTTGTGTCATCTGCAAATTTGACAAGTTTGATAGCTATGCCTTTGGCCGAGTCATTGATAAAAATGTTAAATAGCACAGAGTCAAGTACAAATCTTGTGGAGCTCTTTTTTACTCATTGTATGTCAACTACTCTAATGTAAACTATTCTTTGGTCATTCAAGAAATTCTGAATTCATCTAACTCAGTGATTCCCAAAGTGGGCGCCACCACCCCCTGGTGGGTGCTACAGTGATCCAGGGGATCAGTGATGGCCACAGGTGCATTTGGGGGCGGTGAATAACTGTAAGGGGGTGGTGATAGTATAAAAGAAAGAAGAGAAGATTTAGAAAAATTGATTTATGTATTCCGCTCATAATGCTTAAATTTTCTTTGAACAACGAACTGGACATTGGCTCAGTTCTGCATACTCCCTCACTTGCATTGAGGTATGTGCAATCGCGCACTGCTACTGTTCATGTGGTGCCACTGAATTGCCATTCCAAAAGACATGAGCACTATGAGCATTACTGTGGATAACTGCCACTCATGCGATTGGTCGATCGCAAGGCCAAAGCCTGGAACAGCAGTGGTAGTACTGGCTACTGGCAGTACTACCAGCAGATTTTGGAGCACGCTGTAAATCAGAAGATTTCCCGTAATTATTACATGTAACATAACTCAAACAAATATTATATTGTTGAGATATTGTGACAAGTTAAAATTAACTAACAAATAGTGCGACTATAATTGGTGAGTATTATTTATTTATTTTGTAATAATTATATGCACTTTACAATTAATAATATCATGTTTATTTATTTCATCAGTATTTGTTTTAGTTTGTTTTTTACAAAAATATTTCAAAAAATTACTAAAAAATTGTTAAAAATACCTCCATAAAAATTTTATTTTTTCTTTCTACAGATAAAAATGGTTCAACCAAAGAAAAAATGTAGACAATATAATATCGAATATTTGAAATATGGCTTTATTGAGTCACCTGTAAACAATACATTACCAGTGTGCCTGATTTGCCAGAAACTTTTATCAAACTAAGCAATGAAGCCTCCCAGACTACAAGAACATTTGACTAAAATTCATGGTGATAAAAAAGATAAGGATTTATCTTATTTTTGAACACTAAAAGAAAAATTTATCAAATAACCGACATTGGCAAAACTCTTTTCAAGCTCAACCATACAAGATGGTGATGGCTTGCTTGCTTCTTACAAGATTTCATTAATGATTGCCAAATCGAGAAAACCTCATAGTATTGGTGAAGAACTAATTATACCGGCTATAAGTGAAGTAATACAAACTGTGCTACACAAGCCAACATCTGATATTAATAAGAAAATTTCATTGAGCAATAATATAGTACAAAGAAGAATTGATGAAATGGCTCAAGATGTTGAAGATTCATTGTGTGGATATTTAAAAACATCTCAGTTTTCTATTCAATTTGATTAGTCAACTTTGCCAGGAAATGAAGCTTTACTTTTAGCATACCTACGGTTCACAAAGGAGGAACAAATTTGCCAAGAATTATTATTTGCAAAATATTTGCAAACCAATACTAAAGAAGAATCAATATTTCATGCATTGGATGAGTTTTTTAAAGAAAAAGAAATACCTCTGAGTAATATCTTATCAGTAGCCACAGATGGTGCTCCAACAATGGTAGGGCGCTATAGAGGTTTTCTTGCATATTTAAAAAAGGAAGTGCGGAATGCATTCACAGCACACTGTATCATCCATAGTCAATATCTAGTTGCCAAAAATTTAAGTGCACGCCTACATAATTCATTACAATATGTAATTAAAGCTATCAGAACAATCAGAAGCAAATCATTGAATGACAGATTATTTAAACAGCTTTGTATTGAAAATGATGAAGAATTTAATCATTTGCTGTGTTATATAGAAGTTTGTTGGTTGTCAAAGGGTGCCTGTTTAGATAGGTTTTATAAACTGTTTAACTTGGTGCTGGAGTTCTTGAAAGATAAAAATGATGCTTTATGATCCAATTTAATTCAATCCAAAAGTGACATTGCTTACTTGACAGACTTGTTTCAAAAATTTAATGGAAGCAACCTTCAGCTTCAAGGTGATGAAGTGAATTTAATAAAAACAAAATCTGTTATTTCTGCATTTGTGACAAAACTTCTTCTGTACAAATGAAACTTTGGACGAGGGGAATTCAGCCAATTCCCAAATTTGTCCGGAGCAGAAAATAAAGATGAAGACATACTTTCTTATTGTAAGCACTTGGATGCTCTCCATTCAGATTTTAATCAACAATTTGATGATATTTTGAAAATGAACATACCTGATTGGATTTTGGATCCTTTTTCAAGTGTAAACACCGAAGAATCTCCACAGTTACAAGAAGAACTGATGGAAGTAATTACAAATGATGAATTGAAATTTAAATTTAAAAGCAGCTTACCAACAATTCTGGCTGCAAAAGGAGATCCCTACGGCTTATCCTGAAATATGGGCTGTAATTCAAAAGTTCTTAATTGCATTTCCTTCATCATATTTAGTGGAATGTGGATTCAGTGCAGTAACCAATTTATTAACAAAAAAAAAAAAAAAAAAGAAACCAATTGCAAATAGTCAATCGCAGTGATTTAAGATTCTTGCTGATGAAAATAGAGCCGAGGATTACTAAATTGGTAGCAGCACACCAGGTTCATCCTTCTCATTAAGATGGTTTTGAATGTTTTAACTTTTTTTGTATCACATTCTATTCTGAGTTCAATAAATTGTTTCATAATTTCAAAGTTTAATGTTTCTAATTTACACCTTTCTTTAGTATGTTTTATGAAAAAGGTAGAAACATTAATACATATATCTTTCCTATTAATTGCTATTAAAATTAAAAAAAATAATTTCCAGGGGGCGCTAAGTAATATTTTTTCTGGAAAGGGGACAGTAGGCCAAAAATATTTGGGAATCACTGATCTAACTGAACATTTATCTAGCCCACATCTCCATATCTTGTCCACAAAAATAATATGAGATACTTTACCAAAAGCTTTTCTAAAATCCAGATACACTATGAATACATCATTCTCCTGTCCTGATCATCAAACATGGAGGGGAAACCAGAAGAAAATAGTATTATGAAACTCCATGGAGGAAAAAATATCCAGTAGGATATGGTATTTGGCAGTGTCAAATACAGAAGACAGGTTGAGCTGGATTAGGACTGAGAAAAGACATTCTCTAAGAGATCATCTAAGAGATCATTGGTAGCTTTGGAGAGAAGAGTTGAATGAGGAAGTTGAAAGGCAGATTGGAAAGGATTGTGGAAATGGGAGTGGAGTGGAGAAGATGAATTGAAGACTGAGATATCAGAAAACTTTCTTAGGGAGTTTGAGAAAGAGAAGAGAGAGAAAGGACAATAGTACAGGGGATCATAGGATCTAGTAAATTTTATTTGGATTATTTTTTAAATAGAAGGACACGAGCATGTTTGAAAGGAATAGAGAAGGAATATCAATGGTCCTTTTGATTAGATTTGTATGATTCTAGACAAATATCTTTGCCAGCCCTTGTTAGGTATGCTTCATCTCTTTTTAGGTGTGCATCATTCCTATATAAGAACTTCCCTTTTTATTTTAAGCCATGGTCCAGGAATTCAAAACTTGTTCTCAGGGACCATATATTTTTTTTAATTTTAACATTTAAATACCTACTTAACTCCCTCCCTCCTTCTCCTCTCCCTATTAAAGAATGTGCCATGTGACAAAAAGATATATGTAAATCTAAAACTGACTTATTTATTTATATATATCAGCTCTTTCTCTGGAGGTAGACATACACAAGTCATCCTTCAAACAATATTTCTCTTGTTGTATAAAATGTTCTCTTGGTTCTGCTCATTTCACTTTTCATAATTTCATGTAGGTCTTTCCATGTTTTTCAAAATTAACCTGTTCATCATTTCTTACCATGCAGGAGTATTCCATCACAATCACATGCCACAACTTCAGCATATGTATTCTTAATGAATTATTTACTTCACATATTAACCTTTCTCTTCTACATTCCTTGCCTTCAGAAGATAGCAATGATGAAAATGTTCTCATTTTAGTATTTAGCATTGGAAAGGATTGTGGAAGTGGGAGTGGAGTGGGGGAGAGGAATTGAAGAAGAGAGGATTTGTACAACACTCGCTAATCTTGGCTATATCAAGGGTCTCTTTTGACAGGATTGTTTGTGTCCACATGAATCACCAGAAATCGATGGTTGTCATCCACTTTGAGAAATTGTTGTCCCTAAAGCAACCCAAGATTGTACTTACTTTTTAATTAGCTTTATTGCATTGTTGTCATATATTGAACTTGGACTTTATCTAAATGAATATCTTTTTAACATGAATATTTTTTTAACTTATTTTGCTATCAGCTATATTGACCTCTTCCTGTATTTGTGTAATTGAATCTTTTTTTCAGTCTAAATGAAGAATGCCAGACTATTGCTTCAATCTGGCTATCTAGCTGGTAAGATATTTGGATAGCACAATTCAAGTTACTTGGTATACATAAAAATTATAATTTAATAATGATAAATGAAATGAATGTGAAATCATTATTAAGCATTTCCCATGAACAGAGCACTATGCATGAATGAATGAAGCATTTTTAAGTGTTTACTATGTTCAAAGCTTTGTGCCACGCTCTGGAAATGCAAAAAAAAAAAGGGTTTTATTTATTATTTTTAACAACATCCTCACATTCTAAGTGGGGAGATAGCAAGTGTAGAAAGTTTCAGTTGGAAAGGTTACATGACCCTAAGGGTGCAGCAAGAAAGCAGATGGCAATGCTTCTTTATTAACATTATTTTCACTGACAGAATCATATCAGTTTCCAATTTTCAACCATTTAACAGTGCCAGGGACTTTGGTGGTAAGACCTTTCTTTTCTGGTTCTTCAATAGAGGTGTCTGTCACACATGCAAGAGTAGTTGTCAGGCTGCATTTCCACAGAGCTTACTTTCCAAAATGATGGCTGCAGGAGCTACTCTGGAAGCATTGCAATTCCAAAGGTTCCTGGTTCTGGTCTGTCTCTATGGAGTTCTCTTTAGGAGCTGGTCAAGGTAATGGTTATGGTTCAACTTGCCTGGTACGTGATGCCTCCTATCTCTCCCTGAGGGTGCCCTGCTGCTTCAGATAGGCTGGAATGAGTACTATGTCAGTTGTAATTGCCTGTCAGCTAGTGAAAACGGCTGGCCCCCTCTCACTGGAGTTGTTACCCAAAATGTGAGAGCAGGGTTTAGAGCATTATGTTAATAATTAGCATTTACATATCATTTTAAGGTTTTCAAA
Organism: Gracilinanus agilis; assembly: GCF_016433145.1. Classification (NCBI taxonomy): domain Eukaryota; kingdom Metazoa; phylum Chordata; class Mammalia; order Didelphimorphia; family Didelphidae; genus Gracilinanus; species Gracilinanus agilis. The sequence goes on along the minus strand of NC_058130.1, from coordinate 340,372,365 downwards.
GTACTTTACATATATTATCTCATTTAATTATCATGTTTCTTTGAGAAATATCCTATAATTCAAAGTTTTCACCAATTAAAATCATCTTCCTCTCACTTATCCCATATTATAAAATTTTGACTATATAATATAGCTTTACCTTCCTGGGATTTGGAGGGGTTAGGGGAAATGTACATATGCTAATTTATTTTAATGATCAGTTAATGATTATATAACAGCCAGACTCACTTCTCTACCTTTAATTTGGCTTGTTAGTTGGTACTTAAATGGATTGAGTGGGCTGACCCACTTTCCCCTGGCACTAAAAAGGGAAAATATACTTGTTAGTTCCTGATTCAGAAAAGAAGGCAGATCAGTTCTTTGTGAACTGACTTAACTAGAGTTAAGTCCTGAAATGATCCTACCAATCTAAAATGAGAAATTTCTCTATCTTCAAACTGCTAGAGCCTAAGGATACTTGCTGAGCTGCTGGCAATGTGACAGAGAGACCCAGTAGGACTGAGAATTGTTATTGCATGTTATCACTGTTGAATACTGAAAACCAAAGATAGTAGTTATCTGGCTTTTTCTAACATTCTGGTAATGCATCATTTTTGTTAATTATTGTGCTTATTTGTGGTAATAATAATTGCATTAACAACACCACCAATTGGCAAATCATTTTAATGAAAACTCTCTGATGACATCATAGTCTGAGCATCAGGTCCACCTGTATGTAGATGCCTAGCTATGGTCTTTTCTTTTGTTATGATCCAGAAATATATCATTCAGGTTTGCGAAATCTAACTCAGCTCTCTGATCCTTGTTTCCCAACAACAATATCAAAAATGAAAAAAAAAAAGCACTAGAACTCGGAGCCCTCCCAACAGCATCAACTTAAAGCACAAGCAATGTGTGCCAGCATCTGCCTCACCATAGCAGTCCATCATTCAACAAACATTTCAACTACTACTGGATGCCAATTGCTGTTCTGAGTGCTAGGGATATAAAGGGAAAAAATAGTTTCAGTCCTCAAAGAACTTACATTCTAAAATCAGAGACAATATATCTACATTTTCATGTGGATGGCTATATGCTGAGTGCATGTACTTATGTGGTGTATTTTGGGCAAAACATGCCCAAAATAAATAAAGGAAGTCACTCGCTCTCACAAATCAAAAGTCTAGGGGCAAAAATAATCACCCAATTCTCCCTACCTACTGTATTCATTCACAGATCTTCAAAGTTCCATACCCAGATACACTCTCACTCATTAACACTGCCTCACAGTCACTTTTAATTTTCTTACCTTCTATTTGTATTCCTATTCTCTGCAGGTTTCAATCTTACTTTCATTTCTTTTCTGCTCTCAGATAAACTGTTTTTCCATTAGAGGATCACCAGAGAAATGGGCAGATGTGTGGTGGGCTTAAAACAATGGAGAGATGAGTGATAGGCTTAAGTAGGCTAGAACTTCTTGCCAATAATGACTCATATTCAAGAAGTTGACATGAAAGGCATTAACAAAAACAATGATAATCAGAAAAAACCTAAGATGGTTGGGCAGCAATAGTAAGAGACAATACATGGGAAGCCTAAGCAATCCTTTAATACCTACAAAATTTTGAAAGATTATTGAGAAGCCTCCAAAGAATTTGAAATATAGGTTGAGGGGATTAAAACAACAGGGAATAATTGAAAAAGCATGAGGCCGAATATCAGAAACTGATTTCTGATACTTACCTCTGTGACCAGGTAAGTGACCTAATTTCTATGGACCTTAGTTTCCTTCTCAGCAAAATGAAGAATTCTTTTGAAATCCCTAAGAGAACTATAATCTCAAAAACATGGACAAGTATCACCTAGGATTAAAGTCATGGAAAAGTTGTGATATCTATGGAATCACATGGGGATATCAGATTAAGATTTTCTTTCACATATAAGGTATACAAAATATCCCTTATAAAATAATATTTAAAGTTTTATTTACACTCTCTATGCACTTAGTTTTGTGAGTTTTGAAGAATAAACATTTAATTTTAAGATACATTGCAAGCACAACAGTATCTAAACAACACTTTCTCAAACCAGTGGATGGTCTAAGTGGATTAACGGAGGAGATCCTCTTGCATAGCCACCCACAAACACCTCATCTATATATTTATCAAAACGTTTTTTCATGGATCACATCAAAATGGTCATTTATGTATCAAAACAGAGCAGCCAGGTGGCATAGTGGATAGAGTGCCAGACCTAGAGTTAGGAAGGCTCTTCTTCCTGAGTTCAAGTCTGACTTCAGACACATAATGAATATGTGGCCCTGTTGGCTTCAGTTTTCTCCTCTGTTAAGTGATATTCAGAAATAAATGGCAAGCTCCTCCAGCATCTTTGCCAAGAAAAACCCACATTGGGTTACGAAGAATAATTGAACAACAACAAAAAAAAGCATCAAAATCTTTCACATGTTTTTGTTGTTTGCTGCATTTATACATTTGAAGTTATTAAAGTTTTAAATTACTTTCAGACTTTAGGGACATCTCGTATATAAGTGTGTGTGTGAGAGAGATTTTTGTCATGGCCTAAGTTGTTTTATTTGATTTCTGAGAAGCCTGAAGAACCACTGACCTTTATATTCATGCCTGATATGAATACCTCATCTTATTATCTACATAGTCTATGATCTTTGACATACTGATCATTCACATAGTCTGTCAGAAAAAGATATGCCTATTTTTTCTAATAATAGTAAGAGTTATCATTTATATAATGCTTTAAGGTTTACAGTGTGCTTTACAAATATTATTTTGTTTTATCCTCACAACCCTGGGAGGTAGGCATTATCATTATTCCCTAGCACTGGGACAGAGATGAAATAAATAACTTGCCCAGGTCACAGAACTAATGGGTATTTGAGGCTGGTTTTGAATTCAGATCTTCTTTACTCCTATTTCATCTTCCACTGAGGAACCTTTGTTTGCAACTCTTTCTTTCAGACTTATGACTTGGGGGATACCTCTATTCAAAATCAGTCAGAAGTCAACACCTATTTCACCTTGCTTACTGCTCTTCAAAGCCCCTTATGACATTTCCTAAAGGATATGCTGTTTTTGACTCATTAGACAGCAAACATCTTCAGTTACCATCAATATATGTATCTTGTAGAGATGCTACAGATGGCCAGCGAATGGGCCCCAGCATTAACTGGCAGGAGCAAAAAGGCCTGGAAGGCATGTGGGAAAATGGATGATACTTTCATGATCTCAAGCTGTTCAATGCTTCAAAGACTTAATCTTCTTTTATTTCAAAATTCTCCTATTGCCACAATTCTTCCACTGATGTTACATGAGAGTGGAAAGAACACTGACTCAAGGGTAAGAATACCTGGGTTCAAGATACATTCTTGGCCCTTACTATCTGTATGACCTTGAGCAAGTGACAACATCTATAGGCCTCAGTTTCCTGATCTATAAAAATGAGAAGACTGAACTAGATGGGCAATGAGGTGCTTTCCAGCTCTGGAGCTCTGATTACATATAACTGCAAATCATGGAAAAACCACCATCTCAGAAAAATCTAAAATATAGTGAATCTGAAAATTGATCCAAATCTATATAGTGAGGTATAAGCAGGTTGCATCATGTCACCTGTGATGAGTTGGACATAAGGGGACTAAAAGACATTACAAAGAACATACATGACTGGTAAAAGTAGTAGATCAGTCACAAAGGCAAAATAGGGTATAATAATAACTGACCTCTATACAGCACTTTAAAATATATACTTGAAATCCATTATTTGAGACAACAGATGAAGAGACAACCTGCTTGATAGGTGCATAATTGCCTCTAAGATGCTCAAAAAATAATAAAGAGACTCCAGTACACTGCGTAGACTCTCTTTGGTGCATTTTTGGAAAGTACAAACCAGAATCACCAGGAATTAAAAAGGATTTCGATCTGTACTTGTAAGGGGTAAGATCTTATTGATCTGCTCACTATAAACTATGTAAGCTGGAGCCATGAAGGGGCAAGGTCTATGCAGGAACAGCAAGAATGCTAACAGAAGACCCACTGCTTATACCTCTTGCCACTTTACTGGTGATTTGGCACATCCTTGGAGCCAATCAAAGCTTCAAGATTATTTGCATGGCAGACCATGAGGGGATTGAAAGGATCAACAAAGAGAATTATATTGCTAATCTCCTATTCCAGAAAAACATAGCAGGCTGGTATAGTATATAAAGTATATTATAATGTAAATGGTATATAGTATAAGGCATGCTGTCTATTTCTCTCCAGATAGAGAAGAGAGAAGGTTGAAGGTTGTTCTAATGGAAAAGTTATTATGAAATAGCTCAGTCTTATGCTATGTACTATAATATCTTGTAAGCAATTGACGCTTCAAGAACCTTTACTAATGATGATGAAAAGGAAATCAGTATTAGAAGAAATAGAGACCACTGTGTTTGCTATCTGATTCAGATAACTTGCCTCTTGTCAGCCTTTGATTCAGATATGAAGAAACACCTCAAGTAAATCTTGCCTTCTAATCTGGCTAGAGCAGTGACTTCAAGTACAAAAACAGACTTTGAATATTTCACTTGATGATGGTGGTAGTTTAGATAACCTTGGGAGAGTTTCTGGAGAAAATCATGAAGACATCACCATTACAATTTTATTCTATAAAAGGCTGTGATTACCATGTAGGTTGAATCTCATTTCCATTCTTACCCACCATGAGGTACCTTTGGTCAAGTACTTGACCCTATTCACTGCTGAGAGCCAATCTGTCTTGTTAGCTTTGTTATACAATATGCATTGATTTATCAAAGTAGACTCTTATATAGTGAGTATAAGTAGGTTGCATCATGCCACCTTGATGAATTGGACATAAGTGGTGACTTTATAGAGAATGCACATGACTGGAATAAGTGGTAGGTGAGTCACACAGGCAAAATATGAGATAATAATAACTGACCTCTGTACAGCACTTTAAAGTACATACTTGACACTCATTATTTAATTTGAGACAACAGACGAACAGACAACTTGCTCAATGAGTCTGTTATATTTAAAAATTAATATCTTCCACATTCTTATTTTCTATAAAGTTTATTAATAATGTAGTATAGAGAGAGGGGGTCATATAGTTTTTTCAAGCTTTGGCTGAGTTCTAAAGCAGTTAGGGGTTTGGAATCTTGAGGAAAAGTACAGTTGGTTTGGGTCTCCCGTGGAGGGAGGTTGTCTGACCAGCCAACCTGCTTCCTTACCTATCTGTAGTATTGAAATTTAGCCTAGCTTTGAAATATTTGTTTAAGAAATTGTTATTTTGGATAAACCCTTTATATCTTCCTTCCCAATATTAATTCCTACCTTCCCTCCCTTACCTTACATGTCTGTGGAGTTAATAAGGAAAGTAATTAGAGAGAAGTTCAAATCTGTGAAGGGTTAATTGTTATTTGACAGTATTAGATATAAAGAAACTATTCAGTCATCATTTATTCCCTTTAGATATCAAGAGCATTTTGTAAGCTGAGTTAAAGGCTGGTCCTTACTCAGACTCCATCTCTGCCTCCCTTCCCCCACCTGAAGTTCCTGAGACAACTGTTAGGGCTTTCCTCAATCCACTTTCCTGACAAATCATCCTTTAAAGATAATAAACCCTTTTGTGTTTCAACAGACCTATTAGTATAATTTGTCTGTTAGTTATTAAGAGAGGGAAGAAGAGGGAAAGAACCAACATACTCTGAGCTTGAAGGGAAGCCAGGGTATCCATCTTGAAGGAAGGTGTAACTTCAAAACAAGTCCCTTCCTGTGAAATTAACTAAACCCTGTTTGATCATTTCAGTTTAGTCTATTTCCCTCAGCCTGTGTTTGAGTCTAAGTCACAGTCTGTAAAGCCTGCTGTTTTGTCTGTTTAGTTTAATTTCTCCTCTCCCTGAAGATCTCTGTTTCCCTTCTGTGTTATACTCCTGACTTCAGTCCTATTATATCCTGAATCTCCTCAATCCCAGCCTACCTGTAACCTAGATTACTCACTTAGCAGGTCTCTGACAACCTCCTTTAAAAATTCCCTTGTACCCCACACATTTCCTCAAATTATCCCCATTACAATAATCACTTGAAATAGAAAAGATAGAGAAGCATAGAATTAAATTTGCTTACTCTAATTCTGTCTGACCATGTGTAGCTCAGCCTTGCAGGATCCTCCGTCCATCTCCTGCTTACTCCGGGAAGTAGTGAGTACAAAAGACCCCATGAGCTCCATCCAAACCCTTTTTATCTATGTGGAGAATGGGATAGACTGAGTCGGCAATCCAGGAGGGGGAAGAAAGGAAATTCCCTCTGCACTTCCCCCCTGTGATCCTTTGGGAGACTAGACTCCCCAATGGATCATTCAAACATAACTATCTTATACCTGTAAAGATCTTCTACCTAAAAGTACATACAATATTGCACTTTCTAAGAGGGAATTACAATATTTAGAGATAAGAGGAAAACAAAAGAAGAAGAAAACAAAAATAATTTATAGACACATTGACAAAATGCTGATTAGAGGGCAGTCTCCTTTGGCATAAGGGTTTACATTCAGAATAAGTATGTTCAAACCCCTTCAGTTCAGTTCATTATATCCCAAAGTTCATTCTTGATCTTTTGATGCAGTGTGTGGCTTCTGCAGGCATCTTTATGGCACCTTCTTCAAAAAGATCTACTTTCTTGATTTGGGTTGTTGGTGAGTTTCTTTTCCTGAAATTTCTCCAAAAGATCTTAAATCTTGGATTTTAGGATAATTACACAATCCCCCCTGAGGAGGGTGTTGACCAACACCAGAATCACCCCAGAATACATGGCTGAGTTATGAGGTATATGAAGAAACATCAAAAGAAAACCAAAAACTCTCCCCCAAAAAAATTCCCAAATTAAAGAGCAAAAATCAAATTCTGGATAAAAAATAATAAGAAAAATAATAAAGAAAAACATAATAATAAAATTTTTAAAAATAAAATATAATAACAATCTTATGTGTATAAAATTCAGAGTACAAAAAAGAATAAACCTGTAACAGGTCCTTGAATCACTAGCAAGGCCCAATTAAAGTGATTTATGTCCCACAAGCCTGTAGGACAATTGCAGCGATATTGCACTTACCTATTGGCAGCCAAGACTACAGGAAGTTGCCATACTATAAGAGAGAAAAAAGGACTATGTTTTTGCAGCAAATGGGAAAATTCATTCCCTGGTCTGATTTCACCTTCACTGTCAGGGATAGGGGGAACCAGGATGATAGCCAAACTTTGGTATTTAACTGAGAGTATTTCACAGGTAGTGTGTTTCAAGGAGTCCTGTGTCTTAACGTATGTCAAGCGCCACAACCTCGAGTCTCTCACTAGGTTCAAGTCCTTTCATATTGATGTAGAAGTTCAACAATCCTACCTGAATTGGTTTGGTCCTTTTTACCTTTGTGCTCCTTGGCACTGTGCAGATTCTCATCAGTCCCATCCCTTCATGATTGCCATTCTGTTATATTTAAAAAGTAATATCTTCCACATTCTTATTTTCTATAAAGTTTATTAATAATCACTTGAAATAAAAAAGATAGAGAAGCATAGATTTAAATTCCCTTACTCTAATTCTATCTGACCATGTGTAGCTTAGCCTTTCAGGATCCTCCATCTGTCTCCTGCTTGCTCTGGGAAGTAGTCAGCCCAAAAGACCCCATGAGCTCCACCCAAACCCTTTTTATCTATGTAGAGAATGGGATGGACTAGGTAGTCAATCCAGGAGGAGGAGGGGAGGAAATTCCCTCTGCACAGGTGCATAATTACCACTAAACTGCTCAAAAAACAAGAAAGAGATCCCAGCACATTAATTAGACTCTCTATGAAGCATTTTTGGGAAAGTACAGACAAAAATCAGCAGGAATTAAAAAGTATCTCTATACCTACCAGGAAACTCCACCTTCTTCTCTTGATTACTGAGTTTTGATGGAATTCAATGAAAGGCTAAGGAAAGAGAGGATCATTCCTTTCCACAGTACCTTCACAGAGATACTTGAAGAGTTCTGGTACTCTGAAATGAGGAAGAAAAGAGGGGGCCAAACGGTAAACTCTCTCTTTTTTAAGGTCCATTTAGTAGCGGATCTTTAGGCTCAATTGCCAATAAGAGAATTTGACTTTGTCATCTTAAAACATAAGCCCTTCAGTACTGAGTTACATGTATCCTCAGAAATTGCCAGGGGATGAAATTCAGTGCATATTACATGGCATAGCCCATACACTTCTGTCCCCATCTAGTTCCAGGATGTGTACTCTACTCCAACTTCTGGTACACAAATGTAGCAGCCTAGCCTCCTTTCAAGGGGAATTATGCATTAGCACTATTTAATGAAGAAGCATGATACAGTTACAAAAAGGATAAAATGTCTAGGTCCTATGGTTATGTGCATAATGGAGAAGTCTTTCTCACATTTACCACTTTTCATATAAATCGAGCAATCCTAGATACCTATTTCTGAGAAGCGTTGCTTTTCAAAGAAAAAGTATGAAATCTTGTCATTAAAAGCAGTGAAAGATTTAGAAAAATAGAAAAAGAACAACTGTGCATTAATTCCTTGATTCTCAAGAAGCAATTAAAGAAAAACTCAGTTGTGTTTTCCCTTTCGCCATTCAATTTTCATTTACTCTGTACCTATTGTTCAAAGGTACTGCTCAAATGAACCTTCCCATAGTGATCTCTCCTCTGTTGTATTAAGTACTCTTGCAACATAGCTGGGTGTTTGATTTTTTTTTGTGGTATTTGTTTAAAGCAAGTGGCATCTGATGGGAAGGCAAATGAAATGCTGAAAAGTAAAGCAAGCAGAACTATACCTGAGAATTATAACAATATGAATGGGAAAAACAAGTGCCTTGTTTTTCCCTCCTCTCCTATGAAACACCCTCAAATATCCCATAACTACATGACCAAACTTGATCTGGAAAAAGAAGTGAGAAAATATATCTCCTTTCCTTCTTTCTTTTAGAGACATTACACATATGATCAGATTCTGTTGATATAATGCTTAGTTTTGTTAATTCTTTTTTCCCTCTATTTCTTTTCTCATTCTTTATAACAAGGGGGAAATACCTGGGTAGGAGAGGAGGAAGGAACATATTCAGAAATGAAAATGAAATAAAAACAAAATATATTAAAATGTTTAAGAATAAATAAAATAGATGACTTAAAATGATCCAACCAACTACATCAAGCTTTGGTTTAGAACAAGGAAGTTGAACCCAAGCATTTTCTCTTGTTGGGGGACTGAAAGCAGTGCTGCCAAAGACAGAGATAAATATTGCTGCAGTCCACAGTGCTCTTCTAGGTTTATTGTGTTGCTCTGTCTCAAAACAGCTGTGATCTGAGACTTATCACAGAGTGTCGCCAAACCAATCCAATCTCCATTTTATAGAGCCTTTAATGTATGCATCCCAAAGCATTGCACATAAAACATAATTAAAACAGGCATTACTCCCAATAAGTTCTTGGAAACCAAATGTCCTTTTATTGCCAATCTCCAGAACCAGAGGGAGAGGCCACTCGATTCAGATCTCTGTAAATAAAAAACCTTTACCTAGTACAATGGAACTTGGGAATGTTTAAAAGCTTTATTTCTAATATATATTAATTATAACATATATTAAAATTAATATATATTCTTCATTTTGAACTTGAGTTGGGGGAACCAGAAAACAGTGGTGCTTATACAGTTACCGAAACTTAGAACCATTTTCTGAAGGAACAGTTATGACATGTGACTGAATGAGGGTAACAGGAATTGGGACATGTGGAATGAGCTCATGTACAACAGACTCCAATGAATGGATTGTGATAGTTCACACTTGTGATCTACAAAAAGTTTACCAAGCATTTTTTCTTTCAACAAACCTGCAAAGCTGAGAGTGCAAGTTTTCTTTTCCCTATTTTCCAGATAAGGAAATAGTATATCCATAGTTGCAAAAGCTCAGAAATATAAAACCCTGGGCTCTAATGCAATTCTATAGACACTAACTAGTGTTTAGTTTTCACTTAAACATATATAACCCACAGCCCAGAACAAGTCTAAACTCATACGGATGTGAGTTCACTGTAGCGGGGCTTTTCTTTTTAAAAAAAAGTTTCTATTGTTCGAATCCAGGGTTTCCTCAGGTGCATCAGAAGTTGATTCATGTTGGCTACCATGTAAAGTTTCCTTTAAAAACATCAAATTTGGGGGACAGCTAGGTGGCTCAGTGGTTTGAGAGCCAGGCCTAGAGATGAGAGGTGAGTTCAAATCTGACCTCAAATACTTCCTAGCTGTGTGACCCTGGACAAGTGAAAAAAGATAATATTAGGAATGGGAATAAAAATAAACTGGGACACCCTCACACCTCACAAGAGAAGAACAGACAGAAGAACACAGGTAAACTAAATAGGAATGTGAGGTTTGGGAATGGCAGTTGGCCAGTAACTGCCATCCTGCCAACCAGGGAAAACCAATAAAGTGGGTTCTTTTAAATAAGAAGAGACAAGAAGTGCTAACAAGAGACTTCTGGTTGAGATGGCGGCAGAGTAAGGAGCAGCACTACTTGATCTCTCCTAACCGAAGCATACAGGACTCCTCAAGGGGACATAAAAACGAATCCAGATGAATAAAGGGACCCCACAACAGGGCGCAGCATTGAAGGTACGCGGAATCGGGGCATTGCCACGCTATAAAGGGGTGAAACAGCTCTCACTAAAATGCCAGAGGAAGAAGCCCCTCCCCCACACACACCACGTACAACTCAGAGGCCAGTGCACAAGAGTGAAAGCAGGTTTGGGGCACCCATTAAGTCACTGGCAGCTCCAGGGCTTGTTCCTGAGAGCAGCAAGACGTAGGACCCCAAGAGGCTAAAGAACATGCACCAACTTTCCTGAGCATCTGCGAGGGTGAAGGCAGTGCCCTAGGTGAGGACAAGGATTTCGAGCGCAGGCTTGGACCATGAGTGGGGACCCTGTGCAGACAGGAGCACGCAGTGGGAGAACGGCTGTGGAAGCAGCACCCTGAGACTGCTGAAGGAGCCTCGGGCAGAGGGGCAGACCAGGGACGACCAGGAGGCTCGACCCCGAAAACAACGGGACCTGAGACCTCGAGAGCCTAGACAGACCCTGAGTGTGAGGATAAAGCGCAGAAGGCGCTGGGCTAACAACAATGGCAAGCCAAAATTGGGAACCCCAGAAGAGAAAGATTATCAAGAAGAACTCTGGAACACTCGACAACTTTTACACAGAGAAAATCCAGACAACAGAGGGGAACAAACAAGAAATCATATCCAAACCTTCCCAAAATACTGAAAACTGGTCACAAGCTATTGAAGAGTTCAAATCTGAGATGATGAAAAAGATGGAAGAGATCTGGCAAGAAAATAACAGTTTAAAAGGCAGAATTTCACAATTGGAAAGTGAGGCAAGTCAACTGAAGACCAGAAATGACCAGATTGAAAAGGAAATCGAAAAGATTATAACTGAAAACAAGTCCTTAAAGGCTTAGAAGCTAATGATCTCTCAAGACAGCAAGAACAAATAAAACAAAGTCAAAAGACTGATAAAATAGAAGGAAACATGAAATATCTCAATGAGAAAGTGACAGATCAAGAAAACAGGGCTAGAAGAGACAATTTGAGAATCATTGGTCTTCCAGAAAAAGCAGAAATTAATAGAAACTTGGACTCCATACTAAAAGAAATTATTCAGCAAAATTGCCCTGAAGTTCTACAACAAGAGGGCAATATAGACATTGAAAGGATCCATAAATCACCCTCTACACTAGACCCAGAAAGGACAACCCCCAGGAATATAATAGCCAAATTCAAGAGCTTCCAAGCAAAAGAAAAAAATCTTACAAGAAGCCAGAAAGAGACAATTCAAATATCAAGGAGCACCAATCAGGATCACACAGGATCTGGCGGCCTCCACACTAAAAGACTGCAAGGCTTGGAATATGATATTCAGAAAGGCAAGAGAGCTGGGCCTTCAACCACGGATCAACTACCCATCAAAACTGACTATATGCTTCCAAGGGAAAGTATGGGCATTCAACAAAATTGAAGATTTCCAAGTATTTGCACAGAAAAGACCAGGGCTAAATGGAAAGTTTGATATCCAACCACAAAAATTAAGAGAAACATGAAAAGGTAAATAAGAAACAGAGGGGAAAGAAAGAAAACTCATAATTTTTTAAATTTGACTCTTTAAGGGCTTCAATAAGATCTAATTATCTGTATTCCTATGTGGAGAAATGCGATGTATAATTCTCTGTAGTGAACTCTAGTCACTATTATAGTATTCACTATCATAGCAATCAGAAGAATAATTCATAGGGAGAGGACAGAATACCAAACGGTCTAAGATGACATGGGGGGTGGGAAAGAGGGGGGGGGTGAATAGTAGGGGACACCGAGAGAAACTTGAGGGAATAAGAAAAATAGGATACTATATTATACACAAAGAGGGCATGGGAAGAGGAGGGGACAAATACTATTATAAGAAGGAGAGGAAGAGAGCATTAAGAGGTAATATTTAAACCTTACTCTCAGTGTAATCAACCCGGAGAGGGAAGAGTAGCTATATTATCCATTGGGATAAAAAAAACTCTATCTAACCCTACTGAGAAAGTCAGAAGGGATAAACCAAGGGGAGCAGGGGAGTGGGGAGGTCAAAAAGGGGAGGGGAGAAGAAGGGGGAGGGAATTCATTAGGCCTTTAAAAATAAGAAGAGGGGAATAACAAGGGAGGGGGTAGAAAGATAGAAGGGAGGATCAGTGGAATAGACTCGGGGTTAATGATGTCAGCAAGACAGTGTATGATAAACCCAAAGAGCCCAACTTTTGGGACATGAATCCACTATTTGACAAAAACTGCTGGGAAGTTTGGAAAACAATATGGGAGATATTGGGTTTGGATCAACATCTCACACCCTACACCAAGATAGATTCAGAATGGGTGAATGACTTGAATATAAAGAGGGAAACTATAAATAAGTTAAGTGAACACAAAATAGCATACCTGTCAGATCTCTGGGAAAGGAAAGATTTTAAAACCAAGCAAGAGTTAGAGAAAATTACAAAATATAAATTAAATGGTTTTGATTATATTAAGCTAAAAAGCTTTTGTACAAACAAAAACAATGTAGTCAAAATCAGAAGGGAAACAACAAATTGGGAAAAAATCTTTATAACAAAAAACTCTGACAGAGGTCTAATTACTCAAATATACAATGAGTTAAATCACTTATATAAAAAATCAAGCCATTCCCCAATTGATAAATGGGCAAGAGACATGAATAGGCTATTTTCAGATAAAGAAATCAAAAGTATCAATAAGCACATGAGAAAGTGTTCCAAAACTCTAATAATTAGAGAAATGCAAATCAAAACTACTCTGAGGTATCACCTCACACCTAGCAGATTGGCTAAAATGAAAGAAGGGGAGAGTAATGAATGCTGGAGGGGATGTGGCAAAGTTGGGACATTGATGCATTGCTGGTGGAGTTGTGAACTGGTCCAACCATTCTGGCTGGCAATTTGGAGCTATGCTTAAAGGGCTGTAGAGGAATGCCTGCCCTTTGATCCAGCCATGCCATTGTTGGGTCTGTACCCCAAAGAGATCATAGATGAACAGACTTGTATGAAAATATTTATGGCTGTGCTTTTTGTGGTGGCAAAGAACTGGAAAATGAGGGTGTGCCCTTCAATTGGGGAATGGCTGAGCAGACTGTGGTGTATGCTGGTGATGGAATGCTATTGTGCTAAAAGGAATAATAAACTGGAGGAATTCCAGGTGAACTGGAGAGACCTCCAGGAACTGATGCAGAGTGAAAGGAGCAGAGCCAAAGGAACGTTGTACACAGAAACTCATGTGCTATGGTGAAGTCGAATGTGGTGGACTTCTGTACCAGCAGCAGTGCAATGACGCAGGACAGCTCTGAGGGATTTATGGAAAAGGGTGCTGCCCACATTCAGAGGAAGAACTGCAGAAGAAGAAACACATCAGGAGGACAACTGCTTGGACGCATGGGTTGAGGTGGACATGATTGGGGATGTGGACTCGGGGCTACCACACCGATGCAACTGTCAACAGTTTGGAGGTGGGTCTTGATCAATAACACATGTTGAAGCTGGTGGAGGTGTGCATCAGCCATGGGTGGGGGGAGGTGGAGAGAGGTGAGGGGGAAAGTGGGAGCGTGAATCATGTAACCATGTTGGAAATGAATATTAATGCATGTTTAAAAAATTAAAAAAAAGAAGTGCTAACAAAGTGGGTTTATTTGTAATAACTGAGTGAATTAGGGAGAGGGGTATTTCTTTTCTGAAGAATAGCCTATAGTTTAACTAACTAGATTTCTAAGTTGGTCTCTAACTAAACTAGGAGGGGCTTAAAGCTGGTTAAAGATGTTAGAGGACAAGTTCAAAAGCAGCCAGCTACTTCAAAGCAGACTCCAGGGAGTAAGGAAGATTGATCTGCTGTCCACCAGCATATAACCCAGTCCTTTCCTCAACCTAGGCCATGATGTCTCCTTGAAGAATATTCTTCTCAGCAGTATCCCCACACAGACAGCTCCTTGGGTATTTGGCAAAAGCTGGACCACATAGCCTAACAACACCTCCATTCCCCAGCTTGGTCAAACTCCCACACCTTTTCAAAATCCTGGCTCCATTCCATTACAGAACTCTTAGGTCTTTAGAGTCAACCTGGCAGCCTGGGTGCTACTGCTTAATCTCCCCATTACACAAGTCACTTAACCCCCACTGCCTACCCATTACCATTCTTCTGGCTTGGAACAAATACATAGTACTGATTCTAAGACAGAAGATAAGGATTTTATTTAAGAAAAAAAAGAACATCAAATTTGAAACCCAAACTCCTGGATAAAGGAGGGAAAGTCCTGGGCATCACTAGCCTTGAGGGTGTCAATTCCAAGCTCAAAACTTCAAAGAGTCAACCTTCTAAATGTAGAAAGGGATTTCTGAGCAGTGTCAGTGTCTTAAAGACAGGAGGGTTTTGCCTATGGTCCCTGGGGCAGGAAGAGAAGCAGTAATTTTTGAGTCATAACATGAGGGAACCCCAGACTGCAGGTCTCATGGGAAACAGGTCATTTCTCTAGCAATCTCAAGTTTATCTCCTTCCCTAAAAGGAGTCCAAAAACAGGATAGTGTTATAAAAATGGAAAACTCGAGAGTTGTAGGAAAAGCAGAACTCCCTGTCAAAGGAAGAGAACTATATTTATAATAGCTAGCATTTATATAGTGTTTGAAGATTTGCACAGCACTTAGCATACTTAATCCCATTTGATCCTCCCCAAAACCCTTTGACGAAGCTCCTATTATTATTCCCAGTTTACACATGAGGAAACTAAGGTTGAAAAGCCAAGGGTCACATGGCTAATTAGTTCCTGAAGCAGGTTTTGTGTTCACATCTTTTTTTGACTCCAAACTCTATCCACTGTTGCCACCTAGCTGATTATTTATGGGCTCCATGATTCCTAACTTTGTCTTCTGTATTTTCTGTAGGATATAATAAAATGTTGCCCTATACCAAATATCTCCTTATTATTTTAAATGCTTGTACATGATTTGAGAAGCCTTTCCCCACATTTATAGGGAGCTACATTCAAGGTACATACAAATAATTCTGTCGGGGAGCAACCTCACTCAAAGAGATGATGACTTTGCCAGATAATGACATTGGGAAATCTCCAACATGGAAAAAGTCCATATACTCAGAGTACAGTGTTCTAGGGATTGTTACACATTGGTTCTGAAAAAAGGATCAGTGCAGGGCAGGTCTCTTTCTGTTTCTGTAATATTGTCCAATAATGTGGGTTTCACATCTATTATATTCAAATGAAAATGATGTGCCTTGCATATTGATATGCATACCATGTACACACTCAATAAAAGCTTGTCATCAAGAGGCTGGCCCAAGAACACTAAACCACTAGAGCTTTCTCTGCTTATTGAAATCTTCAGCCCTATTTTCTGAAGAGTTGATTCTGTATTATCAGTCACAAGATGCAAAACTTCTCTCAATTAGCTTCTTAGCAAGTAATAGAAGCTTTAACCCGGGGACCTGGCAGCCTTCCTGGATGATAATGAGATGTGAAATCTCTAAGATGTTTTGAAAGGGAGGCTGCAGATTCATCAGTGAACAACTTCCAGGAGAAATACTAAACTGGACCTAAGACCAACCACCCTTTCCCCATCCTTATTTTTAGCCATTTCCCTCAGAAATCACAAAAACAAATCTGTATCAGTTTCCCTCTGTTTTCCAGGCCAGCATGCTTCAGTCATCTGAGAGAACTCCATCCTCACTTATATTTATTCTATAGGAGCTCCAGGTCTATGTTATCCAGCTGTACATATTGGAGCAGGCTGAGGGAGGGGAATAGAATAATAGCTTACATTTCTACAATGCTACGAGGTTTATAAAAATGCTTTTTTTTTACAACTCAATAAGGCATCTAAGAATATTACCATTCTCATTTTCAGCTGAGAAAACGGAGATTTAGAGTGCTAAAGTGAATTTGCTAAAGCACATAGCAAGTAAAGGAAGTGAGAGTTGAACCTGGAAGCCCATTCTTCTTTCTATAATTCTAGGACCCCACCTAACAAGGACCACTGCCAGAATAACAGTGGTACTGTGGCAAGGCTCTCCTTCTCCCTGCAAGTCTGTGCCACTAGAGGAAGATGAAGAATGTTAGGAGTGAGCTTTGTTTACCCAAAAGAAAGAAATTCAAAGTTTCCAAAAAATTTAGGTTCCATTGGGGGTCATTGGATTCCCATTCAATTCCTATCCAATATTGATTTGGCTTTATGCATACAGATATAAAACAAAAGTTAACTTCTCTCCCTTGCCAGAACTCTCACTACCATAAGATATTAAGAGAGACAAAATTATCCTATCAACTGATCATGGAATCAGACATGTCCATTTCTCCAGATCAGTAATACGAGGGTCCCATTTCATGAATAGCTGGAGTTATTCTATCACATCTTGCATATTCCCAAACCTAATGACTTTGACTTTATCACTGTCCCAACATTTATAATAAGTTCTGACTCTAGGATGAACTGGGAGGTGGGTAAATTTGGTGTGGCTTCCCTCTTCTGGTGTCCTTACCCCACCTCTGGGACCTTCTATTACCTTCTGTCTTACCTGGGTTCTCACATGACTCTGGCCTACCTCACCAGGTTCCATGGCCCCAATCTTTCCAATCTCTTCACCAATATAACATAAAAAGACAGACTATTCAAACTAAGAGAGATCCTAGAGGTTATCTGATTTAATTTCTATCCACAGTATTCTTTCCAATCACAGCTTGACAAAATATAGAATACACTGGACTTGGAATCAGGAAAATGCAGATTCAAATTCCACCTTAAACATTAGTGTCTGTGTGACCCTGGATAATTCACTTAAAGCCTTTAATCCTTAATTTTCTCATCCATAAATTAAGAATGTTAAGCTTAGTGGTCTGTAACTTGTCTTCTATTTCTGAATATGTTATTCTATGATCTTATGATTATGAATATCAAGCAAACTATGAAACAATGAGGTAGATGTAAGTTCATGGATGATGGTGGCCACTATCATGGGTAAAGTCTATCATGGAAATAGCCAAAGAGGAATCCTCTATAAACGGTGAGTTTTTCCAGATGCTCCTATTTACAGGTGATATGAATTAAGCCTCCTGGCATACAAAACTTGCATTATATCCATAATCACTTATAAAAGCTGACTTCACTATTCATACAGGAAAAAACAAGAGGATGAAAAATGTCTACTGTCCAGAATGTGAAATGCAATTAAATGGATAGTGTATTGCTGTGTTGGTGAACCTATGGCATGTGTGCCGAAGCATGCCATAGGGGGCTGCTCCCCTCCCCCTCTCCACAGCAGCTGAGGACATTTATCCCATCACCCGCCCCTCTGCCCAGTAGCCCAATGGGAGCACTTCCTCCCTCCCCTTTCTGGGGTAAGGGAGAAGCTCACTTGCAGCGTGAGGATTGCAGTTTGGGCATTCTGTCTCTAAGGTCTCTAAAAGGCTCACCATCACTCCTTTGTATCCCATCAGGGAATATATCTCTAATGGGCTCAGCAGCTTTTAAACTCCAAAATTATTTAGATCATGTCATAGGTTATTAGGCTTGGATTTCTACTATCTCTAAGGAATTTAAATTAATGATCTCTTAAGGAACACTTGCCCAAAATCACATAAGTTTACATGTTTACATCTGAGCAAGGATTCAAACCCAGGTTCTCTGACTCAAACCTAGTACCCTTTTTACTATACTCTGCTGTGCTGCCTTAGGTCAAAAGTTCTGGGTTCAAGTCCTGCTTCTGACTTTTTATTTATTAACTGTGTCACTTTACTTAGCTTGAACTTGTCTCCCTCATTGATAAAATGGGGACATTGATCACTTTGCTTCCCAGAATTGTAAGAAAAATTTAGGCAACCACTCAATAGGTTCTTTGTAAACCACAAAGCACTATGTGTGCATACTATTATGTAATTAGAATGTTGTACCCTTGGACTTCATTTCCCAGCATCCCAATTTTTTCTCACATTTTAAAGAAGTTTGTGTAGCTCCACCTTCTTGCTCTCTCTTCTCACACTTGCGCACTCAGGAAACTGCTCTTTACTGACAATTTTTCTTTCCTCTACTTCAAGCGATTATTAATAAATCTTATGAAATATAATACTTGGAGTACTGGATATTAATTTTTAATCTTACACTATATAAAGGTGGTATAGTAGATAGAGCATTGGGTGTAAAGTCAGGAAAACCTGAGTTCCAATCTGGCTTTAGATACTTAACTAGCCATGTGATCCTGAGCAAGTTACTTAACCTCTATTTGCCTCAATACCTTTAGCTGTACAATGGGGATAATAATAGCACCTACCTCCCAGTTGTAAGGTAGTCTAGCACCTTTCCTCTGTCAATTATTTCCTATTTATCCTACATTGAACATGCTTTTACATATTTGTATGTTAGCTCGCCCATTAAATCTAAAAGCTCCTTGAGGGAGGGGGGTGTCTCTTGTCTCTTTTTGTGTCCCCAGAGCTTAGCACAATGTCTGACACATAGTAGGTACTCAATACATGTTTGTTTCTTCCTTTTCTATACAAAGAGCTATCATTATTATTTTTATGATTAGATCCATGCATAAGATAAATTAATCCATTTTTAAAACGTCTTATCATTTTCCTTCCTTTTCTCTTTTTAAACAGCCCTAGTTTCTTCTACATTTCCTTATATGACATGATTTCTAGATGCTTCACCCATCATTGTCACCTTCCTCTGAGATAGTACTGCTTGCTCTTTGGTTCACAGCCTTAATTTCATAGCTATATCCTAAGAAATAGAAGCTAATACATGAAACCATAAACTTCTAACATGTATAGTTTATTTTATTAAAGTATGCATTGAAGGTAACAAGGTAGTAATCTGTTTCTGTTGTTCAGTCATATCTGACTTTTTGTGACCCCTTTCAGGCAAATATTCTAGAGTAGTTTGCCATTTCCTTCTCCAACTCATTTTAAAGACAAGGAAATGGAGACAACAAGGTTAAGTGACTTATCCAGGGTCACACAGATAATAAGTATTGGATTTGAACGCAGTTGGATGAGTCTTTCTGCCTGCAGGCTTTGCACTATATCCATTATGCCACCTAACTACCCTACAAAAGGGAGTAATACAATTTCCCTATTTGTGTTTCCATTGAAGGCATTTTCCAAGTCACTTGCAGGAGGAGCTTACCACAGTTCTTTTCAATGAACAAGATCTGGTACTTCCATACTTTCATGATTAATATATGAGAAGATTTTCAAAATGGAAAAAGAACCATTTGAGTCAACAAACATTTATAAAGGTCTGGCTCTATCAAGCCACAATCCAAAAGCATTTTAAGATCTCCTTTGTGTAATGCATGGGGCTGGGCTGAAATTCTTGATAATCTAGTATTCAGAAGGTGGTTTTCCCCTTATGACTTGAGGCAGCTCAACCCAAAGATTCAGTTTCAAAAATCAAAACAGTCCTAGAACACTGGACACTTTACACATTGGAAACTAAGCTGGCTCCTTGCCTTAAATTACCTTATTGCATGATACAAGGTCTTAGGTGTTCAGTATATGTCGATGGCACAGGCAGTATATTGGTATATTGAAGCATAGAGAGTATTCAGGGAAGACCAGTACATCTGGTGTGAAGTTCTGCCAACCCCTTTTCAGGGCTACTCATCTTCTTTTGGTGTCCATCTGCCACCCAGTTCTCACTTGTGGCTCCAAGATGCTATAGCACACATAGTGGCCACAAGTTAGTAAAAACCATCTCAGTAGATGGGCTAAGCGAGGTTGAGGGTAACCAACAGGCCACAGAACTGTCAGTGAGTTAGGAGAATATCTACCCTAAACATGTGAAGATTTCCCCCTGCAGTATGGGTAGATGAAAACAATTTGTCCCAACCACCACCAAGGCAGCTGAAGCAGGTACTATGGAATACTTAGAGCTTGGTTAGATGTCAAAGAAACCAAGGTCATTCCCTACATCCCAAGCCATCACTAGTCCTCTCAGCTTTAATCTTGCCACTGGATTTCAGTGATTCTGGAAAAAAGAATGTGACTGATGACTTTGTGCAAATCTGCTTCATTTAAATCCAGTTTGTGCACAAGTCAGAAGACTTCACTCAGTAAGGCCATTTTGGTACTCTTCGAGTAGGAAGGACAACAACCAGCCAACCAATATTACAGTACCTGGGCTTGGAAGGGAGCAGTTGTGACCATTTATGTTTGGAAAGTATACCAATGTTTCAGCTCAGGCAAGGTTCTTGTGCAGCTAATGTGTTTAGGAGAGAATAGTCAATGCAGAGAGGAATGAAAGAATAGTGTGATGTAGTGGAAAGACTTCTAGACTCGGAGTTAGGAAATGTAGCTTCAAGTCTTGAATCTGATACTTGTGCAAGTAAATTTATCTGTGTGCTTAAAGTTTCCTCATCTACAAAATGGAAATAATAATATTGTACTTGCACAACCTACCCCAGTTTGCCATTTATTAGCTATGTGGCCTTGGGCAAGTAGTTTATCCTTGTCCCTCAGTTTATGGAGCTGTAAAATGGGAATATTAATACTTATAATACACACCTCACCAAAATATTGTATTGAAAGTAGTTTCTAATCATTAAAAACTATTAAAATGCAAGTCATTTTAATTATTATTATTGATATGGGGAGACTAGCCCTTCTATCACTTCAGACACAGAATGATTGAATACAAAGAAGGAAGGAAAAGCAGGTAGGATTTTGTTGCATCAAGGCAGTACGATTATAATAATTTACAGAACCCAGGGGTTTTCCTTCCTATGTGTCCCACTAATGCACCGCCAGGTCTAGGGGTGGGGAGGTAATACTGAAAAATATACCTTGTATTATGAGGAAATTAGGAGTTTTAAGCAATAAACATAAGTGAGCAGGCAGTGCTGTTAGGCAAGTGCTGAAAGTTCCAATCATGGAACAATGAGAAGAGAAGGGATGTTTTTCCTGAGAGACTCTCTGGTGTGGCTGATGGCAGTTAGGTGCTTGCTTAACTGTCTGAAGTGAAGAGCCCAGGAAAGTGGATTGTCTCCTGCAAAAACCATCCGCCCTGTGAAGAAGATCAAGTTGAGCAGTGAATTTAGTTCTAGTTGGTGGACATACCAGACTAGTTCAGCTCCCTTGTGGATTATTTGCTGTGGTTCCTGGAAAGCTGAGATCATCGCTGGAGCCGAAGAGGACCCTGCAGTGAGACACCCATTCTCCTTCTGACCTTATAGGCTTGACCTGACAGCCTGTGTTAGAGTCAGTGTAGTGTTTGTCTCACCTTCCAGCCTTTAAGTTTATCCTTAGTTATTTAGTTTTAGAGTGACCTTTCCCCAATACCTACCCCTTAAACTCATTTATTAAATTGTTTAACTTACTTCCTGTGTCTTCCTCAACCCCAAGAAAGGACCCACAGAAAGATAACTTTCAAATCCTGATTCTCCCTGGCTTGGGTGGAAACCAGTAACTATTAACCGACTTTTACCAGTCATTACCCATTTCCCACATCCCTTGTGTAGGTTTTAGTGTATCTTGTGTATCCTATCACTTGTGGGTATGTGAGTGTGGTCCTGATTGTGTTTGGCACCCTTGTGTTTCACCTGCTTTCCCAACCCACATATTTCAGTTACTTATTTCACTTGTGTATCTTTCCCACAAAGGCATCTTCTACATTTGTGCGGATATTATAAAAATGTATCAGTCAGGACAGTTAGCATCTTTAGGGAACTGGTTTGGGATGATTCCGTGCTTTCAGGCTCAATTTAACTGCTACCTGCTAAGTACCTTCAGAGACCATTCCCTCCCTTTGAGGTATGCTACACTTGAGACACTGTATACCACGAGTCTCTTAGAACTCATTTTTTTTCAAACATAAAACTACAGTGTATCAGAATTAATAAGATAAGCATGAGAAAACATATATCAAGATTGGGTGTCATAACAAGCCCACAGAAGGAATTTTGGTCTGGCCATTTGTAATCCTGGTTTGACAAATAATGAACATGGAACTATATAACTGTCATATGTCATTAATCCACAGATTATAGTGAAAACACAAATCCATAAGAATTGAAGTCCTTCCCAACAACTACTACATTTTCTGCCATGGCTGCATGCAGCCCAGTTGAGACATTTAGCAGAGAGACAACTTGAGTCCTATCTTACTGGCTCTTTGAAAGTTTATGATCTGGAAAAGATTTAATATGGAAATGTTCATCTTTTCCTATTCTTTGGATGTGAGTGGTTTTGACTGTCAATTGAATCTATGGGAACTCCGTAATTAAGTTTTCATGTTTTCTCTTTACACTCTCTGAGGTAATCTTCCAGTACTGGAGTGGCTATAGTATCTTTTCTTCCTCGTATCCCTAGCAACGTAACTACAGCTTGCTACATCAAAGAATACAGTCTAATATAAATGTGTCAGAACTACGCTCAGGATATGAATCAGTAAGTTGTGCCTTACAGTCACGTTCAAATTGGCCATAAGCTGGAAATTACAATTTTGTTACTTAGGAAATGGCACTGATGAGCACAAAGTGATGGGCCTGAGTTTCCCATGGTACACTTAATTTCCCTCCACCATCATATAACTTCTTATGAAATAGCAAATTTCCACTTAAAACTCAAAACTATTTCCATCAGAGCTTTTGTACTGACTTCTTTTATCGATCTTTCTTCATTTTACTGAGGCAAAGAAAACTTCCTGAGCTCTTCTCTCATTTGGACTAATCAAATCATTTGACTAAGTTTATCTTTGAATGAATCCCTTAGTATAAAAAATAATTCACATAAAATAAAACATAGCTAAACAAGTTAAGAGAAGGTATGCAAAGGAGAAAAGGGATGAATGTTTCTTAATGAATAATTGGCACAGATAACAGAGACACATCCTTCCCTCGATCTTCACATAGTATGGTTGTGTTTGTCAACTATAATATATTTAGGTTGCAATGATGTGGACTATATTAATCTTATTTACATCTCATGTCCCTCTCTCAATTAAACTTAAGAGCCAAAAAGGTTCAGGAGACCAGATATTTGGAGCCAGAAGGGATCATTTAGTCTAGCTCCCACATTTTGCAGATGAAAAAACTAATTTCTAGAGAAATTGAGTGGCTCACTCAATATCATACAGGTAACAATTCCAAATACAGAATGTTTCATGAAGACAGGGACTTTTGTCTTCTCTAAATGTTCACTCTCTCCTAGTGTATATCAATACTCCACATAGAATAGGTGCTAAAAATAAGTGTTTGTTAAATTTACCACATAACAGAAAATATATTCACCAAAGCAAGAATATAGATATCACTAATAAAGTTTCTTATGCATTGAGGACATCAAGAAGGAAAAAAAGATTATATATTCAGAGCTGGAAGAAACTGAGGCTTAGAGTGGTTTAATGACTTGCTAAAGGCAATTAGGTGGTGCAGTGGATAGAGCCCTGGGCCTGGAGTCAGGAAGACCCAACCTCAGATACTTACTAGCTGTGTGACCCTGAACAAGTCACTTAGCTCTGTTTGCCTCAGTTTCCTCATCTGTAAAATGACCTGGAGAAGGAAATAGCCAGCCATTCCAGTATCTTTACCAAGAAAATCCCAAATGGGGTCAAAAAGAGTTAGTTAGATAGACATGAGTGAAACAACCAAATAGGAGGTTAGAGGGGTAATAAAGTGATAAAGTTGGAATTTGAACATAGGTCTTCTTATTACAAAACCAGCAGACTTTTTGCTGTACCATGTTGTTTCCCTACTAAAATTTGAGATAAAATTTCATTCAAATACCATGACAATGCAGGTATGGAATAAACTGATGCTTGTTTTTTGCTGCCTGTGAATAACACCATAGGAATAAATTTCCAAATAATAGCATGAAAGAGGTTGTAAAAAGCATATGTAATTTTGAAATAACTTAGTAATAATATCCACTTGCATATTAACATATCATATATTATTACTAAGATACTTTTTCAAATGCCTTAGCAATAATATCCACTTGCCTATTAGCAATTAATTTGCTTTCCTTTTTCAAGGGTAGGATTTGGGTCTTCAGCTCACTCCACTCTATATCTGTAGCTTTGCTTGGTTTCAACTCTAGGTACCTAGATGGTCCTCCCATTATAAACTGATCACATCAGACTGTCACTTTTGAATATTCAGCACCTGTTCCCCCCTAACCTTCCAACTTTCTTTTGTGTGTTGTCTTCCCCAGTACAAATGTAAACTCCTTGAGGGAAGGAATTATTTGTTACCCTGGGACATAGTAGGTGTTTAATAAATGTGTATTTAAGTTATCAATTAATTGAAAAACATTTTTAAGCACCTACTATATACTGGGAACTGTACTAAGCCCAGAGGACGCAAAGGGAAAATAAAACAGTTCCTACACAAAAGGAGCTTACACTCTTTTTTTTTTGAAGAATATTTTATTTTTTCCCCAATTACACATAAAAACAATTTTTAACATTTTTTTAAAAATTGAGTTCCAAATTCTCTCTCTCCTTGCCACTCACCCACAGGTGATAAGCAATCTGTAGTATGATTTTACCTGTAAGATCTTATAAAACATTTTTCTACATTAGTTATTTTATGGAAGAGATATCAAACAAAAAAGAAGAGAGAAAGTGAAATATAGCATGTTTTAGTGTGTATCCAGAGTCCCTCAGTTCTTTCTCTGGAGGCAGATGACATTTTTCATCACAAGTCACTGGGATGGTCTTCAATTATTGAATTGTTGGAAATAGCTGTCATTCACAGTAGATCACCAAACAATATTATTATTACTGTGTACAATGTCTAGTTCAGTTTGCTTCACTTTGTATCAGTTCATATGAATCTTTCCAGGTTTTTCCAAAATCCTCCTGCTCATCATTTTTCATAGCACAATAGTACTCCCTGTAATGCTTTCTAACATAGGCATAAGTGTTCTAACATATTGATATACTAACTCTTAGAAGGATAGAATTAGGTCTTAAAAACTTACTAAAAGTTTTTCTTAGTTGATATCTTTGTTGTTAGTTCATGAAATTAGGAAAGTACATAGCTAGAATTTATTACTTTGTTTTAGTTAGCAAATGTTTTGCTTTAAGATTGTTTGTTGATGTTTGGCATTTAATCTCACTTTTCCTTTCTGTTCAAAATTTTGCAAAACTTAAATCCCCATTTCTTTCCTTTAACTTTCCCATAACCCGTCTTAGCTTTAGCTTAGAATAGTCATAGAATAGAAATAGGAAATAGAAACCCTTTTCTTATTTTGCAATCCTTAGTTTGGGATAAGAGCATAGTTTTAGATTAGTTTTAGTTAAGTGTAGAATTCCTTGAGAACTTAGGGACCTGGAAATGTTGCAAGGTGAGAATTTCCAAAAGACAAATGATCAGATTGTAATGCAGGATTACTGCAAGAATCTCTTGCATTTGCAAAACCACCAGAAGCAATCCTGATAGTTAAGGAAAGGGAATGTTGACCCAGCCTGGCCCTGGTCTCAAGGCCAAAAAGTTGGAGCTGGGACTATAAATATTCCTGGAGAACCAACTGTGGGGCTGATTTCCTTGACCTGACCCAGACATCCTGCTATCCCCTGCTTCTCCCCTTGGGCCCTGGGAGGAGGGAATTTGGTGGGAGGAGAATGTGGCAATTAGTTTACTTAGGCAGGCAGGGACACCCCTAAACCAAGCCATTACCTCATTTGTTAATCTGCTAGACCTTTCTGCATCAGGGCAGTGAAATTTATCCTTGGCTGAGGGGCTGGTTCTCTCAGCCTGACCTCTACCTTCTGAGACTCTTTGCCAGGACTGGCCTTCACCCTTAGCATCAGTCTCCGAGGCCTTAACCCTCTTCCCTCAGCTTACCCTTGCCTTTAATAAACCTCTTGGCCTTTATTCAAAGAGCTTCTGTTGATTCATTTATACCATCAACTAGGGCCAAGGCTACAGAGGGAAAGATAGTTTTCCCTTGTTTCCTGAGGGGCTAAACCATTTATTTAAGCCCCATTTATTTATTTATTACATCCCTCACAATCATATACCCCACCTTATTCAGCCATTCCTCAATTGATGGGTATCCCCACAATTTCTAATTCTTTGCTACCACAAAAAGAGTTGCTATCAATATTTTAGTACAAATAGGTCCATTTACATTTTCTTAAACTCCTTGGGATATAGATGTAGTAGTGATATTTCTGGGCCAAAGGATATGCAGAGTTTTAGAGCACTTTGGGCTTAAGGAGCGTATACTCTTATAGAGGAGACAACAAATAGAAGTATAAGATAAGTGATAAATACTAGACCGGTCTCTTCTCTATTGGTAAAGAGAACTCCTAGACAAAGAAGCTCCCTATGTCAATGTAGGTCAGCACTTTCTAGGTAACTAACACTATTAGAGAGTTTCTTAGAGTACTGAGGGGTCAAATGACATATATAGGGTCACAAAGCCAGTATGAACCAGAGGCAGTACTTGAATCCAGGTCTTCCTAATTTCAAACCCAGCTTTTTATATACTATATGATGCTACTTCTCCCATTAAATACATACAGAATGCATACAAAATGAATCCAGTGTAGTTTCTGAAAGAAGGGCAATAGCAGTTGACTTGGGAAAGATTTCATATAGAAGGTGGTACCTGAGATGAATCTTGAAGAAAATCAAGAATTCCAAGAAAGAAAATATTCCAGACATGGATTTAATTGGTCAAAGTTACAGAGGTGGGACATAATGTAGCAAACGTGAAGCATATAGCAAGTAGGCTAACTGGTCTGCAATGAACATGGCAGACAGTTAGAAAACTACAACAAAGCCAGGTTGCAAAGAACTTTAATTTTCAAATGATTCCCATATTTCTTTAAATCAGGATTGTTAACGCTTCTAGTCAGCAACACTTTGTTACTATCTATTTGAAAAAGTAAACCTTCAAATCTGGCCTCAGATACTTCTTAGCTGGGTGACTCTGGACAAGTCTATTAATACCACTTGCCTAGTCCTCACCCTTCTCTTAAAGTTGTTACTAAGACAAAAAGTAAGGGTTAAAAAAGGGAATGTCCTAGAGCAGCCATTCCATACATGACAAGCTTTCCCATAAAGCTGCTTCCATCAGTTGGATGCTTGATAGAGGTAGTACCAAGCTTAGTTGAAGCAATTTCAGCAATTACAGGTACTTAATATGCTAATCACTGGTCATTAGGAACACAATTATGTTGACTTTGCCTTCTGTGCCTTCACACAAAGCATAGGGACTTACGGTTGGAAGAAACCTTGGAGATAAACTCTAATGCCAAATCTAATGGCCACTTCTCAGTCCTCATCCTTCTTGACATCTCTACATTTGATACTGTTGACCACTCTCTTCAGTCAGTCAGTCAGTTAGTTAGTCAACAATTATTTATTAAGCACTTGATATGTACCAGGTGTAGGGGTAGCTAGATAGTACAGTGTATAGAGCACCAGGTCTGGAGTCAGGAATGTCTGAATTCAAATTCAGCCCCAGACATTTACTAGAAATGTGACCCTGGGAGAGTCATTTAACTCTGTTTGAGTTCTTAATTTGTAAAATGGTGGCACTCTGGAAAGAAATGGCAATCTACTTCATTATTTTTATAAAGAAAACTTCATGGATAGGTAAGCATCCATAGAGTCACATAGAGTCAGACAAGACTGAAAAACAACAATGAATGTACCAAGCACTGTGCAGAGCACTGGGAGCACAAATAGAAAGAGAAAGAAAGGTAGTGCCTGTCATTATGGAGCTTACAATCTAATGAGAAAAGATAATATGTAAAAGGGGGATGAAAGGGATTTGGGGACAAGGTATGGAAGTAATGTAGAAAAAGTGCAATGGAGAGGAATCAACAGTGCACCCAGAGAGGGAAAAAACATTTTTTGGTGCATAGCTTCTCTTTTAATTGGAGGTTCTAGAAGAATCATTCAATCAGAAGGTAAGGCCTTGGGAGCTTTAAGTACTTCTAATGTGAGAAGTAGTCCTGGGGTGGAGTGAGCTTACAGGGTTGATGAGGTTTCTATAGTCTGATAAAGCATCCTGTTGAGAATAGTGCAAATGCAGTCTGGGTAGGGGAACTTCTAGAGATTCTCTCTTCTCTGAGTTTTCATGATAATACTCTAGCTTGGATGTCCTACCTGTCTGACTGCTCCTTCTCAGCTCCTTCACTGTATCATCATTCATTTCATAGCCACCGAGGGAATACCACAAGGCTCTTTTCTAGGGTCTCTTCTCTTTTTCTCTGTATTCTAGCTTGGTGAATTCATTGACTTTCAGGCAAATGACTAAATATTCAGCTTTAGTCTTTCACCCAAGCTCTACTCCTATCTTACTACCATACCTATTAGTCATTTCAAACTGGCCATCCAGGGGCTTTTTAAACACTATATATGAAATAGAACCCCATAGTTTTGCCCTAAAACCCACTTCTTCTCTGAACTTCTTTATCTTTGTCAAGGAGCAGTCACTCACATTTAGTCTTGATGTAGTCCTCACTTTTTCATTTTCATTCTCTCCACATATCCAATCAATAGCCAATCTTGTTGCTATTTCCAACTTTATTTATTGTAGGCCAATGTGATGATTCATGTTTGAGACTGCAGTATAATAAGACACTTAGATAAACTAACAGTTAATGAAGGGAGATTTACTTAGCCATAATGTGAAAAGGTTATTTGGCAAGGATATAGCATTGATTCAATTTGGGTGTAGATTCCTTGCCTCTGTGTTGCCCATACTTGTTTCTTGGTCAGAGCTACTAACTCCTTCTTTATTGGCTTTTGTATTTGGGCCATTCAGAAGCTATGTTAGTGGTTTGAACTTTAGTCTTCTGGGCCAATAAAGCCTTGAGGAAAGTTTTAAGACCTTTTAAGGAAAAGCTAACCTGTCACGCATGAACTGCAGCTCTAGGAAAAGCTAACTGAAATGATTCAAATAGGTCATATAGTAAATATTTCTTGTAGCACAACATTTTGCTCTCTACTCATACAACTACCACCCTGAACATAGGTTTTCATCACCTCTCATTTGGACTATTGTAATAGGTTCTTAATGAGTCTCCCTACCTCAAATCTCTCCCTACTTCAATCCATCCTGGCAATGCCAAAGTGACTCTCGGAAAATACATGTCTGACCATATCACTTACCTACCTTCTCAATAAATTCCGTTGACTTTCATATTCTACATATTCTGGATGTATGTATGAGCTATCTTCAGGAGTATGCTGACAAATGTTTAACAACAAAATCTCCTAAAATGAATGACACATTTTTAAGTTTAATTCACATTATTAATATTTTCCATCATTTTCTTAAATCTAGACAATCAACAAAATAACAAATTAGGCCTGAATTTGTAGCTTTGCCAATTTCCAAGGTATAAATGCTCACACTGAAAATTGAACAATTGGTTCTTACCAACCTGTATGAGCAGGCTCTAGTATACCTCTGGTTATTTCATTAGAAGGTAAGCTCCTAAGAGTAGGTGTTATTTCATTTTTCCTTTGTATTCACGTTACTTAGCACAATGCCTGGTACACAGTAGGTGCATAATAAGGGCTTATTTGTTGTTTATAAAATTCAGCTATATCATTTAAAAGATAGGGAAATAGAGGCGAAGTACCTTGTCCCAGGTTACAGATGGTAAGTATTAAAGGCAGAGTTTAAACCTAGATTCTCTGACTCAAGACTGCTCAGTTCTCTTTCCATAGTCAAGCTACTCCTGAGAGGAATGCCTAGCATTAGATCACAGACTTGAGACATTCATTTCTTGAAAATTGGTTCCTAAAAATTTCAATGTCCATATCTCAGGGCAGCCACACATGGAATGGAACTATCCAGAAATTCCTTTAAAGTTCATATTTCCTCATTTGTTCTTTACACTTCATAAATAAATTCATTCTTCCATTAGAAGACAGAAATGAGATTAATTCACTGAGCTAGTCTTATGCTTCTTACCCACAATTATCTAAATAATTCAGATAAACATAAAAACACATCTCTAAAATGAAGAAAAAGTTCATCTTTTAATCTTAATTATTTACTTTACTTGTCTACACTGATTAAATTCACCAAGTAATCTCTGACTTCCTTTTTCACTGTCAGTATTGTATACCCTAGTTTTCACCACCCGGGTTCAACCTCAACAATTGGAGCAGTACTTGGGCCAAATCATTAGTGCCTAAGAAAATAATGGCATTAAGAAAATGAAAAGCATAATATGGGTCAAAAACCTCTTTCCTCCTGAATTATCCACATTTTTGCCAGTTAATATTCAATTCCCTTCTTTACTATGACCAAGAAAACAAGGATTCTTAGATTATGTTGAATTACTAGAATCACTATGTACTGTTTTCCTCACACAAAGTACATTCAATTGGAGCTCTATGTGACTTAGAAGGACTATAGGAATCTTAGGAGAAGCACATTCTATCTGAGCTGCCAAGTAACACTTTTTTTGAGGCTTAGTTTCACCAACTTTATGGTCAAAATACAATGAAATTCAACAATATTACTTTAATAATTAATGGATACTCTTGGTTTGATAAAGAGCTGTAAATTTTCTACCATCATGAACAACTTATATTATCACATGCTCCAATGAGGTTAGTGATAAAAAGAAAGGTCCCACATACCCCCCCATATTTATAGCAGCAATTTTTGTTTTAGCAAATAACTAGAAACAAGTAGATGCCAATCAATGGAGTATGATAGAATACTATCATGCTGCTAAAGGTGAAGATGAATATAGAGAAGCATCAAAAGATTTATGTGAACTAATGCAAAATGAAGTAAGAAAAAGAAGGAAAATAATATACACTATGATTATAACAATGTTACTGGATAAAATTATCCTATTGAGTGCTTTAAAATTATAAACTTGACCCTGAATAGATATATGAAAATACTCCTCTTTCCATTCTTTGCAGAGATGGTTTATAAAAATCAAGTTCTTGTTATGCTCTTGAATACTTTTTTCTAGCTAAGCCTAGAGGCAGCAAAAACACAAGTAGAAATATTAATTTTGTGTAGGAAAGCAGGATTGATGTTCCAAAGCTTGAGTATTGATTTCTCAAAACAGATTCTCATTTCTATGTGAATGGGTTCACCTTACATTTCCTCTCCCCTGTGGTGTATTTGACAAGCTTCTACTCTGCAGGAGAAGAAATGAAATTGGCAAAATCAGTAGTTTCTATGTACTTGGCCAGAGATAGAGCAGTAAGAAAGCGGGTTTGTATGCTGCTGACAAGAACAAGCCAGGGGACACAATGAAATGCTGTGAAATTATGTCATTGGCAGTGCATCCAGCATTCTTTGCTAGATTTATCTTTTTGAGATTTCTCCAAATAAATGTAGAAGCTAGTTTCCTTGGCTAATTTTTATTTTGCAGGATTTCATGATTTTTACCTATGATTTCATCGAAAACCTTTAGGGAAATTATAAAAATTATAAGAGTTCTATAGGTGGCATATAGGTCTTTGCTTTTAGAAGAGTGATGGGGAATTCCTTCCCCTTCACAAGTGCAAATTAAATCGTCAAAAATATATTTCAGTAATTTAGGACATATAAAGAGAGGCAGCATGGACAGAGTGTGGGGATTGAAGTCAGGAAGATATGGGTTCAAATTTAACTTTAACTATTTAATGAGTTGTATGGCCTTGGTCAAGTTGCTTAATTTCTGAATATCTCAGGAAATTCTTCAGACTCATTTGAATTTGGAATTATAGAAACTAAGTTGGAATCCTAGCTCTGCCATTTACTTTAATTGTATGACTTTGGGCAAGTCATTTTTGACAACAACTTTGGTATTTATACAATAAGAGTGTTAAACATATGACCACAGTTCCCTTCTAGGTCTAAATCTATATTCTATAATGTATGAAGTAGATGGGTTGCAATCTTCATTGATAATGGAATTCCCACAGTGGAAGTTACCTCTACAGATAAAATCACAGACCCTCCATTTATCGTGTACAAAGAACTGCCCTGGGTACTTTATTTTCATTTTTCATGACTCACCTCAGAGAATGAGAAGAATCCATGAGTTGTAAGTAAGGATTATTTATTTGATTTTATTGATTAATTATGACAAATTTTCCATGGTTACATGATTCATAGTCTTTCCCTCCCCTCTTCCCACCTCCCTCCCATAGCCAACATGCAGTTCCACTGGGTTTTACATGTGTTATTGATCAAGACCTATTTCCATATTATTGATATTTGCACTAGGGTGATCATTTCAATTCTGAATCCCCAATCATATCCCCATTGACCCATGTGATCAAGCAGTTGTTTTTCTTCTGTGTTTCTGCTCCCACAGTTCTTTCTCTGGATGTGGATAGTGTTCTTTCTTATAAGTCCCTCAGAAATGTTTTGGATCATTGCATTGCTGCTAGTGGTGAAGTCCATTACAATCGATTGTGCTACAGTGTATCTGTCTCTGTGTATATGGTTCTCCTGGTTCTGCTAGTAAGGATTATTTATAAGGAGGACAAGAAAAAAGTATAAGGGCAAATGATAAGGGCATAGATGTTTCTCTGCTAATAGCATGAAAATGAAATTCTTATTCTGATTTTGGGCCAAAGTTCATACTCAGAAATAAAGGGAGAGACCAAAAACAGAGAAAGAAAACTATAGACCAATCTCCCTAATGAACATAGATGCAAAAATCTTAAATAGAATATTAGCAAAGAGACTCCAGCAAATAATTAAGAAGATCATC
>NC_058130.1:340312356-340338773 GCF_016433145.1 Gracilinanus agilis | reverse complement strand
TGATGCAGAGTGAAAGGAGCAGAGCCAGAAGAACACTGTACACAGAGACTGATATACTATGGTAAAATCGAATGTAATGGACTTCTGTACCAGCAGCAATGCAATGACACAAGACAGCTATGAGGGATTTATGGTAAAGACGCTACCCACATTCAGAGGAAGATCTGCAGGAGAGGAAACATAGAAGATAAACAATTGCTTGAATGCAGGGGCTGAGGCTGATCGCAGATGTGGACTCGAAAATACCACACCAAAGCAACTAACAACCATATGGAAATAGGCCCTGAACAAGGACACATGTTTCAACCAGTAGAAATGTGCATCGGCCATGGGTGGGGGGAGAGCAGGAGGTGAAGTGGAAGTAGGGGCATAAAGTATGTAAACAGGTTAAAAATGAATATTAATAAATGTTTTAAAAAAAAAGAAATAAAGGGAGAAAAGAGTTTACCAGGAGCAAAACCAAGAGAGCTAAGTGAAAGCACAGATTTTGTGTAGCTCTCCCAGCATACCTTTTTCACACAACCTAGAAAACATACCAGACCAAATTCACCTTGGGAAAATCAAGGAAATTTCAGAGCAAGTCATTTTTCTAGCCCAGGGCAGGTTAGGAAGGTAGCTATATCTGTGGATGCTGAAATGGGGACTGGCCAAGAACAGTGGTAGCAGAATTATAGAAAGGGCCATGCCAGCACACAGGGACAGAGAAATGTACTGTGAAGGAGGAAAGGAAAGGAAGAATGAGGAAAATATTCTTACATGAAAAAATGAAGAGGGTAGTGGAGGAGGGGAGGAGTGAGCAATACTTGAATTTACTCTCCTTTGAACTGGTCCAAGGATGGAAGACTACACATTCACACATACAAAGACTCATACATTTGGGAACAGTACTTCATCTTACCCAACAGAGAAGTAGAAGGGAAAGGGCTTAAGAGAAAGCAGAAAGAAAAAAGAGAGTAAGTAGATTGAGGAAAATGGTAGTCAGAAGCAAAATAGACTCTTAAAGAGAAAATAGAAAAGAAAGGACATAAGAGAATAGAATGGAGAGAGATATACAGTAATCATAACTGTGAATGTGAACAAGATGGACTGGTCAATAAAATGGAACAGGATAGCAGAATGAAAGAGAAACCAAAATCCAATAATAAGTTTTTTGCAAGAAGCACATTTGAAACAAAAAGATAGAGTTAAAACAAGGGATTGGAGCAAAATCTTTTGTCTCAACTGAGGTTTTTTAAAAAGGCAAGAATGACAATCATAATCCCACCCCACCCCCCAGACCACATACCATGCCCCTCCCTCCCCATGAGTTCCAGGCATGCCCTGTCCCCTTTACCCCATACAAGGGTGAGAGAAAGCACTCCCAATGAGCTTCTGGGCAGAGGAGTGGATGATATGAAAAAATGTCATCAGGCACAGTGGAGAAGGGAAGGGGAGCAGCAATGCCCGAGCCCCTCTGCCTTTCTAGTAATGAACTGGGAGGAGAGGAGGGTAACTGTGTGCTCACAGAAAACATTCTGCATGTCATCTTTGGCACCCATGCCATAGGTTTGTCATCACTGGTATAGACCAATATCTCACACTCTAAACCAAAAAAAGGTAAAAATGTATATATGATTTAGATATAAAGAGTGAAACCATAATTAAATGAGGGGAACACAGAATAGTTTACCTGGCAGATCTTTGGAGAAGGGAAAAATTTATGACTAAACAAGAGAAAGAATATATTATAAGATGTAAAATGAATAATTTTGATTGTTAATTTAAAAAAACTTTTGTACAAACAAAACTAATGTAATCATGTCAGAAGGGAAACAACAAACTGGGAAAAAATGTTTTATAACAAATTTCTCTGAGAATTTTTCTCAAATTTATAGAGAACTAAGTCAAATTTATAAGAATACAAGCCATTTCAACTGACAAGTGGTCAAAGAATGTAAACAAGCAATTCTCAGATGAAGAAATCAAAACTGTCAATAACCATATTAAAAATGTTCTAAATCACTCTTCATCAGAGAAATGCAAATTAAAACAACTCTGAAATACCACTTCACACCTTTCATGCTGGCCAATATGGCAGTAAAAGAAAATGATAAATGTTGGAGAGGATGTGGCAAAATTAGGATGCTAATGCATTATTGGTAGAGTTGTGAACTGATCCAACCATTCTGGAGGGCAATTTGGAAATATGCCCAAAGGGCTATAAAACTGTGCATACCCTTTAATTCAGTAATACCACTACTGAGTCACTATCCCAAAAAAATAATAAAAAAGGGGAAAGGACATACTGGTATAAAAATATTTATAGCAGTTCTTTTTTGTACCATCAAAGAATTAGAAATTGAGGGGATGTTCATCAATTGAGGAAGGGCTGAACAAGTTGTGGTACATGTTGGTGATGGAATACTATTGTGCTATATGAAATGATAAGCAAGATGATTTCAGCAAAAGCTGAAAAGATCTGCAGGAACCGATGCAGAGTGAAACAAGCAGAACTGGGAGAATATTGTACACAATAACAGCAATATGGTACAATAATTATCTGTGAAAACTTGGCTACCCTCAGCAATGCAGTGATCTAGGAAAATCCTCAAAGACTTATGAAGGGAATGCTATCCACCCATAGAGAAAAAAAAATTTGGAATTGTCTTTCACATCAGTGTATTTGTGGTTTTATTTTGGGGTTTCACTTAGGTATGAATGTGTTCTTACAATAATGACCGCTATGGAAGTGTGTTTTGCTTGACAATAAAAATAATTTTTTTTCAAAAGGAAATATAAAAGTTCTGTCAAATTCCTTCTATGAAACAAATATAGTCTTGATACCTAAAGCAGAGAGAATCAACATAGAGATAGAAAACTATAAAACAATTTTCCTAATTAATATTGTTGTAAAAATTTTACATAAGATACTAGCAAGGAAATTACTGCAATATACTATAAAGATTATACGCTATAAATCAGACTGGATTTATGCCAGGAATGTAGGGCAGGTTAATATTAGGAAAACTAGTTATAATTGACTATATCAAAAACAAAAACAACAAAAATTACATAATTGTTTTGAAATAGAAACAGGAAAGCTTTTGATACAATCCTGTTAAGAAAGATTAGAAAGCATAGGAATAAATGGAGCTTTCATTCAAATGATAATTAGTATCCACCTAATATCAAGAGCAAACATTATCTATAATAGGGATAAGCCATAAGCCCTTCCGATAAGATTTGGAGGTGCAGTAAATATGCCCATTATCACCGTTGCTATTGAATATTGTCCTGAAAATATTAACTATAACAATAAGGCTCAAAAAAATAAAATAACGAAATCACAGAGGCACTGATGAAACACAACTATCATTCTTTACATAGCATTTGCACTGATATGATAGCTTACTTAGAGAACTCTAGAGTCAACTGAAAACACTAATGAAAACAATTAGCAACTTCAGCAAAGTTGTAGGATAGAAATGAAACTCACGCAAATCATCGAGCACTTCTTGTAAACACAGTAAAACACAGCAGCAAGAGATAAAAAGAGAATTTCCTTTTATAATATAAAACAAGACAATACAAAATCCTTGATAGTGTATTTTTGCCAAGACATACCCAGGAATTATATGAACTGAATTACAAAACACAATTCAAATAAAGCTATCCAAGTCATTGGAGATACATTAATTGCTCATAGGTTGGCTGAGCCAATATAACAAAAATTAAAATTTGATCTGAATTACTTATTTGGCACCATATAATCAAATTACAAAAGAATTCATTTATAGAGCTAGAAAAAATCATAACATAATTCATCTGTAGGAATAAAAGGTCAAGAATATCAAGGGAATCAAAGAAAAAATAAGAAGGCAGAGAGCCTCAGATCTCAAATTATACTGCAAAGCTATAATCATCAAAACAATTTGATGTTGGATAATAAAGAATGGCTGATCAATAGGACACATAAAATACACAATATATGAAAGCAAATGAGCATGGTAACCTACAGTTTTATAAACCTAAAGTTCCCAGCTTATTGGAGTAAGAACTCTGTCTTTGACAAAACCTGCAGGGAAAACTGGAAAGTAATCTAAGTATGAATTAGGCATAGACCAACATCTCACACTATAAATATCAAGATAAGCTCAACATGATATATGATTTAAACATATAAAGAGGGTAGAAATTGCCTATCAGATATATGGTCAGGGGGAAAAGTTCATGAACAAAAAGAGACAGAATTCTACATATTCTTTTACCCAGCAATACTGCTATAAGGTCTATATCTCAAAAATATCAAAGGAAAAGGGGAAAGGATCTATATGTACAGAAATATTTATAGCAGCTCTTTTTGTAATGACAAAGAATTAAAAATTGAAGGAATATTCATCAATTGGGGAATGAATGGTTTGTACAAATTATGGTACATGAATGTGATGGAATATTATTGGACTGTAAGAAATGATGAAGGAAATGGTTTCAGAAAAACCCAGAAAGACTAATATCAACTGATTCAAAGTGAAATGAGCAGAAACAAGAAAACAATTTATATGGTAACAGTAATATTATAAAGCAACATTGTACAATGATTTTAAATCAATTTTGAAAGACTTCATAACTCTGATTAATGCAAAAACCAACCTGTATTCCAGAGGATTCATTATGGAATATGCTGCCCACCTCCAGAAAGAGAACTGATAGACTCATAGTATAAAATGAAACATTTTCTTCTATTTATTTTTTTTCATTTTTGGGGGGTAACATGAGTAATACAGAAATACAGTAATACAGTTAGGTTTGCATTTCAATACATATTTGTTATAGGCTTTATTTTTCTTCCTTTCTCTATGGCTGAGGGAGGAGAGGGAGTAGTAAATTTGGAAATGAAAATAAAACTGATTTTTTTTTAAGAATTCACCTAATCATCCATGATGCAATGGACTTTTTGCCAACTATTCTTCTGGGTGAGAAGTCAACCCAGAACGTAATTGGTGGGTGAGAAAGACAGACAGACAAAAGATTGTAGAACTTTGAGTGCTTTTCTAAATAGTACTAATCATCATCATTATCAGACATCAAGCACTTACTATGTACAGACAATGGGCTAAGATCTGGGGAAACTAAGAAAGGTAGAAACATGCTTCCTTCTCTCAAGTGCCTCACATTCTGAAGGGAAGACAACATACATACAACTAAGTACCTAACAAGATAGAGATAGAGTGAATGAGAGATTACACCGAGTATATAAAGGGCATTTTCCAAATTACACTGTCATGACAATAGCATTTTTTAAATTCATCTGGACCTAGGATTTAATCCTTCTAGAGGTTCAAGCTTCCTGGAATGGAAGTTCTCTCCATTGATACATATTGGCAACTCATCCATTACTTTAGTTCTGTCAGTCCTCAGTACCATTCATCACATTCTCTCTTAATATAATGATCCTTTTTTTTAATTGGTGGAGGTCTTATTCATCCCAACAATGAATGAATCTGAATAACTGGGTTCTTCTTCTGGCTGCACTACTAAGTAGTCAAGTTTACTTCATTTCTCTGTACCTGGGTCTCACTACTTACTTTACTGGCAGAATGAGAAAGTACAGAAAAGTTTTAATGAAAAACAGTTTTCATTTTTGCTACCCTATCAACACAGAATATATTCTCTCTCTCACCTTAGTCTTTGAATTCTGAGCTTCCATCTACCAGTGATGGTGAAACTTTTAGAGACCAAATGCCCAAACTGCAACCCTCACACATGTGAGCACCCCCCCCCCACCTTACTCCAGACAGGGGAGGGAAGAAGTTCTCCCATTGGGCTGCTGGGTAAAGGGGTGGGTGATGTGATACATTTTTCCTTAGGCATGCATGTGCCATAGGTTCACCAACACGGATCTAAACTTAGCAGCTCAGATGCTTCCTCTGATAAGTAGCTTATCTTGATTTCCTTATTTGTTAATGTTCCCTCTCTCCTCAAATTATAGTGTGTTTACTTAACTGAGTACACAGCATTACCACCCTATATACCCCTAGAATGCAAGCTCCTTGTCAAGAGGGATTATTTTGCATTTTTTTCTTTGAAGACTCAGCTCCATCCACTTCAAGAGAGAAAACTAATAAACTGAGTGCAAAGTGAAGTATAATTTTCTCACTTTATTTTTCTTGCTTTTTTTGTAAATATGTCTAATATGTAAACAAGTTTTATATGATTTTCACATGTGTAATTGATATAGTGCTTGCCTTCTCAGTAGGTGGGGAAGGGAGTAGGAGGGAGGGCAAAAGAGATTATGAAACTCAAAATTTAAAAAAAGAACATTAAAAACAAATAAATAATAAATGTTTTAAAAAATTAGCTCCTGGCACAGTACCCAACACATAGAAGGCACTTAATTGCCTATTGAATGAAAATGAATATAAAACTTGATCACTGCTTATTGAACCTAATTGATCCAAACACATGGAGAATTTTCCTCTACTAGAAATATACAAAAGAGCAAATAATGTCCCACTATTCAAGGCAAAGAAAAGAAAGTAAGGTTTTCAAGCTGCATTCCAAAGAATTCCTGGTTTCCAAGAGGTGTCTCTAGATGTTCATTGAATTATATATGTCAAAGTAAATATATTTAATCAGTATCTATTAGTGTCTCATCACTTACA
Source organism: Gracilinanus agilis (assembly GCF_016433145.1). Taxonomy (NCBI): domain Eukaryota; kingdom Metazoa; phylum Chordata; class Mammalia; order Didelphimorphia; family Didelphidae; genus Gracilinanus; species Gracilinanus agilis. Next base: position 340,332,132 of record NC_058130.1, on the reverse strand, counting down.
GCTTGGCCCCAACATAATCATCTACCCAGGGGAGCGAGATTCCCAAGCTTGAGAAATGTAACCCAAAAAGGTGCCACAAATCCCAAAAAGTTTGAGTCTTTCTCATCAGGAAGGCTATTCCCAGAAACTCTCCTGAAATGAATGATCTTTCCATTTGGCTCTAGAGACACTGCCAGTTTCCATTTCACGACAGGTGAAAGCATGATGACAAATTTGAAACAGCACCTCTACTGAGAGCATTTTAATCAACAAGAATGAAGACTGCTTAGTTGGCTTTCTTCCCAAAAGTTGCAGTCAGTTTTGCATCCAGTTGGTAAACTAAACATTAGGCAGGATGCCAGATCCATTTCTGAGTCTAAAAGAGATCAGAGAAGCAAGTCAGCCTATTTGGTCTCCTCTGCCCCTCCCAACTTCCACCCTCCACACAGCCACAAGAATTCCAACTGACCCTCACTCCATTTCCCAAGTCACATTTTTAATATTATGTATTTTGATTTCAAGGCATTTTTGAAGCTACATATTTAGAGATATATTTGTATAGACCTCTGATTTCATCAATGTAGGGACCACCTCCATGAGGAAACTCCCTCTACAAATGCAAGGTAACAACTGTGTAGTAACTTGTAGTCTTAGAGAATAAAAGTATCTTGGGACAGCTAAGTGGCACAGTGGATATCCCTGAGTTCATATTTGGCCTTAGATACTTGCTATGTGACCTTGGGCAAGTCACTTAACCATGTTTGCCTCAGTTTCCTCATCTGTAAAATGACCTGGAGAAGGAAACGTAAAAGCACTCCAGTATCTTTGCCATGAAAACTCCAAAGGAGTTCATAAAGATCTGCTGGGACTGAACTATCAAACAACAATTGTCTTCAAGACTTGCATTGATACCCTTCTATTCACTCTCTATACACAGCTTATTGATTAAGAGGCAGAACTTGTACTTGGGCTATTTTGATGTGAAGGACTGTGCTCTAACCACCATAGGATGCTTGCTACCTCTAATCTAAAAACAATGAAATAGAAAAACAAACATTTTATTTCTTCAGTGTATTTTTTTTATCATAAGAGAAGGAAATCCATTCATTCAGAGATGAATCAAATGAGTAAATTCCAGACAAATATTTCATTGTCTACACTGTCAATTTGATATTTGAAAAAATATTTTTAACTTCAAAATATCTGTATTAGCAAGATTGTCAGTGCTATATCTTCATAGTCCACAGAATTTCAAGATGGAAGGAAACACCTTCTAGGTTCTGGGTCATTTTGTGAGGGCATAGCTTCTTCTCTGGGTGTCATTTCTTGAGAGTGCAGATAGTGCACACTCAGATGAAAGCTATTGTGTAAATGGAATTCGCTCTGGCCCATTCATAGTTAAAACTCTACTATCAGAAATGATATCATCCCCACCTCCAGTATATATGCCATAATATTCTTGGAAACACTTTTTGAAACAAAGTGAGTGCTCATCTGTTGGAAATGACTGAACAAATTGTGTAATATAATATAATATAAAATAAATAAATATAATGGAATACTGTTGCGTTATCAGAAATTAAAACTGCAAGGAACTCAGAGAACCCTAGAATGACATTTGGACTGATGTAGAACCAAATGAGGAATATACACAATGGCTATGATAATTATATAATATATATGAAAGCTATGGATAAGACATGAAACACAACTTGTTCCTTTCAGTAGAGAAACATGTAGGGGTTGCTGAATTGGAGGATGAGCAGGGATTCTAGAAGTTTAATGCTCTCAGTGCCCTCCAGATGAAAACATAATGTTAGTTGGTTTTCCCTCACTATTTTTCTTGGTGTAGTTGAGAATACTAATGGGCTGGCATTTTTTGAAGGGTGGATTTTTTGGACATTACTACGGTGTGTTTTTTTTAGAATCCATGACAAGGCATGTCTCAAAGAAGAGCTACTCAAACGTTTTGAACAATGATGATATTGTTAGAATAAATTGCTAACCTTCCAAATGGTCAATTTTTCAGGGATATATATGTTCTGGTATTAAGTTTTATTGTGATTTTTTAATAAATCAGCCTGATTAATTTGTATTACCTTCCTCTCCCTGCCCCACCTCAACCTTGTAAAAGGAAAATGAACTACTATGACATCCAACTGTCAAAGAGAGAGGACACTTCTTAAGGCCCCTTTTCCATATGTGCCATTTTTATTCCCCATGATATATTTGGCTATACTCCAATTCTTTTGATGACAATCTGTTTGGCAGACATATGTGACTGATGCCATCTTCTCAACACTGCCAGTCTCGTTATTTGAAAAGGATCCAAGTCTTTAATTTGGCCATTATGCAAATTCAGTAATAATTTCATTTTAGTCTTTATAATTACTGATTTCTGCCTCCAATTGATAGCAGTTGGTGAATAATTATGTGACATTTACCCTGTTTGCCCCCATTTTTCTGAACTTCATATACAATTTGAAAAGACATCTATTGGATACAGTTGAATTCAAAGATACTAAACTGAAGGATTTTTTAGATATGATTTAGTCTTAACTCCCTCTTTTTCAGATGAGAAAGCTAAGACCTAAAAAAGAAAAACTGATTTGTATCACTGGAACAACAAATTGAACATTTTGTTTAGCTCTGAGAGTTCTTAGATAAGCAACACAAACATGTACTAATTATGATTCTTACTAATGTTCACTTGAAAATTTGCCATGAAATCTCTCCCTGGTGGGTAGTACATAATAGGTACTTTTAATGCTTGTTGATTGATTGATTGCTCTGTGTTCAAAAAAAGATTCCAGATGGAATTCCAGTGTGATTTATTCAATAAAGATAATGAGTGCAACGATCAATGAGAATCTAGCGCTATGATAAACAATTTCTTCATTAGATAATACAATGATTGTTTTTTGGTACTAAAAGAGTCTAGTAAGGAATATTTCTACATATATATTTTATTTGTTAAAATTATTGCCTTTGCTAGATTTCCCTTTCGCAATTTCTCTATATGTTTTTGTTGTTATTTTCAAACTATCAGTACTAGCATTAGAGACTTCTTTAAACCTTTTGCTCTTTCCAGATAAGTCAAGACAAATAAAGGAGTGGAATTACTATTGACTATGGTTAGAGAAAAGGAGAAATGGCACTTGCTCTAGTCTTCAATTCTTCCCAACTTCCTCTTGCCTCCTTTTTCATTATCTCTGCCTCCATTCTTCTTGTTCAACCTTAATTTCAAATAGGACCAACAATGGCACAGAGTGATGTCTTGACTTGCTTTTCAATTAGATTTAAATGAAGCACAGTTGCAGTGTTGCCAGCCTTACTCTCTTCCAGAGTCACTGAAGTCCAGTGGCAAGACAAAAGTCAATATCACTGGCAAAGACCTGGGATGCAGAAGATGATAGCATCTTTGGTGTCTGATGGCATCTTCAGCATTCCATAGAACCTGCTTCAGCCTCCTTCAGTTCTCAGCCACACACTCCACCAGAGGAAGTCTTCGCATGCTTGAGTGGATACCTCTCTAACTCACCAACACATTTGAAGCCTATCACTAACCTTCAACTTAGTTTAGTCCATCTGCCAAGACAGTTTGCCAGTCTGCTACAACTGCTTGGAGCAAAACAGTAAAAGTTTTATGAAATGTAGACACCAAAAATGGATGGGCAACCTTGAAAAGGGCAGGAAAGCCCTCACACCAGAGGTATTAATCTTCCTTAAACACCTCATGCACCTCTGTCTCCATTTTACTTTCCTTAGTATAGCAGTACAGAGCTACTGATGTCCTAATGCACTTCCAATTCTATGAGAAAACTGGAAATAGTGAGTAAGGGCAACAAACCATCACCAGATTCTTCTCCCCCCCACCAAAAAAAAAAAAGCATCTACCCCAATATGACAATTCAGAAGAAAAGAAATCCTAAATGTGAGCAAAAATGAGTGGTAGCTAGCCTTTCCTTAGTGTTTTAAGATTTGCAAAGTATTTTACAAAGATTACTTCATTTTAATCTCACAACAATCTTGGAAGGTAGGCATCATTATTATCCTCATTTTAAAGATCATACATCAAGGGTAAACTCAGGTCTTCCTGCCTCCAGGTCCAGTGCTCTCTCTACTACACCACCTAGATGCATCACCTATCTATCAATCTCCCTCTCTATTTCTTTTACATCTAGTCTTCCCAACCTTGCTTAAAGACATTTTTCACCCAAAGATGCACTTTTTAGTTGCTATAATTGCTAAAGAAACATTTAGACACTGGAGCATACCTTGCCTACCTCCTGAAATCTTTTCAGTGATTAGAGCCCTGGTATTGTTCAATGCCATGCTCATCCTTATTGTTGTGCACCCAATAATAGGGGACAGTTGGAGAGAACTGGGTCTCAAGTAGTTACTACCTCTGTGTGTGCCTTTTCTTCCCTGCTGTGGGTAGCAGTTGCTAACCTTTTTAGTCTGGTCATAATATATATGGTCAGAATGACTTTATTAAATTAGAATCTTGGCTTAAGCCACCATCCACCAAGAAAATTTTAATCCTCCTTAATCTACTATATTTCACTGAATTCTAATCATATGAGCATAGTACATAGGGCCAACCACACAAGTGTGGCTTAATTGTATGTCTCTTATGACCAAAGAAGTAAAATAAATTTAATTAAATGTATAGAGACTTTTTTCTTTTAAAAATAACATACATTATATTTATTCACTGTTTTTCCTATACCCAGGTCACTTATGACCTTTCTATACACATGCCCCAAACCCAGGAATTCCCAAAAACTGATTAGATATCTAGATTCATCTTAACCCAAGAGGAGTCACAAATATCCCAAATATTGTATTTATCATATGTTCCCCATACTAATTGCTAATGATAATAATAACGTCCCCCATTGCTAATATGTGCTCCACATCATTCTTCTCATCTATGGATTCCTGGAGGATCACAGTCAAGTTAGTTGGGGAACTCAGAAACCTATGATGGTTCAGTGATAAAAACACTACTTCTAGATTCAAAAAAAAAAACTTGTCACTTATAAAACTGTTCCTGAATTTTAAAAATAGAGAAGAAAAAGGGGGTAACTGGGGGTAATTTGGGGGTAGAAATAAGATATGGGGGAATCTCTGAGTTATAAGAAAGACATCTTTGCATTATTTGGGATTCCCAAGATGAAATTTCCATGATGTTGGCATGTATTTGTGTACTTATTGACCAAGAAACAACTAGGGAAAAGATTGTGTGTCTATCTGTCCTTTCCCAGGTGTTTGGTATCTTGTAACAGCACTTGGTACCATCGCTATATGGTAAAGAGTAATATTCTAGTAAGAGCTAAGCTTGTGGTGAAAAGGATTTTCAGAGACATTTTGGGGCAAATTTCTATATCACTGCTTCTGCAGCTATAGCCCAAACCCTATGGACATATTCTGAGATCCCAGACATAACAAGGAAGAAGACTATAGAAGCATCTTGGAAGCATCATTTCAAATTCAAATGCCAACATTAATTTAGGAAAAGAATTATTTCATCAACAGGGGGAAATAGAAAAAATCCTCATAACAGGAATTATAATTTTTCAAAGTTCTAACTTTTTTCTACATTTTTCTATGCCACAAAGTAAATGAATGAAAAAATTAATGAATTACAAAAGAATTAAATAGAAAAACAGCAATATGTAGGAATAATATATAAATATATAAATAAAAATATGTAATCTATTTTAGACTCCCTTTCATAATTCAAGCAAAAAATTTGAAGTAGGAACGTTAGGAAAGAAACTATAGACTTAAATGGAATGCAGATATTTTATTGGAAAAAATATGGAGATAATTGAGAAAAACTTGCCATAGTAATCCAAATGACCTGGACATTTCAGGCTTCTATGACTCATAAATGTACTTTTCAACAGAGTATTCCTTTTTCATGACTCAGCATGTCCTCATTCATGGACACACACACACACACACACACACACACACACACACATACACTCCTGGAATTTCTTCCTTTTCTGTTTGTATATCTTATTCAATAAGGATTTTTTTTTAAATTCCAAGGGTGGGCAGCTAGGTGGCTTAGTGGATTAAAAGCCAGGCCCAGAGATGGGAGGTCCTGAGTTCAAATGTGACCTCAGGCACTTCCTAGCTCTGTGACCCTGGGCAATACACAATATTGATTCTAAGACAGAAGGTAAGGGTTTAAAAAAAAATTCCAAGGAGAAATAGCACTTTCAGACCTCAAACTACATTATAAAGCAGCAGTCATCAAAACCACTTTGTGTTGGTTAAAAATAGAAAACTAGATCAATGAAATAAACTAGACAGAGGAGGATCAGAAATAATAGAATTCAGCCTAGTGTTCAGGAAATCTGAAAACATGCATCATTTAGGAAAGAGCCATTTATTTGACAAGAACTATTGGAAAAACTGGAAAACGGTTTAGTAGAATTAAAGTGTAGAACATCATTTCACACCCTGTTTTTCACATAAAATACAAAATAGAAAGGTATAATATGTCTTTTATATGTATGGGCAAGAGGGGAATTCTTAAACAAAGGAGGGAATTACAAAAACAAACTAATTTTGATAACATTAATTTGAAGAACTTTTTCATAAATAAAAGTAATTGGATAATTATTTGACTCAGATTTGGTCTGAGCGTTTTGAGGTACATATTAGTACAAAGTGGTTTGAGGTACATATTAGTCACTGAATTTTTTAAAGGGGGTCCATACCTACCAAAGTAGTTATAAGCATCATTTTTTTTTTTTGGAGCAAAGAACTAGAAGCAAAGTAGATGCCTATGAAGTAAGAAATGGCTAAAGAAATTCCATTAAATTTTTGTAATAAAATATTATTGGGCTATAAGAAACAACAAATATGGTGAAAACAGAAAAGTAAGGGGTGGAAACTTCGACGAAATGATAAAAAGTGAGGTAAACAAAGCCAGGAAAAATGGTATGTGCAACAACTATTACAATGCAAATGGAAAGAATAGTAACCACAAATTTTTTTTTAATGTTACAAAATTGCAAAGAATAAGGTTGGCCCCAAAAGAAGAGATATGAGAAGACATTTCTCACTACTCCTTTATAAAGGTTGGGGGTCCAAAAGTATGGAAAATTACATATACTGTCAGATTTTTTTAAGTATTCATTGGTTTTGTTGATTTGTTTCCTCCTCATTTCATTTTTCTTTTATTTTTTTAAAGTATTCACTATAAGAGTTCACTAGGAGGAGGAGAGGAAATTTACAGGTTGAAATTTAGGTAATATAGAAGACCTCCATTCCAAGGCAGATGGTGCTTATCTTTCCTTGAATGAGATGAACTATAATTCTATAATCTGATCTAGTATTTTTACAAAAGCCCTGAATGGACATCACAATTCTCCCCAGTCAGTACCTTATTTGGTAAGCTTCTCTGAGGACCCTCTTCCTCATGAAAATTTATTCTGACAGGGCCCTTCTTCATTCTACCAAGGCTTCTATTCTCTAGTGGAGAATTGGAAAAGGTCTCATCAATTTAATTCCTCATTCTTGTCATCAGCATCAAATACCCCATTGATATCCATTTAGTGCTTTAAACTTTTTTAAACCCTTCACATATCTTGCTGATAACATCTAAATGCCCACTCCTTTTAGGGGTGCATTTGCATTTCAACAGGAAATTCCACCCCAAGACAGTTTTAATCTGAAGGAGTTATTTCAGACATCAAAATGGCCTAAGGGGAGAAATACTTTTGGTTGAATGGGGTCTTCCTAGACCATTTCGAATAATATAATGCAGGTAATTGACTACTAGACTTACATATTAGAATATCAAGTGAACTCAGTTGGTACATCTAAAAATTACCAAAGAGGGGCAGCTGGGTAGCTCAGTGGATTGAGAGTCAGGCCTAGAGACTGGAGGTTCTAGGTTCAAATCTGGCTTCAGACACTTCCCAGCTGTGTGACCCTGGGCAAGTCACTTGACCCCCATTGCCCACCCTTACCACTCTTTCACCAAGGAGCCAATACACAGAAGTTAAGGGTTTAAAAATGTAAAAAAAAAAAATTATCAAAGATTGGGGGCAGCTGGGTAGGTCAGTGGATTTGAGAGCAAGGTCTGGAGCTGGGAGGTCCTAGGTTCAAATCTGACCTCAGACACTTCCCAGCTGTGTGACCCTGGGCAAGTTACTTAACCCCCATTGCCTAGCCCTTGCTGTTCTTCTGCCTTGGAACCAACACATAGTATTGATTCTAAGATGGAAGTTAGGGGTTAAAAAAATGACCAAAGGTCACAAACAAGATTTTAGTTGGGAAGGAATAAGATTAGAGTTATTATTGTACATATTTATATTATTATGTTATATAATTGTTATGTTATTATTTTACATATTTACATATTATTATATTATAATTCTATATATTTACATATTATTTGACATATACACATACAAGATATACAGTTATTTTACTGACTTTACTTATCTGACTATATCAATTCATGTAATTTTTTTCCTGTGTTTCTCTGTGTTCATCATATTTATAATTACTTATTGACACTTCTTGGTTTTCACATTAGTTTCATCTTAAGATTTGATCCTTCTCTAACTTACTTCCTTGAGTTTTTCCATAAAACAAAGAAAAAAATTGGCTAAGCAAAAGTAAATACATTGACTGCATCTAATAATATATGTAACTCTCCATACACAATGATGTCCTCCCACCTTTCCACTGAATGCAGGGAAAGGTATTTCCTCATCTCTTCTCTGGGGCAAAATTAAGTATTATAATTACACTGAGTCAACTTCTTTCCTCTATTGTCCTTTCATTTATACTCTTTTTCATTTAGACTACATTATTTGGTTTGGAGGTTTTTTGTTTTGTTTATACTTACTTCACTCTGCCTCAACTCATACAAATCTTTCCTCATTTCCCTGAATTTCTCATATTTAGAGATGTGCTGGTAAACATTTAACAACTATCTCCCCAAAAGTGTGACACATTTTTAAGTTTATTATTAACATTTCCCTATCACTTAACTCTAGGCAATAAATTTTTAAAAAATCAGGCTTTGATTTGTAGTGTTTTCTGATTTCTAAGGCATAAATGTTTAAAATTGGAGATGATCATTTAACAGTCAACATTCCTGAGTTGTTATGAATTGACTCTAGCACACCCTACATATTTATTATAATTCATATTGTGAAAATATTCCATTATATTAATATACCATGATTTTCAAGTCCCCCTCATTTTACTGACAGAAAAGCTAAGATCCAGTTATGGGAGGTGTTTGGTCCAAGGTCATGCAGGTGGTACCAGTAAAAAAATAATATTTCAGATTCTAATCTGGGTACTTTGTGACCTTTAAAATCAATGACCTTTCTAATAAAACACATAAGCTATTTGTCATCACTAAATATTTACTTCCTGGTAGAACACACTATACATTGCAATATGCCACAGTAATAGTATGGAGAAAGGGAGAGAAATGATGCTTTTATCAAGAATATTTCCTTAGATTCCAGGAAAAGACAGCCTTCCTAATCTTCTGAAAAATAATGGAAAGGTTGTTATTTTTCTGTTTTGATGTTTGAATCTTGTTTCAATTCAAACAGACAAATATTCTATCTTCTTTTTCTCGACTACAACTGAAATTGAGGCTGTATTGGGTCAACTGGGAAATGTTCCTGGGTCCAAAGAGCTAGAAGCATCACCCAGAGAGGAATCATTTAGAAAGAAATTAGTACAGCATATGAAATCCCATGCAAAGTCCATCTGGGCAATACCACTTATTATAGTATTGTGGTGCTCAATATTCTAAGTCAATCCTCTGAGAAATCAATGATAATTTCCCCTTACACAGCCAAACAAAGAAAGCTATTTGTTTTCCTTTTTAATAGCTTTACATCTGAGTAACTGCCCAAGTGGTATGGTAGAGTATAGGGTCTTTCAATAATAATAAAGCAAAGCAAAGGTAGCTATGGCAGAGCACCAAGGCTCACTTGCCCAACTTAAAAGGTAGCAAAAACAAGGACCTCTTGAGCTTTAAATCATCTTAGTCATTAACCTGCCAACCTTGTTTTCTCACCATGAAATAGCATTTTAACTAGGGAAAGTCTTATTTAACCTTTCTCCTTAATTCTTTGCTATTGATTGGAATCGATACAGACTCTACAGTTATAGGAAATGGTTGGGAACCCATAACATAAAAAAATCTCCAAAAATAAATAAGTCAAAAGAGGCTAATGCTTCTATTGTGAGGGGTCTTAGTAATATCTGCTGAGCTTATAAATTTTTCTCCTGTCCCAAATGACCACTGACTAATGGCAAAAGGAAAAAATGTAGGAAGTTTTAACCAAAGATGCTTGTGGTGATGATATAACACACCCCAACCCTCTCCATTGTCTATAAAAAATGTTATCAGAGTTAAAGAAAAACAAACCTAAATCTTAACAAAGAAACACATCCAAAATCCCATGAGTAAATGCTTATACAAGGCTCAGATAATATCAGCTATATCTCCTTCCATGCAATTCTAAGTCACAATATCCAGACTTCAAAAATAATAGTCATTCCTGGGCATCCTGCTTCTTGTATTCTTAAGAGTATTACCTACCAAATCTTAAAGCCAGGGTTCTTAAACAAGATTTCAATCCTCGAAATTGGATGGGGAAAAGAAATTACATCCTTATTTCAATACAGTTGTTTATTTTATAATCCAATGCATTTTATTTCATTTTTAAAAGCATGATTTTGAGAAGGGATCCAGAAGGTTTCCCCATATTGTCAGGCTAGTTCACATAAAAGGTTAAGAACCTTCACTTTATAGAAAGTCCCTTGACTACATTCTTTTTTACTGCATCTTGCAGTACTGTCCAATAATCCTTACTTTGAAGGGAGTAATACTCATCCTCTTGCATTTTAATATTAATATTCTTGGTAATTTTTTGTTCTTCATAATTCCTTTTTTCTTATCTACTGCAGCCTGCTTGTACCTATCATATGCCTCTCCAGTGCCCTCTACAAGACTGCTAAATTCTGTTATCGACCTTGTAAGCAGGAAACAGAACTATCTAGAGATTCCTGATGAAATAATAAGAATAGAGAAGGCAGTCTACTTCTCAGTTTGATTAACATGGAGACTGATTGCCTTAGGAAGTCAAATTTTCACATCATATTTCAGACTATTCCCTCACCATCTAATGCATTTCAACATTCACCTGAATAGAACTCAAATTCTTGTTAGAGTGAAATTGCTATTCTAGTACTAGCATCCAAATAGGCTGCATGTTTGAAGTCTAAAGATCTAAATATATAAACAAAATCAATATTAGAACTTCTTAGGATCAGGAATATCAATAAATGCATCAGAGTATGAGTTAATAAATGAACCTAAAATTAGGTATTAAATGCAATAAAGCAAAAGAATGAATTTCTCTCATGGCCAAATGTACCATCTCATTCATGGTTCAATTAGTCACATCTATAGAAATAAAGTCAAGTCAAATATAAATTTAAGGGATTGGACTAGACCTTTAAGATCACTTTCAACTCTAAATCTATGATTCTAAATCATAAGTCTTAAAGGTCTAGTCCAATCCCTTAATTTTAAAGAAAAAGGAAATTGAGGCTCAAAGAAGTCAAATGATTTATTTTGGGTCATACAACTAGATTAATTCAATATACTGTGATTTACTTCCCTAAGGGTGCCATGTGTCAGAAAGCTGGAAAGGCTAGGCCCATGACTCTCATGTCTTTAGAAGAACCTCACCTGTGGAATAACAATATAAGAAATAACAAACAAGATGATCACAAAAAAACCTAGAAATTCTTATGTGAATTGATGCAGAGTGAAATAAAGAGAACCAGGAGAACATCATACGCTGTAAAAGCTATGAAATACAATGATCAACTGACAACTTTTCAGCAATACAAAGATTCAGGACAACTCTGAGGGACTTAAGACGAAAAAAGCTATCCAGTACCATAGAAGGAACAATGTCTGAATGCAGATTGAAGCATGCCATTATTCAGTTTATTTCCTCCATGAATTTTTCTCTAGAGTAAGTGATCTGTGTCTTCTTTCACATGATGAACTTGGAAATATCTATTATATAATAACACATGTACAACCTATATTGTCTTGGGGAAGGGAGAGGTATAGGAGGGAGGAAAAAAATATAGATCAAAAAATGTTAGAAAATGATTATTGAAAACTGTCTTGACATGTAATCTGGAAAAAAAAATGTAAAAGAAAAAAGAACCTCATCTGCAACCCAGGCCATCACTAGTTATTTTGACTTTTGTCTTTTCACTGGATTTTTATGACCATTGAAGAATGATACTGAAGACTTTGCACAACTCTGCCTCACTTAAATCCAATTCATGGGAAACTCATGATATTATCCCTTAATGTCATTAGTCTTCTTCAAAAATGAAGAAAAAACAATAATAATAACCGGTAGCAGTATAGTTGATGTTTTCAGCCCAGTTCAGCTACCATTGCATAGAATCAGCCTCTATATCTTTGACACAACTGAAATTATTTCAGCTGGCCACCATCTTCCTAAACTGCTAGCAAACAATAATCAAAAAGAATAATTGGGAGGATACCTACTACCATGATGTTGGTCTTCAATGTAATGCTTTTTACGGAGCATGTGTAGACATAGCTCATGTCCATTTGATAGTACAAATAATTAGCTTTTATTAAAAACTTTTCTGAAATCCAATAATTTGAACCCATGAGGAGCTAAGGATAATTTTTTAAATCCCAAACAGTTATAATAGCATGTACTTTAAAACCTGAATCATGCATGTATATTTTTGCCTTTTGAAATAAAAAGGACTTAGAAGAAACTAAATATCAGAATTCCACCGAATTAAGAGGTTTCTATAAGAGTTTAAGTTGGGGGGGCAGCTGGGTAGCTCAGTGGAGTGAGAGTCAGGCCTAGAGACGGGAGGTCCTAGGTTCAAATCTGGCCTCAGCCACTTCCCAGCTGTGTGAACCTGGGCAAGTCACTTGACCCCCATTGCCCACCCTTACCAATCTTCCACCTATAAGTCAATACACCAAAGTACAAGGGTTAAAAAAAATTTTTTTTTAAAAAGAGTTTAAGTTGGAGATTTTTTTGGAATGCTTAATTTTTTTTATTTTAATAACAAATTTCCACATAAGTTTTCCAAGGTCATATGATACAACTTATCTAGATCCCATCTTCCTTTCCCCCTCTAGAGCTGACAAGCAATTGAGTCTGGGTTATACATGTATTAATCACACAAAGCATACTTCCATATTTTCCCATTTTTGTAAGCAAATTATCTTATAGAACCAAAAACCCAAAATATATACCCAAGTAAACAAATGATAAATCATATGTTTTAATCTGTATTTCTACTCCAACAGTTTTTCTCTGGAGATGGATAGCATTATTTTTCATAAGTCCTCAGAAATGTCCTGAATCATTGTATTGCTATTAGTAGCAAAGTCTATCATATTTGATCATTCCATGAAATTATAGTTACTGTGTATAATGATCTCCTGGTTCTGCTTATTTTATTCTGCATATGTTCACATAGGTCTTTCCAAATCTTTCTGAAATAATTCTGTTTGTCATTTCTTATAGCATAAAAGTATTCCATCACCATCATATACCACAATTTTCAGTCATTCCCCAGTTGAGGGATATCCTTTTAGTTTCCAATTCTTTGCCACCACAAAAAAGAGCAGCTATAAATATTTTTGTACAAATAGTCCTTTCTTATTTTTTAAATCTCTTTGGGATACAGACAAAGTAGTGGTATTACTGAATCAAAAGATATGCATTCTTTTAGAGTCCTTTGGACACAATTCCATATTGCCCTTCAGAATAGTTGGCTCAGTTCACAACTCCACTGGCAATGCATTAGTGTCCAAATTTGACCACATTCCCTCCAACATTTATCATTTTCCTTTACTGTCATATTAACCACTCTGATAGGTATGAGATGGTGGCAAAAAGTTCTTTTCATTTACATTTCTCTAATCAAGATGGATTTAAAAACATTTTTCATATGATTATTGATAACTGATTTCTTCATCTGAAAACTGTATATTTACAGCCTTTGACCATTTATGGGAAATAACTTGGATTCTTATAGATTTGACTTAGTTTTTTATATATTTGAGAAATGAGACTTTTATCAGAGAAATTGGATATAGTTTTTTTCCCAGTTTGTTGTTTCCCTTCTAATCTTGGTTGCATTGGTTTTGTTTGTACAAAGCCTTTTTAATCTAATATAATAAAAATCATTCATTTTACATCTTGTAATGTTCTCTATCTCTTATTTGGTCATAAATTCATCCCTTCTCCATAGATATGACAGGTAAACTATTCCATAATCCCCTAATTTGCTTATATCACTATGTTTAAATCATATACCCATTTTGACTTTATCTTGGTATAGGATACGAGATATTGACCTACATCTAATTTTTCCCATACTGTTTCCCTGGCAGTTTTTGTCAAATAGTTAGTTCTTATTCCAAAAACTGGGGCCTTTAGGTTTATCCAACACTAGATTGCTGAGGTCATTTACCCCTCATCTATTTCATTGATCTACCCTTCTATTTCTTAGCCAGTAAGAGATTATTTTGATGATTACTGCTTTATAGTACAGTTTAAATCTGATACTGCTAGGCAACCAGCCTTCACTTTTTTTCCCTTAGTTCCCTTGATATTCTTGACCTTTTTGTTTTTCCAAATGAATTTTATTATTTTTCTAATTCTATGAAATAGTTTTTTTTGGTCATTTGATTGGTATGGCACTGAATAAATAATTAATATAGGTAGGATTATCTTTTTTATTATATTAGCTCAGGCTACCCATGAGCAATTAATGTTTTTCCAATTTTTTAGATCTAAATTTATTGGTGTGAAAAGGGTTTTGTAATTGTGTTTATATAGTTCCTGTGTTCGTCTTGGCAAATAGATTCCCAGGAATTTTATATTGTCTAGAATGATTTTAAGGGGACAGCTGGGTAGTTCAGTGGATTGAGAGTCA
This sequence comes from Gracilinanus agilis, assembly GCF_016433145.1. Classification (NCBI taxonomy): domain Eukaryota; kingdom Metazoa; phylum Chordata; class Mammalia; order Didelphimorphia; family Didelphidae; genus Gracilinanus; species Gracilinanus agilis. Next base: position 340,317,117 of record NC_058130.1, on the reverse strand, counting down.
AGCCTAGAGACGAGAGGTCCTAGGTTCAAATCTGGCCTCATATACTTCCCTGCTGTGTGACCTTGGGCAAGTCACTTAACCTCCATTGCCTAACCCTTACCACTTTTCTGCCTTGGAGCCAATACACAGTATTGACTCCAAGATGGAAGGTAAGGGTTTTAAAATAAAATAGAATGATTTTAGTCTCTTTGCTAGCATTTTATTTAAGATTTTTTCATCAATGTTCATTAAGGAATTTGGTCTGTAATTTTGTCTGTTTTTGGTCTTCCTGGCTTAGGTATCAGCACCATCTTAGTGTAATGAAAAGAATTTGGTAGGATTCCTTCTTTGCTTATTTTGCCAAAGAGTTTGTATAATATTGGGATTAGCTGTTCTTTAGATGTTTGACAGAACTCACTTTTGAATTGATCTGGCCCTGAGGATTTTTTCTTAGGGAGTTCATGGATAGCTTGTTCAATTTATTTTCCAGAGATGAGATTATATAAGTATTCTATTTCCTCTTTTTCTAATTTGGGCAACATATTTTTGTAAATATTCATCCATTTCACCTAGATCATCAGATTTATTATTACATAATTGGGTGAAATGGCTCCTAATAATTGCTTTTATTTCTTTTTCATTGAGGTAAAAGCACTTATTTCATTTTTGATACAGGTAATTTGAATCTCTTCTTTCTTTTTTATTCAAATTAACCAATAAACTATCTATTTTATTTGTTTCTTATAGAACCGGCTCCAAGTCTTATTTATTATTTCAATAGTTCTTTTATTTTCAATTTTATTAATTTTCTCCTTTGATTTTTAGGATTTCCAATTTAGTCTTTAATGGGAGGTTTTTTATTTGTTCTCTTTTCTAGTTTTTTTAGTTGCATGCCCAACTTATTGATCTGCTTTTTCTCTATTTTATTGATATAAGCATTCAGGAATATACATTTTCCCCTGAGTACTGCTTTGGCTATATCTCATAAATTTTTGATATGTTGACTCCTCATTATCATTCTCTTCGATGAAATCAGGGATTGTTTCTATGATTTATTCTTTGATCCACCAATTCTAAAGAATTAGATGATTTTTCCTATTGATTTTTTTTTATATTTTTAAACCCTTAACTTCTGTGTATTAGTTCCTTGGTGGAAGAGTGGTAAGGGTAGGCAATGGGGGTCATGTGACTTGCCCAAGGTCACACAGCTGGGAAGTGTCTGAGGCCAGATTTGAACCCAGGACCTCCAGTCTCTAGGCCTGGCTCTCAATCCACTGAGCTACCCAGCTGCCCCCCCTTTCCTATTGATTTTTAATTTGTCTTTATATGAACCCTTATGAATTAAAGTTTTTATTGCATTATGATCTGAAAATTTTACATTTATTATTTTTGCTTTTCTGCATTTGGTTGTGAAGGTTTTATTGCCCTAGTATATTGTGAATTATTTACATAAAACATGTGGTACTGAAAAGAAAGTATGTTCATTTTTATTCCCATTCAATTTTCCCAAAAGAACTATTAAATCTAACTTTTATGAAATTCCATTCACTTCTTTTACTGTTTTCTTATTTATTTTTTAGTTAGATTTATCTAGTTCTGATAGGGGAAGATTGAGGTCCCCCACTAGTATAGTTTTACTGCCTATTTCCCTCTTAAGCTTTTTAGGTTTCTCCTTTAAAAATATGGATGCTATACGATTTGGTGCATATATGTTAAATACTGACATTTCTTCATTGTCTATACTACCTTTTATCATAATGTAATTATTTTCTAATAAATGTTGGAAGGGGTATGGCAAAATTGGGACACTAATGCATTGCTGGTGGAGTTGTGAATTGATTCAACCTTTCTGGAAGGCAATGTAGAACTATGCCCAAAGGGCTTTAAAAGAATGCCTTCCCTTTGATCCAGCCATACCACTGCTGGGTTTGTACCCCAAAGAGATAATAAGGAAAAATACATATACAAAATATTTGTAGCTGCACTCTTTGTGGTGGCAAAAAAATTGGAAAATAAGGTGGTACTCATTGGTTGGGGAATGGCTGAACAAATTGCAATATTTGATGGTGATGGAATTCTATTATGCTGAAAGGAATAATGAGCTGGAGGAATTCCATGTGAATTGGAATGGCCTCCAGGAATTGATGCACAGTGAAAGGAGCAGAAGCAGGAGAACGTTGTATGTAGAGTCCAATACACTGTGGCACAATTGAATGTAATGGGCTTCTTTACTAGCAGCAATGCAATGATCGAGGGCAATTCTGAGAGACTTATGAAAAAGAACACTATTCACATCCAGATAAAGAACTGTGGGAGTAGAAACGCAGAAGAAAAACATTTGCTTGATCACATGGTTCGATGGGGATATGATTGGGGATGTTGACTCTAAATGGTCACTTTATTTCAAATATAAATAATATGGAAATAGGTTTTGAACACTGATATATGTAAAACCCATTGGAATTGCTCATTGGCTATGGGAGGTGAAAGGGAAGAGAGGAAATAAAGAAAATGAGTCATGGAACCAAGGAAAAATATTCTAAATTAATTAACTTAATTAATTAATTAAAAATTTTTAAATTTTTAAAAAAGATGTAATTACTTTCATTCTGAAGGGCAACTTGGAATTATGGGCAAAGGGCTTTAAAAGAATGCTTGCCCTTTGATCCAGCCATACCAAAGCTGGTTTGTACCCCAAAGAGATAATAAGGAAAAGACTTGTACAAAAATATTTATAGCCACACTCTTTGTGATGGCAAAAAAAAAAAAATGGAAAATGAGGGGGAATGGCTGAACAAATTGTAGTATCTGATGGTGATGAAATACTATTGTGTTGAAAGGAATGATAAACTAGAGGATTTCTATGTGTACTGGAAAGACCACCAGGAATTGATGCAGAGCAAAAGAAGCAGAACCAGAAGAACGTTGTACACAGAGACTAATACACTGGGGCACAATTGAACATAATAGACTTTTCTACTAGCAGCAATGCATTGATTCAGGACAATCTGGAAGATCTTATGAGAAAGAATGCTATCCACATCCAGAGAAAGAACTGTGAGAACAGAAATGCAGAAAAAGAACATAGGATCAATCATGAGGTTTGATGGGGCTATGATTAGAGTTCTGATGTTAAACGATCACTCTATTGCAAATATGAATAACATGGAAATAAGTTTTGAGCAATGATACATGTATAACCCAGTGAAATTCCTTGTTATCTCCAGGAGCAGGGAGGGAAGAGGTGTGGGAGAAATCATGAATCATATAACCATGGAAAAATATTCTAAATAAAATTTTTCAAGATGTAATTACTTATCTCTTTTCATTAGATCTATTTTTGCTTTAGCTTTATTTGCTTGCTACTTCTGCTTTTTTTGGGCTTAGTTGAAGCCCAATAGATTCTGCTCTAGCCTTTTACCTTTACTCTGTGTGTCTACCTGCCTCAAATATGTTTCTTGTAAACAACATATAGTAAGATTCTCTCTTTTAATCCAGTCTGCTATGAGCTTCTGTTTTATGAATGAGTTCATCTCATTTACATTCATAGTTGTGATTATGATCTGTATATTTTCCTTCCATCTTGATTTCCTCTTTTAATCCTGCCCTTTCTCCTTTTACTCTTTCCCTCCACAACAGTATTTTGCTTTTAGTCACTCCCCACCCTTCTACTCTGCTTATATTACTACTCTTTTGGGTAAGATAGGATTCTATACCCCAATGAATCTATCTGTTCTTCCCTCATTTTAAAGAGCCAGGTCCAATGAGAGAAAAGCTTAAATATTGCCTTTCATTACCCTTATCCTTCCCTCCACTGTAATAGTATTTCCCCCCTTGCCTGTTTATGTGATATAATTTATCCTATTTTACTTCTCTTTTCTCATTTCTCTTAGTGCAATCTTCCTTTTCACACCTAGCTTTTTTTACATATCATCCTAAATAGCTTATTACCACAACCTCTGACTATGTACACTTCTAACCTCTATGATAATGATGACAGTTCTTGAATTACAGATATCATCTTTCCATGTAGGAATATAAACAATTTGATCTTATTGAAGTCAATAAATTTTTTTCTCTTTCTTATTTATCTTTCTATGCTCACTTGAATTTTGTATTTGGACATCAAATTTTCTGTTTAAGTCTAGTCTTTTCTTCCAGAATGCTTGGAAATCTTCTATTTTATTAATTGATTATACTTTCCCCTGAAAAAAATATAGTCAGTTTTGATGAGTATGTTATTCTTGGATATAAACCCAGTTTTCTTGCCTTGTGGAATATCGTATTCCAAGCCTTCCAGTCCTTCAGTGTGGAAGCTGCCAGATCTTGTGTAATCCTGGGGTTGCATGATATTTCAATTCTTTCTTTCTGGCTACTTGCAGTATTTTCTCCTTGGACTGGGAGTTCTTGAACTTGGCAATAACATTCCTGGGAGTTGTCATTTGGGGATTTATTGCACGAAGTAATCTGTGAATTCTTTCAGTTTCTATTTTACCCTCTTATTCAAGAATATCAGGGCATTTTCTTGTGTAATTTCTTGTAATATGACTTGTAGGCTTTTTTTTTTATCATGACTTTCAAGTAGCCCATTAATTTTTTTTTAAAAAACATTTTTTAATATTCATTTTTAACATGTTTACATGCTTCATGCCCCTACTTTCCCCTTCGCCCCCCCCAATCTCCCCCCACCCATGGCCGACACGCATTTCCACTGGTTGTAACATGTGTCATCAATCAAGACCTATTTCCAAATTGTTGATAGTTGGATTGGTGTGGTAGTTT
>NC_058130.1:340225792-340312089 GCF_016433145.1 Gracilinanus agilis | reverse complement strand
TTCCTGGTATAAATCCCACCTGATCATGGTGGATGATCTTCTTAATTACTTGCTGGAGTCTCTTTGCTAATATTCTATTTAAGATTTTTGCATCTATGTTCATTAGGGAGATTGGTCTATAGTTTTCTTTCTCTGTTTTTGGTCTACCTGGCTTTGGGATCAGTACCATATTTGTGTCATAGAAGGAATTTGGTAGGACTCCTTCTTTGCTTATCATATCAAATAATTTGTGTAGTATTGGGATTAGTTGCTCTTTGAATGTCAGATAGAATTCACTTGTGAATCCATCAGGTCCTGGTGATTTTTTCTTAGGGAGTTCTTTGATGGCTTGTTCAATTTCTGTTTCTGATATGGGATTATTTAGGTATTCTATTTCTTCTGCTGTTAATCTAGGCAATTTATATTTTTATAAGTATTCATCCATATCTCCTAAATTGTTATATTTGTTGCCGTATAATTGGGCGAAATAGTTCTTAATGATTGCCTTAATTTCCCCTTCATTAGAGATGAAGTCTCCCTTTTCATCTTTAATACTGTCAATTTGGTTTTCTTCTTTCCTTTTTCTTATTAGATTGACCAGTACTTTGTCAATTTTATCTGTTTTTTCAAAATACCAGCTTCTAGTCTTATTTATTAATTCAATAGTTCTTTTACTTTCAATTTTATTAATTTCTCCCTTAATTTTTAGTATTTCTAATTTAGTTTTCATCTGGGGGTTTTTAATTTGCTTGCTTTCTAATTTTTTGAGTTGCATGCCCAATTCATTAATCTCTGCCCTCCTTAATTTGTTAATATATGCACTCAAGGATATAAATTTCCCCCTGAGAACTGCCTTGGCTTTATCCCACAGAGTTTGGTAGGATGTCTCATCATTGTCATTCTCTTCAATGAAATTGTTGATTGTTTCTATGATTTCTTCTTTGACAAATTGGTTTTGGAGAATCATATTGTTTAATTTCCAATTGGTTTTTGATTTGCCTGTCCAGGTGCCCTTACTAATTATTATTTTTATTGCATTATGATCTGAGAAGGTTACATTTATTATATCTGTTCTTTTGCATTTGTTTGCAATGATTCTATGCCCTATTACATGGTCAATCTTTGTGAATGTACCATGTGCAGCTGAAAAGAAGGTGTATTCCTTTTTCTCCCTATTTATTTTTCTCCACATATCAAATAAGTCTAATTTTTCTAGTACCTCATTCACCTCTCTTACCTTTTTCTTATTTATTTTTTGGTTTGATTTATCTAGATCTGAAAGAGGACTATTTAGATCTCCCACTATTATGGTTTTACTATCTATATCCTTCTTGAGCTCTGCCAGTTTCTCCTTTATGAATTTGGATGCTATGCCACTTGGTGCATACATATTGAGCAGTGTCATTTCCTCATTGTTTATACTGCCTTTAATCAGGATGTAATGACCTTCCCTGTCTTTTTTAATCATATCTATTTTTACTTTGGCTTTGTCAGAAATCATAATAGCCACTCCTGCCTTCTTTTTCTCATTTGATGCCCAAAAGATTTTGCTCAAGCCCTGAACCTTAAACTTGTGTATGTCCACCCGCCTCATATGTGTTTCTTGTAGACAACATATGGTGGGATTTTGGTTTCTAATCCACTCTGCTATTTGCTTCCATTTTATGAGCAAGTTCATCCTATTCACATTCAGAGTTATAATTATAAGTTGTGCATTCCCTGACATTTTCGTATCCTCCCCTATTCCTACCCCTTCTCCTTAAACTATTTCCTTTTAAACCAGTGGTTTGCTATTAAGAACCTATCCCTTATCCCCTCCCTTGACTAACTTCCCTTTCTACCCCCTCCTTTATTATTCCCCTCTTTTTGTTTTTAAAGGCCTAATTAATTCCCTCCCCCTTCTTCTCCCCTCCCTTTTTTTTGACCTCCCCACTCCCCTGCTCCCCTTGGTTTATCCCTTCTGACTTTCTCAGTAGGGTTAGATAAGAGTTTTATATCCCAATGGATAGTATAGCTACTCTTCCCTCTCTGGGTTGATTACACTGAGAGTAAGGTTTAAATATTACCTCTTAATGCTCTCTTCCTCTCCTTCTTATAATAGTATTTGTCCCCTCTCCTTCCCATGCCCTCTTTGTGTGTAATAGAATATCCTATTTTTCTTATTCACTCAAGTTTATCTTGGTGTCCCCTACTATTAACCCCCCTCTTTCCCACCCCCCATATCATCTTAGACCATTTAGTATTCCACCCTCTCCATGTGAATTATTCTTCTGATTACTATAATAGTGAATAGAGTTCACTACCAAGAGTTATACATAGCATTTCTCCACATAGGAATACAGATAATTAGATCTTACTGAGGCCCTTAAAAGGCAAATTTAAAAGTTATGAGTTTTCTTTCTTTCCCCTCTGTTTATTATTTACTTTTTCATGTTTCTCTTGATTTTTGTGGTTGGATATCAAACTTTCCATTTAGCCCTGGTCTTTTCTGTGCCAATACTTGGAAATCTTCAATTTTGTTGAATGCCCATACTTTCCCCTGGAAGTATATAGTCAATTTTGATGGGTAGTTGATCTGTGTTTGGAGGCCCAGCTCTTTTGCCTTTCTGAATATCATATTCCAAGCCTTGCGGTCTTTTAGCGTGGAGGCTGCCAGATCCTGTGTGATCCTGATTGGTGCTCCTTAATATTTGAATTGTCTCTTTCTGGCTTCTTGTAAGATTTTTTTTTCTTTTACTTGGAAGCTCTTAAATTTGGCAATTAAATTTCTGGGCATTGTCTTTTCTAAGTTGAGTGTCGAGGGTGATCTATGAATCCTTTCAATGTCTATATTGCTCTCTTGTTGTAGGACTTCAAGGCAATTTTGCTGAATAATTTCTTTTAGTATGGAGTCCAAGTTTCTATTAATTTCTGGTTTTTCTGGAAGACCAATGATTCTCAAATTGTCTCTTCTTGACCGGTTTTCTTGATCTGTCACTTTCTCATTGAGATATTTCATGTTTCCTTCTGTTTTTTTTCAGTCTTTTGACTTTGTTTTATTTGTTCTTGTTGTCTTGAGATATCATTAGCTTCTAATTGCTCAATTCTAGCCTTTAGGGACTGGTTTTCGGCTATAATCTTTTGGTTTTCGGCTATGATCTTTTGGTTTTCAGCTATGATCTTTTGGTTTTCCTTTTCAATCTGGTCATTTCTGGTGTTCACTTTGCTTATCAGTTCATTTGATTTCTGAGCCTCACTTCCAATTGCAAAATTCTGCCTTTTAAACTCTTATTTTCTTGTCTGATTTCCTTTTGAGCTATTTCCCATTTCTCTAACGAAATCTTTTCCATCTTTCTCGTCATCTCAGTTTTGAACTTTTCAAGAGCTTGTGATGAGTTTTTATTATTATTTTGGGAGGGTCCGGATGCTTGTTTCTTCTCCCCCTCTATTTGCTCGGTTGTCTGGATTTTCTCTGTTTAAAAGTTGTCGAGTGTTAAAGATTTCTTTTTCTTGTTAATCTTTCTCATCTGAGCTTCCTGATTCTGGGTAGCCATTGTTATCCCAGCAGCTTCTCTGCTTTATCCTCGCGCTCAGGGTCTGTCTGCAGTCTTTTGGGTCCTGAGGTCTGAGTTCTGGTTTTTCTCAAGGTCAAGCCCCCTGGTGGACCCCCTTGCTTGGTCCTCTGCTGGAGGTTCCTTTACAAGTCTCAGGGCGCTGCTTCCACAGTCGTATACCTGTCTACGCTGGTTCCCCACTCAGGGTTTCAGAGCCTTCGCTCACGCTCATGCGTGTGCCTGTGTCTGCCTCCACCCGGGCTCTGCGCCCGTGCTCTGCGCGCGTGCTCAGAGTCCGTGCGCGTTCTTTAGCTTTTTGGGGTCCTAAATCTTGCTGCTCTCAGGAACAGGCCCTGGAGCTGCCAATGACTCAATGGGTGCCCAAAACTTGCTCTATTTCTTTTTAGCTGGCTTTGGCGCTATAGGTGCTGTGTGTGGAGGGGGTGGGGGGGTGGTTGCTCAGCCCACGATTTAGTGAGAGCTGTTTCACCCCTTTATAGCATGGAAATGCCCCTATTCCATGTACTTTCCACACTGCGCCCTGTTGTGGGGTCCCTCCGTTTGACTGGGTTTGTTTTTATGTCTCCTTGAGGAGTCTTGTATGTTTCGGTCAGGAGAGGTTAAGAGCTGCTTTTTACTCTTCTGCCATAAGCCCCATTAATTCTTAAATTGTCTCTCCTGGATCTATTTTTCAGTTGTTTTTTCAATGATATATTTCATATCTTCTTCTATTTTTTCATTCTTTTGATTTTGTTATTTTTTTTTTGATGACTCATGAAGTCATTAGCTTCTATTTGCCTAATTCTCATATTTAAAGACTGTATTTATTCCATGACTTTTCGATGCTCCTTTTCATTTGATCCATTCTATTTTTCATGGAACTCTTTTCTTCATTAGATTTTTCTACTGCTTTTCCCAGTTGACCAATTTTGATTTTTGAGCTGGTACTTTCTTTTTGTTTTACTTTCATTTCTTTTTCCCATTTTTCTTTGACCTATCATATTTGATTTTTTAATTCATTTTTTTAAACCCTTACATTCTGACTTAGAATCAATACTGGGTATTGGTTCTAAGGCAGAAGAGTGGTAAGAGCTAGGCAATGGAAGGTTAAGTGATTTGCCCAGGGTCACACAGCTAAGAAGTGTCTGAGGTCAAAATTGAACCTAGGACCTCCCATCTCTAGGTCTGACTCTTAATCTACTGAGCCACCTAGCTGCTCCCTTGAATTCATTTTTTGAGTTCTTCCAGCACTTGAGACCAGTTTCCATTTTTCTTTGAAGTTTTGCATGTGGATCTCACTACACCCTATTGATTCTGTGCTTTGCTTTTTGTTGCCAGAGAAATGTTCAAGGGTTAAGGGGTTTCTTTTCCTGTTTGCCCATTTTCCCAGCTTTTTTTGGCCTGTGGACTGGGGATTCTGAAAGCTGATTATTCTATCTCCTCTGCTGGCTTGTAGAGATTGGCACTGTGAGCTATTTTGCCCTGAGGCTAGGTCTTCACTACAACAGTACAGGCTTGAAAGGGCCCAGTACTATGGACTTTTGGGTCTCACTGAAGGCTAGTCCCAGGGCTTGGGACTTCAAGAATTGGATCTGAGATCCTTTCTTTTTTGGTTGGTGTAGCCTGGGTCCTAGCTGAAGTTAGCCTATGCCCAGATTTGGAATTTGGCACAATGGGGGGGGGGGAATTCAGCCACCACTCCTCTGTGTACAGTTTTGCTTCTGGTTCCCCTTTATTTTGTGAAACTTATCTCTCTCTCTCTCTGCCAGCCTTATGTGTTCAGTGGGAGAACTCCCTCAATCCATCTTGCTGTTGGTTTTTGATCCCTATAATTTTGAGGCACTTTTTAAAAATTGGTTTGAAAAGATTGTCAAAGAGTTTTCAGCTTGGCTACTACTAAGCTGCCATCTTGGATCCACCCATAAGGGTTTAAGTTTTATAAAGTCACATGAATAAAAAATGTAAAAAAAGACATTAATGCATTCTAAGAATTTTTTTCAACAAAATCAGTAGTAGGAATGGAAACACTATACTCTGGAATCGCTTATAAATTCTTGTTCAAAGATATCTGTCCTCTTAAGTGAGTTGTATAAAACAGACGACTGTAGCATGACGTATCCATTCATGGATGTTTCCCTCATATAATTAAGTCACAATCATACAAGGAATCAGCTAAGTGATGCAGGGCCTGGAGTCATGAAGATCTGAGTTCACTTAGACACTTATACTTAGATGTTTAGACACTGGGCAAGTTGCTTAACCTTTTTGCCTCAGTTTCCTCATCTGTAAAAAATGATATGGAAAAGGAAATGACAAACCACTCAAGTACCTTTGTCAAAAAGAAAATGTGATTACAAAGAGTCAAACACGACTAAACCACAACAAAACTATATAGAGGGAACCAATTCCTGGATGTCTGTTTTAGTTTCTCCAATTACTTTTTTGAGTTACAATTTTTTATGTATAGCATAATATAATATGTAATATACGTAATATACATAATTTGTTATGAGTATATCATAACTATAATATGCATGGCCTGTTATAAATATGTAATAAATTATAATAAATATGTTTACCTAAGAAAAACAAATTCTCACATTAGCTATGAACAAAATTCTATGTCTCATTCTTTTTTTTTTTTAGCCTCTCTCTCACCCCTCTGCCCTCCCCAAGAAGGCAGGTCATATGATATAGTTTTACATATATTATTGCATTATATATATATATATGGGGGGGGGGGTTCCCTGTTTATCATGTTGTAAAATGAGATACATATTGCTTGTATTAGAAAAAAATTCATGGAGGAAATAAAGTGAAAAATGATATGTTTCAGTCTTCATTTGGACTCTGTTCCTTCTATGATGATGCATATCATTTTTCATCATGAGTTCCTTAATGTTGTCCTGGCAAGGGCCTTGCTGACAATAATTAAGCCATTCACAGTTGATCATCACCCAATTACTTTTAAAAAAAGAAATAATATCTTTCTGTTTTTATTCCAGTGTTTCTAGTAATATGGCAAATTATTATATTTATTTTACCTTTCATATAGGTGGCATCATATTTTAAAAATACTGTATTGTTATGCATACTATCCTCTTCCAAGTAAGCCCTTTAAAAAAGCTATCCCAGTCAATTTGAAGTCAGCCTTTATTAAGAATTTACTCTTTGCCAGGCACTGTTCTAAGCATTGAGGATATTAAGAAAGGGTATATGGAAGTCCCTAATCTTAAGGAACTCAGTCTAATAGAGGAGATAACATAGAAACAAATACTTACATATACATATACATATATATATATAGAGAGAGAGAGAGAGAGAGAGATGTATATATATCTATATATAATAAATTAGAGATAATCAACAGATACAAGTACTCCATTAAGAAGAATTGGGAAAGGCTTCTTACAGAAAGGGGATTTTAGCTGGAACTTGAAGGAAATCAAGAAGAGGAGATATTAGAAATGAGAAGAGAGTGGATTCCTGGTACAAGGAACAACTGGAGAAAAATGCATGCAGTCAATAGATCTTATATGAGAGAAGAATATCAAAGAGACTAGAGTCACTGGATCACAAAGTACCTGACAGTAAGATATAAGAAGGCTGGAAAAGTAGGAGGGGACCAAAGGACAAAAGGTTCCAAGGATTCTGTAGCTCAGAAGCCATAAATATGTTTACCTTTGCCAGTTATTAAAAATACCATAATAAATTCAGAACAAAAGCAATTAAGAAAAGAGCATAGTAAAAAAAGTAGCAGGAATATATTTCTTTCATAAATCTGGGAAACATTTTCCTATAAATACACATCATCAAGGAGAAAGGGTAGTCACATATGGAAAGGATACACACAAATGGAGACAGAACATATGTGGCGAGAATCTATACATGAAGGGACACACATGAATGCATGTGTTTGGTGATGGAATGTTGACTTGGGAAAATGAGTAGTGATCTAATTTCATTGTAAATATCACCAATATATAGATATTGGGATTTTAAAAAACAAATAATAAACTAGACATATTTAACACACCTGTCTTCAGAATCTGATTGTTCATAGTAGTCAATCTTCTGTGCCCCTCCCCTAACTCGCCCCAGCCAAAGAGAATCATAATTTAAAGTTGAAAGAGACTTTAGAGAGCTAATCTAATTCCAAGATTTAACTCAACAACATATTAAGTGCTTAAACAATTTGTTAATCACTCAATAAACATTTGTTTTAATTGAATTGAATTGAATTTTTATGCTTAAACCTATAATATATTGAATGATAAATACAAATTTTACTTGCAAAAAAATAATTTACAGCAATATATAGCATTATTGTACAGAACATATAAATGCCTTATAAGAAAACTTGCAAATACATATAGTAGTTAACAGTCTGACCTCTGCTTCTGAATATTATGCAAGTATCTTTGTCATTATAATGTTTCTACAATAAAGGATAGGTTGGTTAAATAGAAAAAAGGATATAGGGTAGTTTAAAATGGGGCAGAGTCTATACTTGTGTACCATGGATGTGAGTATATGCTGATTTTTCTGCACTGGGCATAGTAATCTATAGGGCCCAGGTCTAGATAATAACAGCAATCATAATAACTAACACTTATATTATGCTTTAAGGTTTGCAGAATTCTTCAATAGTACAGAAAGTATTTCCCATATAGATATCTAAAAAGTGACAAGGAATAATAATGGTGGAAGTAATAGTGATATTTAATGGGTCATATTTTTCCAGACCTAAACTGTTTCCATTTCTCTGTTCATTGTTTCATAGAGTTCCACTTAAGGACCAGAAATTTAGATCTGAAAGGGATGTCAGAGGTCATCTTGTCCAATCCCTTCCTTGTGATGAGGAAACTCAACACAAAAAGGTTGTACATATAAACAAGCAGCAGAGATAAGATTTGAACTCAGGACCTCTGACTTCAGATGTTTTTCTATTGTTCCATGCTCTTCAGTATTTAAAAAGTGAATTTAGAAAGCAAAATGGGAAAAAATCTCAAGGCAAGAGAACTGATCACATATCTTCAACAGTTGAACTCCCCAGGAAATCAATGATACTGTGAAATGTCACCCTATGCTCTCAGAGTCCTGTGACTCAGACATTTGGGATGTACCCAAGGTCTTAGGAAAGGAAATGAAGTAGGCAAATAAAAAATGACAAATTAATTGGAAGAGGGAAGAAAGATCATGAAATGACCCAGTCTGTTATATTTTTTCGTTGAGGGAAAACATAAGAAACATAGTTGTAAGTGGCCTCTGGGCACAGAGTTAATTTATTTAATCATTATAAAAATGAGGTGGCATAGTGGATAAAGTAAGGGGTCTGGAATCAAGAAACCCGGGTTCAAATGTGATCTCAGGCATTTATCAGCTGTGTGACCCTGGGCAAGTTACTTAATCCTGTTTGCCTTAGTTCCTCATCTGTCAAATGAGCTAAAGAGGAAATAGCAAACCACTCCAATTTTTTTTGCCAAGAAAATCCCTGAAAAGGGGTCAGAAAGAGTCAAAGACAACTGAACAACTAGATAGAAAAACCCTATTGGCACATTATGGGAGGAAAGCAGAATTTATAAGGTTTTGACAAAATAAATATTTGCTAGTGTGATTAATTTCTTGTTATTAGCAAGGTAGAGATATTTTCTCTTTAAAAATTATACTTGTAGTTGTCTCTTTATCAGCAAAAATAGAAATATAATGCTATGCCACAGGTCACTGAAGGGTTCAGTAAAAATATTCTTTCAGATATAGAGGCATTTCAGTTTTCCAACTGAGTTTCCCAAGATAATCTAAAGTGAGTTGATGGTCTTTAGACACAACCTTGAACCTGTCAGTGTTCCAAGAACCAATTAGGCTAATGAAGCCCCAACTTGTCATCTAACACTGACATGATAGGTTAGCTACTGATTTGCCCTATGAAAACTGATCTAAGCATATCAACGAAAAATGGGACAAGACAAAGTCAATTTGGAGAGTGGGAAATTGTCAGAGAAAGAGAACTGTCAGTCATTTGTTCAGGAATAAAAAGGAAGACCAGGAATAAAGAGTGAGCTTGTAAATTATTTAATAATTGCCTCTCCAAACAACAAAATACATATGCAACACACTTTTAAGTTTAATCTGCATTATTATCATTTTCACAATATTCTCTTCAGTCAAACAATTAATATAACAACAAAACTAGCCTTGATTTGTAGAATTTATCATTTTCTTATCTGTAAATGCTCATGCTGGGAATTTTACAATCACCTCTCCTGAGTTGGCTTGATCTGGCTCTCTAATACACCTTTACCATAAGGACTAATGAGTTCATGTTTTAAAAGTGCAAATAATCACTTTTATAACACAAACCACCACCTGAAAAACAGGTATGTGAAATTTCTCCATTCCCCCCTCCCATGATTCTCTGTTACCCTTAAGAGTTTTTTTAGTGGAATAGAGGGTGGAGTCTAAGCTTTCTGTCATTGTCTGTAGAGGGTATAAATTCCCTGTGCCCTTATTCTATTTTACAATTAACAATCTGATTAGTTTTTACACAGAAATACATACTTCAAAAGAAAAATCACGAATAGGGTCAGCTAGATGGTACAGTGGAGAGAGAGCCAGATTTTAAGTGAGGAGGACTCAGTTCCTAAAAAGTATATAGTTGTAGTACCAACTCCAAATACCCTACTTGGATTCAAGTCCCAGGTACTCTATCTTCCCAGGAATTCCATGCTGGGTAATGGTTGCATCATCTCTCCTCCAAATCTGACTCATGGTTCAAATTCCTGGGTCCCATAGGAATCACCTCTGACACCTGTAACTGAGGATGGTGAATAATACAGAACAGAAACAAACACACATACTTCCCTCACCCCAAGCCCATTTCTTGGAGCTAAAATAAAAGAAAGTGAAAGGAAAGTCCTTCCTTTCTCACTTGTTCAGCTCATGGTGTTCATGCTGTGGGTCATCTTTGATCTTCATTCTCAAACACGGCAGATAAGAGTCACTTATCTCATCCCCATCTCTTGGCTTTCCTGGTTTCCTGTAAGACTCAGATCAAATTTCAGCTTCTACAGGGGACCTCTCCTGGTTTCCCTAAACACTGGTCCCTTTCCCCTGAGATTACTTCTAATTTACCATGTATATTTTCATTATATAATTATCTGGATGTTGTCTCATGCATTAGAGATCCATGAGGGAAGAGACTTTCTTGTTACCTCCATCACAACAGTGTCTGACATACAGGAAATACTTAATAAGAACTTGTTGACTTGGCTTGGGGTATGTCCTCAAGTCCACATATCAGAATCTTCATTCAGAACCTGGGACAGCGCCTTACACATAGAACACTTTTAATAAAATTTGATGAAACTAAATTGAAATCTAATTAGATAATTGGATTTCTGGTTATGGACAGGCTTCTTTGTGCCTCAGCAATATACTAATTGTCAATTTAAGGGAGGAAAAGAGAAGTCTGCCCTAAATAAATTAGGTCTTCTTAAGTAGCCCCCGGGAGTTATTGAACAGACACTGTTTTTAAGCCTTAGGTTGTGACACTTATTTGCACTAAAGTATAAAGTGACTAATATCAGATCAGTCTCTCAGCTTATGGGAGAAAGACAGACAGAGAAGAAAGCATTAGTTTCCAATGAAGACTCATAACTGCTTACTGATGTAACCAGATTTCTGAATTGGGTTCCATTCCTCTCTGATTCTCTTTCTGAAGGTGTATCCTGCCTAGCTCAGTTATCTACTGGTTCCTTGATAACAGAGTAAAACTATGTATTACTGTAATGTGTGAATGATGGAATTGTGTTGTGTATGAGACAGAACAAAGTATACAGGCATGGCTACATGTTACTTGTTCTGTCTCTGTCCCTCCACCACCACATGTCTTATGTTGTATAGCCTTAAACAGTCAGAGGCAGATGGTGCAGGGAGGGGAAAAAGAAACAGTAAGGAGGGAGAATCCTTGTTCCAAGCTTCTCCACATCCAAATGGACTGCTGAAATAAGGAAGTACAAGAAATGGCAGTAACTTCAAAACTCTATAGTTTCTTCATCAACTTTTCTGGTTGATGAGTAGGTCTCCCAAAGCCTATTGTTCCCAGACATAGACTAACTAGAAGAACCTCTCTTTCCATGAGGCAGGATGCCCTGTTTTCTCACAGTTCAGGAAACAGAACAAGCAGTACTGGGAATACAGTATGTCCTGGGCACAGGAATTTGCCAACCCTGTGGTCCTGGGGGGAATCTTTCATAACGGAACAAAACTGGGGAGAAAATGTGTTTTCTGTTCTTTTCTCTAATTATCCTCACTAGTCCACTTATGCTTATATGCACACATACATACAAATACATGTACACAGCCCTGTCTTGGCTGCTAGATTTGCTCTGAGGCTTCTCTTTTTCCAGCCACATCATCCCTCTAAAAAGGTCCACAGATCCTCAGGCCGTTTTTTAATAGATTTCAGAAAATCTGGGACTCATATCACAAAATTATGAAATATTTGATAGCTATATTTCAGTAGAATTTGACTTCCTTCGTTATCTTAGCTATTCGATTTTACACATTTAAAAACATTGTTCTCAGAAAAAATCCCATCCATAGACTTCATCAGATTACCAAAAGAGCCCATGAGACAAAAAAGGTGAAGGATCCCTGCTCTCAGGGATCTATCTGCCTTCTCTATCTATTGACGTGGCAGTGAAGATTTACTGCTAAATTAAGATCCTTATTCATCACTATCCAGTATGGTTCTACAATAATACCTAGCATTTTAGTAGTGCTTTAAAGTGCTTTACAAATATTATCTCAATTAATAATCACAATAACCTTGGGAGGTAGGTGCCATCATTATCTCTATTTTATAGATGAGGAAAATGAGGCAGATGGGGGCTAAATAACTTGCTCAAGAATATACTATTAATAGGTGTCTGAGGTTAGATTTGAATTCAAGGCTTTTTTACTTCAGGTAAATGCTATTTTATATAGAAATTTAAAATATAATATAGAAATATAGATATACCATGCCATCTAGCTGTCTAAAACCAGTTATTGTTTATTTGTTTTTTAAAACTCTTACCTTCGGCCTTAGAATCAATACTAAGTATCAGTTCCAAGGCAGAAGAATGGGAAGGAAAAAAAAATTTTAAAGAATGAGAAGGGACAGTCAATAGGGTTTAAGTGACTTATCCAGAGTCACATAACTAGAAAGTGACTGAGGCCATATTTGAACCCACAATCTCTCGTCCCCACACGTGGCCCTCTATCCATTGAGCCACCTAGCTGCCCCCTTGCTGTTGTTTGTTATTGTTGTTGGTGATTGTTAAGGAAAGAATTCCCTGACTATGGTAAAAGACACAGAAAGATGCATCTGACAGTGCCAAAGATAAACTTCTCCTTCCTTCCAATTTTTCTGAGGATCATTCCATTTGCCCCCAGTTGTGATGATATATTTTTCTATGTCCCTTAGAATTCCTATGCTAACAGAGTAGATAATCAGTATTCATTCATTCATCAAACATTTACTGAACTCTATATTCCCTGTGAGTCTCTGTGCTAGTACTAAATCCTACATGATCATGGAAAAGTCACAACCTCGCAGAGCCTTGGTTTCTACATTTGCAAAATGGGAACATAATCCATTCTTATACTACTTACCATACAAGGTTGTTGGGAGCAAAGTGATTTGTAAATCTTAAGAATTAAATAAATGCAAGGAGTTGTCTATAATATAGAGTAGAATGTTTCTGTGAGGAAAATCCTAAATTTTGAGTCAAAAAACTTGGGTCAGTCCCACCCTGACACTAACTAGGCAATTTCAACCAAGTTACTTCTCCTCTATGCACCTGAGCTCACACACCCCAAAAAGGTGTGGGAGTAGGAATAAGAAAGGATTAGATGACATAGGACATCAAATGATATAAATTTGAAACTAGAAGAGACCTCAAGTCATAGTTCAACCCCCTTTTTATTTTACAAGTAAGACAACTGAGACACCAAGAGGTCAAATTACCCCCAAAGTCAAACAAGGTAAGTTCATGACAAAAGCAGGGATATCCACAAGAGTTTTCAGCTCCCAACTTCAGTTCTTATTCCTCTGTACTACAATATTGCTATATTCTGTTTTAGCTCTAGATTCCATGCTCTTCTTTAATCAATTCAAATAACAGCTGTGTTTGTAGTCATTTTATTCTTGTTGAGCCCCACATATGGTCAGCTTAGTGGGAACCCTCTTTATGAGTCCTTCTCTGAATCACAAAAATGTTGGTAGAGTTCCACTAATGAAATCTGGCTATACACATACTTTTCATCCATGATACTCACCTCCCATCTTTTTTCCTATGACATTTTTATAGGGAGATGCCTATAAAATTTATTTTTTTATTTTAAATTTAAAAATTCTTAAATAAATAATTTATTTTAAATTTTAAAAATTCTTAAATAAATTGTTTATTTTAAATTTATAAAATTATTTATTTATTTGGATGATTTACCCAAAGTTACAAGCCAAAAGTATGACATCTTGGGATGAAAGAGAAGTAGTCTCTTTAGATTCCATCTCAAGCAATTCTAGTACCAAATAAACAAGGAAATGATGAGTTTTGTAGAATTAGAAACTGGTGAGACTGATTTAGATCATTTTTTTCAAAGATGTAGTGCTGTTGGTTCTTGTGCTCTTATTTTTTCTTCTTTTCAGTTGTGCCTGACTCTTTGTGACCCCATTTGGGGTTTTCTTGACAAAGACACTGGAGTGGTTTGCTATTTCCTTCTCACCTCATTTTATAGATGAGGAAACAGGGTGAAGTGACTTGCCTAGGGTCACATAGTTAATAAATACCTAAGGCCAAAAAAAATCCTTTTGGTTGTCATTAGTAGTAAGCATTTATCTCAGGTAATTCTGGATTTTAAGTACTATTGTTATAATTCTTATAGGACCATTCTTTTGTATTCATCCTACATTACCTGTCATTCTTTCCTTTAGAGGACTTTTAAATAACAAGTTCCCAGCATACCTGCATTGGGATCTTTAGAAACACGTTTGTTTTTTTTTCTTTCTCATTGGAATTGTTTTTGAGCCCAGGTTTTCATTTTTAACAGCATGCCATCTCCCCTGTGTTGATTTTCCCTGAGGAATTTTAGGCCATGGGATCTTAACCATCCTTTTGATGACTTTGAAATCAGCTCTTCTGATATCTAGAGTGCTTGTTGAACCATGCCTAACTTTCTCCTTCTTGTGTCTATCACAAACTCAAAAAAGAGGTTGTCACTCCTACTGGTTTACATCATTTCACCATCTATATTCCTTTCTTTGTTAGCCATTATTAGGTTCCAGGAAGCACCTTCTTTTACCAGTTCCTAATATTTGAAGAATGAGATTGTTACAATAATTCAAAAATTTGACATGTTTTCTGGTTTCAGCAGAGAAAGCTCCAATTGATGCCAGCAGAGAATTTTCATATCCCTGCTATATCCTGCCTCTATGCCAAGTTTGTGATGTGTTTTCCAAATTAATCAGACATTACTCCCTCTGAACTGTTGGTATGTAGTATATACCCAGTACAATATTAAAATTCAAAACTCCTTCTTAGATATAATTTACCTGTTAATTACTAAACTTCTTTGCTATTCTTCTTATATTGTACATATACTAGTTATACTATCTGGGTCAGTTGATATATATTAAAAATATGTCTAGGGGCAGCTAAGTGGCTCAGTGGCTAAAGAAGGGAAGTCCTGGTTCAAATCTTGCCTCAGATACTTCCTTGGTGTGTGATCCTGGGCAAGTCACTTAACTCCAATTTTCTAGCCCTTGCTTCTCTTCTGCCTTGGAACTAATACTTAGTATTAGAAGGTAAGGGTTTAGAAACATAATATTTAGATAGATAGATAGATAGATAGATAGATGTAGGTAGATATGTGTATGTGTATATGTGTTTACTCACACACACACTTTTCTCTACTCCTTGTTTTTATTTCTTTAAAGCCCTGTTGATCAGATTCTCAAACATCTAGGCAAATATATCTTTATTAGTATTTAATTAGGTGAACTCCATCTCCAGACAAGAGTTCTTTCCTATATCTTAAAATGGTTCAGAATTCAAAGACTGGTTTTAGACACCATTATCTTAGCTAACTCCATTTTTAAACTTGTCGTTCTCTTCTAAAGTCTTTCTCTTCAACTGATATCCATTCCAAAAATACAAATAAAATCATTTGTTTCTGTCAATTCTTCAACTACTTGCATGGACCTTCATAATCCCCAGATTTCTGGATTCCCTCTAATGGCTTTGTTTGTCTAGATCTAAATTACCAGAATTGAGTAGTGTTCAGGTTTAATAAGCCTCAAGATGCTATCACATCCTGAATATGCACCTGAGAAGACAGCCGGCTCTCTATTGTCTCTGTTGTTAACTCTTCTGTTGTCATGTCAACACATGGCCATCTTGGACTACTCAATGAGGAGGTACCAACTACAACTACAATAGCTTCTCTTTATCTTATGAGCAATACTAAATGAGCTTTCTTCTAGTAGTAGCAGGGGCTTGTTCTCAACATTGAAGGTAAAGAAACTACTTCTTCATCAGAGGTCTAGTTCTACCATCTTTAGAAAGCTATTCTTACCTATTTTAAAGCTCCAAAGATTTAATAGTACTTCTTACCATTCTTTCCTATATCACATTCAGTTAGTCTTCTGACATTGATTAGAAATCTACTATCCTTTCCCCTTTGAAGCACTGACTTTGTATTTTCAAAAAACATTTCATTCTCTTTGATTACCTGAAGAAGAGAGACAAGAAGGTTGATATTTTAAAACAGTCCTCTAAATAATCCTTAACTCAAAGAAATAACTTAATAGTGAGAATTTCAGGCAATATGGCAGAGAAATGGAGATATTTTGAGGGTGTAAAAACTAACCCTTGCTTGGACCAGAGCAAATGCCACCAATCAAGCACTTAATCCCATTTGTCATCCACACTATATACCACTAGAAGGTGCTCCAGGGATAATCATGCTCTCTTTGACACCCTTAATGAGTAGTATCACTTTTTTTGTTTCTTTAAGGTTTGTTATAGATAATCCAATCAGAGCATAGCTTTCTTGCCCTCATCCCACTTTAGGAAAACTCTTCCCCTTCACCAGGATCCTTACTGGATTCTAATTGCTCTGTGAGTAGTTGGAAAAAATGCTGGATTCAGTTAGTAAAATAGTAGAATCAATGATGGTTAGTATCATCTCTCATTAACCCATTAAAACATAAATTTAATCTCCCAACTTGAGCCATCTCATGCCAATGAGTACCACCAGACACATATCGAAGTGCATAAGTAGAGTCAAAATTCTGAGAAACCCTCTTGCCCTTTCTAACAGAAGATGGAGCATTTATACAACTTGGAAATTACTGCATGTTGTCATCTGAATTCTGCTCACTGGGGTCCCTACCAAACTCTGCTCCTGGTAGCTTCTAACTTCTACCCTGCTTGCTGCCTCAATTTCCAATCACTCCTTGGCTAATCTTACTCCATGTTTGCATCTGCCTCATGTCCAAAAGGGTATAAATGTATCCTTACTATTAACATTTTAGCACCGATAAGTGACTGGAAGGTACAAGTAGCATGGCCATATGCGATTTATCATGTTTTCTTCTCTCCTCTCATCATTTTCCAAAGTCTCTATGCTTTTCCATAGATAAGATTCTCTTCTTCTGTCCTGTACCCATCTCCAGTGGCAAATGAAATCAATATCAGCACATCAAGGATCCTGGCAGGGTTTCTCAGTGTCCCTCAGATATACCACAATAGGGGCTAATACTAAATCTATGGCCACCTGTGATCTTGTACATGAACCCTAAACATTAACAGCAACTGCTGATGCCCAGAAATGGCCACAGCAGATAATGGTTCATAATGACTTGTCTCCAAGAATCAAAGCATCCTTGCAACAGTGTCATCTAGAAAGAACTACTGTAGAGCAGAGACCTCATGAGGTGTCACTTCTCATTTGTTTGATTCCTACAACTAAACTGTTATTGTCCCTGAAGCCTATGTTCTTTCAACAAGAAGTTGCATTTGCTTAATTAAAAAGTCAAATCAATAAGGTCCTTGTATCTGAAAAAGCAATAAATATGTCACTATCACTCTGCTCAATTGCCCATAAATAACATTACATACATTCAACCAGAGAAAAATGGATGTTTTAATTTCTCCTAAAGACATTACAGATTTGTTTGGGCTTGTGTTTTTAGAAGAAATTTCAATGATGCCCAGGGCACTTGTGAGAAAAATATTCTTCCCTGGACTCCACTATAGGCATCCAGACACCTCAGGTTATATGTTGTTCCCATCCCAGAATTTCTAAAATTGAAGGCAGATAGAGAAACTTAAAGGTCACATAAGCCCATTTGTTATCCATGTTGTCTTAAAGTGGCAGAATTCTCCATTTTTAGTAAAAGGGAAAAGAAGGAAAAAGAAATGTTCTGTTCATCTTTTTATTATGCAGTAAAAACTAGCCATTCTTTTCTCTCCAAAATGTTTAGAAATGGTTATGCCAAATCACAATATTAAATACAAACATGTCCCAGTTTCTTATGCTACAACAATAAAACAAAAATCTATTAAGTATATCACTATGTACAGAGAACTGTGCTAAGAATGGTAGAGGAGACACAAATTTTTCCTAGAACATGATCTCTTCCCTCAAGCAATTTACATTCTAGTAGGGGAATAAGATATCATTACAGGAAACTGAAAAACAGCATTATACAATGTATTTTAGGGAGTTACAAAACAAAGCACTATGTTGAATATCAAGGTGGAATATGGTTGTCAAGCCAGGAGGATTGGGGACAGCTTCACAGAAATAGGTGACATTTGAGATAGTCTTGAAAGTAGGGTTCTTACATTTTTTGTATCATGAACTCTTTTGGTATTTTTGTGAAGCCTGTGGTACCTTCTTAGAACATTCTTAAATGCATAAAGCAAAACGCATAGAATTATTTAAAAATTATAATTATACTGAATCATAATATTGTTATATTACTATTGAATTATAATTATAGAAATTAAATTATCATTTTTTTTAATTCAAAGGCCCCAGGTTAAGAATCTTACTTTAAATGAGTGATAGAAACTCAACAGGTGATGAGAAGGGATGGAAGCATTCCAAACACATGGAAAAGACTGCAAGAAGGCAGGGAATCATGAGAGAACAGTATGTGTTCCAAAATAGATGTCTAGTTTGACTGAAGCAAGGATTGTAAGGAAAGCAATAATATGAGATAAGGCAGAGAAAGGAGGAACCTGGGAAGAAATTTAAATGCAGAGCAAAGAAGTCTAAACTCTATTCAGCAAACAATGCAGTACAACCAAAGTTTTCGAGTGATCTGTGCAGGAAAGATTGTTCTGAGAGTAGTAGGAAAGACAGTCTGGAGGAGGGATAGTGAAATCAGGAAGAGAGACTGGAGAGCTGCCATTACAATAATCCAGGTTGGAGAGTAGTAAAGGCCCATGATAGTGTAGTAGCAATGGGAGTAAAGAGGAATGGAGGGAGTAGAGAAAAGACTTGAGAGATGTTTCAGAGTTTAAATCAATAGACTTGGAAATTGAATAGACCTGAGAGGCAACACCAAAGATAATAAGGCTATAAATAAAAGGCAACTGGATTAATGGTAATGGCCTAGGGAGAAACAGGGAATGAAGTCTTTGGGAAGTAGAAATTCACTAGAAATGATATTATGGTCACTGATATGTCTCCCCACTGACTAATTGCAGAAGTTTCAAACTCCTTTGCTTAGCAAAGGTCTGGAAAAATCTGGCCCCGCTAGTTCCAGCTCTTCTTGACCCTCTACTTTCATTTAGGTGAAATGATAGGGATGGACAATGGGGATTAGACAACTGGTTTCTTTGGAAGAGGGAAACCCCAGGTGAGAAACCTTGCCTACTATTGCAGGTTGGTCCCTTGCTTGCAACTTTCAGTCAGAGAGTTGCCCAGAACAACTGCCCAGAGTAACACACCTACCATGTTTCCAAGGTGGAATTTGAATGCAGGTTCTCCTGATTCAACTGCCAGTTCTCTCTCTACTCTAAGCAGATAAAAGCAAGAGGCATTTATCTATTACTGTTCCCCAAATACAGCATGTACCCAGAACCTTTGTTCTTCCATTTCCCTAACCCGAAATCCTCTTGCCCTCCTCTCCCTATAATCTAAGTCCTAATAGGTTCTAGATCACGACCTACTGACTCCATGAAACCTTTCTAGTCATACGCTAGACCTTGGGAATGATGTCTTCCTCATGATTACTATCACACTGATTTTCTGAACCACTGGTTTGTCCTTTATTATGTGGCTTTATTATACATTGTATTGCTATTTGAACAGCTAGGTGGCACAATGACTGGAGCATCATGTCTGAGATCAGGAAGACCTAAGTGCAAATATGACCTCTGGCACTTACTATATGTGTGACCTTAGGCAAGCCACTTCACCCAGTTTGCCTCAGTTTCCTCATCTGTAAAATGAGCTAGAGAAGAAAATGGCAAAACACTCCACTATCTTTGCCAAGAAAACCCCAAATGGGGTCTCCAGGAGTCAGACACAAATGAACCACTAAATAACAACATCAATATTTAATATATTTTGTGATTTTGCTTTTTTGTTTTTCTATTTATTATTTTTTCTATTTTTATTTATTATATAGTTTTTCTGTTTATTATTATTTAGTTCTTCTATGACTATCCAACTTTGCACATGTTTATGCCTTGTACCAACTAGAATCAACCTTGAGGACAGGAATTGTGTCTTATAATTCCTTTTTTTTTCTTTTTTAAACCCTTACCTTCCATCTTGGAATCAATATTGTGTATTGGTTCTAAGGCAGAAGAGTGGTAAGGGCTAGGCTCTTATAATTCTTATCAGTCATTTCTCTTTGCACCTAGCACAATATCTTTCACATAGCAGGTGTCAACAAATATTTTTTTTCTGTTTTGGATAGATTCAACTGGACAAACTCATAGAATGTAAGCTCCTCAAGGGCAAGAGTTATTCTATTTTCATCTTTGTGTCACCTGGTCTATCATGGATTCTGGTGTATTGTAGAAAATTAATAAATGCTTGTTGATTGATCATATATTATAAGAGATGCTCAAGTTCAGTTTGTAGATGACTATATTTTGGCCTGTTTTTGTTCACCTTCAAGTACCCCAACAACTCAACTATTATCATTTACTTCTTTTTCAGTGAAATTTCAATTTTTAACAACCATTAGTTCTTTCTCTCTCCTAATTCCTCTCCAAATGAAAAAGAAACCCTATGAAACAAGTTAGAATTTACTTATTATTTCAGCCACAAGAATAAGAATACTACTTAATATTCTTTTGGTTTTTTTTCTGAAAAACACCATCAATTTACTAAGCAAATTTACTTCATGAATCAAAAATCTTATCAATGTGGGTACTCCTTCCAACAGTACAGATCAAAATTCATTCATGATTCCCATCCTGTGTGTCTCTTCTCCAAATCCTTCCTTAACCCCCACAGGTAAATGCCCCTAATTAATGTATAGGACCTTGCTCTAAATTTCTTAACATTTCATGTTTACCAACAGAACACTGTCCACTGGTAATGCTTTCCTATAGCAGCATGACCAGCCCTCCACCTTTGCTATTTTATATATCTCAGTGATTGTATTTAGTATGTTTTTGAAAACATTTGCTTTTAATTCAGTTCTCAAAAAAAAACTATTTAATGGTAAATTATAGTTTTAAATGGACCACCATGTAAAGTACTAGATAAAGATTTAGGTAAGCTATAATCCATGACCTCAGTCTAGTGTGTGGATAAGACACAGACCCATATTATAATACACAATGTTACATAAGTGTATATGAATGGTGAAAACAAGGGTTATGTGATGTTATTGTCCACTAATGGAGGGAGCAGATAGGGAAGACCTCATGGCAGGGTTTGGCTTTCGTGTTATATTTTAAAAGATGAATAGAATTCAGAGGCTATTGACTCAGGCAAAAGAAATAGTGATTTCCCATCACTATCTGGGGTCTTTCTGTCAAGATTATGAGCAAGTTTTTCTAAGGAATTCCTCCTTAGATAATTAGAATAATAGAATAATCTCCTTGAGATAGGATAAGAAATAATTGTATGGTAATGGTACCTGACTTTAAGAGAATTGGGAAAATTATTGAGGAATAAAGCCATACCTTTACTGCAGTCTTATGGAACCTATTCTGTCCCTAATCTAGAGATAAAAAACAAAAAGGGAAGGACCTATGTGTACAAAAACATTTAAAGCAGCTCTTTTTGTGGGGGCCAAAAATTGGAAAGTGTCAACTGGGGCATGTCTGAAGAAGTTATAGTATAAGATTGTAATAGAATGCTGTTGTGCTATAAGAAATGATGGCAGAGGGGGCAGCTGGGTAGCTCAGTGGATTGAGAGCCAAGCCTAGAGATGGGAGGTTCTAGGTTCAAATCTGAACTCAGACACTTCCCAGCTGTGTGACCCTGGGTAAGTCACTTAACCCCCATTGCCCAGCCCTTACCACTCTTCTGCCTTGGAGCCAATACACATACATCCAAGATGGAAGGTAAAGGTTTAAAAAAAAAGAAATGATGGCAGAAGGAGCTCAGAAAACCCTGAAAAGACATAAACTGAGGCAGAATGAAATAATCAGAACCAGAACATTATATGCAGTGACAGGAATACTTTACAATGAACAACTGCGCATAATGCAGCTATTCTCAGCAATAAAATGATCCAAAAGAATCCCAAAGGACTCATAATTTTTAAATGCCATCTACTTCCAGAAAAAGAACTGATGGAGTCTGAATCCAGACCAAAACAAACTTTTTCATTTCCTTTTTTTCTGTTTTTTGAGTTTCCTTCCACAAAAGGATTAATATAGAAAAATGTTTTACATATATGATTGCACATGTAAAATCAATATAAGATCATTTGCCATTAGGAGGAGAGAAAGAGGAAGAGAATTCAAAACTCAAGATTCTTTTTAAAATGCTAGAAACTTTTTTCATATTCAATTGAGGAAAAGTAAAAAACAATGAATTAATTAATTATGCTGGAGGACTAAACATAATGTTTCAGATATGTTTCATTACAGTTAATATACATCTTGGGTTCTGGATGCTCTGCCTCTCCATGTCTACTTATGTGTCATCTTTGAAATATTAGAAGGCTCTGAGTTAGCAATATCTTGTATCTTGAAATTCTAAATCAGTCATTTAAAACTTAGAATTCATTTTCCCATAGAAATGTTATAAATGGTAATCAGCCCACTTAGCATGGAGTGTCACTGAAATATATTCCACATTTTCAGGGAAGAAAAAGTCGACAGCCATAGGGATAATATACCTGAGACAGAGAGTTGATAGAAAAAAAGAAGAAAAATTTATCTTAAGGGCTAATGTTGAGGAAAAGACAAGATTAATTAGAAGTTAAGAGTC
The DNA here is from genome assembly GCF_016433145.1 of Gracilinanus agilis. Lineage (NCBI taxonomy): Eukaryota > Metazoa > Chordata > Mammalia > Didelphimorphia > Didelphidae > Gracilinanus > Gracilinanus agilis. The sequence goes on along the minus strand of NC_058130.1, from coordinate 340,289,110 downwards.
TATGGACTACTCCTAGCTTTTTCCTTTTTCCCAAATGGGTATACAGTATATTCCACACAGTGTATTAGTAACACTATTTTCACATTTATCAGCCATGATTAGGAACATCTTTTGTTTCACAGCTATAAGACTCAAAGAGAGAGGAAGAGATATTTACTGAAATAACTGAGCAGAAATTGAAAAAGAGAAGACTAAAGATAATTCTGAAAGATGTGTTTGTTTGCCCAAGGTAGATTTAATGGACTATTGAACAGTCAAAGACAGAGGGGAAAGGTGTGAAATGAAGAATGTGAATTATTTATTCCCTTGAAGGAAAAAGAAATATGAGGGTGATGATGGTGGAGAACACTGGCCAGACAGTCAACCATACTGCCTTTCAAGAGTCACCTTTGGTTCAGGACAACTTATATTTTGTTTGAAGGAAAGAAAATATGAGGAAGGAAAATAATGGACTATTCTGATGGAGAGTGAAATAAGTAGTGTTCAGCCAGTCATTTATATATAAATAGTATTTCCATTAATAATAAAAGCTGACATATATCTCAAACTCCAAAGATTACAAAGCACCTTGTGGACATTAGCTTATTTGATCCTGACAATAATCTTGTGAATTAAGTGTCTCATAATACTGATTTGACAGATAGGAAAATGAAGGCTTAAAGAAATGAAATTACTTCTCCAAGGCCACATAAGCTGAGTCCCCACCTCCAAAATTATTCAACATTTTAGTGTATCCTAACAAAAATACTTCCCTCCCCTCCACCTAATGCCTCCGCTACAGGAGACCATGGGACAGCTGAGTGGTGCAGTGGACTTGGCCTGGAGTCAGGAAGATCTGAATTCAAAACAGACCTCAGACACTAGATGTGTGACTCTGGGCAAGTTGTTTAAATTCTGTTTACCTTAATCCACCGGAGAAGGAAATGACAAACCACTCCAGTGTCTTTGCCAAGAAAACCTGTCCATGGGATCACAAAAAGCCAATTTCAACTGAACAACAACACAGAAAAACAGCTACAGAGCCGTGTTACTTTCCCATGTTTTCATAGAATTGTCTAAGAAATAAATGCTACGGGAATTTTAAGAAAGAAGTTTAATAATAGCCTGAAAATAAAGGTCCCAGGCTTCACACTGGGCAGAAGCATTGATTCTACCTCCAACCACCTGATCCACTCGGACAATGATTTAGCAAGTGCAGGGGGAAATCTAATCTTTTCAGGTTGGTTTTTAGATTTCCTTGGATCCATATATAAGCCTAGAATCATGTTTATGACTGGAAATAGAGCCACAGGGCCAATGTGTACTGAGCCTAAAAGATAATAGTCCTGGTGAAACATATGACATTCTTTTCCTTCCTTTTCTAGTTCCCTTCTGACTTAACTTACATGAACATCTGTATACATGGGGAAGAGAGGAACATATTTGTTTCAGGTGGATGACTATGAGGCATAAGGAGTAAATTAATACCCCAAAATGGCCATGTTGCCAAAGCAGGTAAGACCAACACAAATGGGGATGTGCTACAGTTTAGTGTTTTTATAAATTGTATTTATGCCAAACTAAGTCAGATGTCTAAGACACATATTTCTCAATATTTTCCTCTTGTGGCTCCCTTTTAGAATATTTGAATTCCCAGTCTTTGACCACAGAATGGAGAAAATATGTATTTGCTGACTTAATAAAAAAGTAGAGAACATTTTACCTTCCTTTATTCATGTCTTCATTTTTAAATTCATTTTTAGATTGCTAATCAATAATGTTCATCCCATAATCTATATGTTCTTTGAATTTTCTTTTTTCCTTTTTCTCTAGGGAAAGAATTGATAAGTAGAAGTAATGCATACATCTATCTTTTTGTTAAATGATGCCTTCTCTAATGGAGGTTAGGGAGGGAGTTAATTTTAATGAAACAAATTAACTTTTTTAAAAAGCCATGTCTATTTTTCCACAACTGAAAAACAAATCCTTTTTTTTAAACTCTCACCATCCGTCTTGAAATCAATACTGTATATTGCTTCCAAGGCAGAAGAGTGATAAGAGCTAGGCAATGGGGGTTAAGTGACTTGCCCAGGGTCACACAGCTAGGCGGTCTCTGAGGCCAGATTGAGCCTAGGACCTCCAATCTCTGGGCCTAACTCTCAATCCACTGAGCCACCCAGCTGCCCCAAAAACAAATTATTTTTTAATTTATCAGGAAATAGAACTGCTTTAGCAATTTTTTTAATGAGCCAGGTCAACCAATCATATATTTCTTAAGCAAGGCCAGAAATATATGAAAAAAATAAAACAGAGTTTGGTAAAGTAGGTGGTAAGCTGGACTGGCAGTAAGACCTGAATTCTAGTCTCATTTTTACCAGTAACTACCTATATGATGCTGGACAAGTCACTTCCTCTCTGTGGGCCGCAGGTACCTATCAAGTGAGGGTGTGGACTAGACCATAGGAAAATAGTCTTAAAGATAGAATAGACCTTAGAAAGGAACTAGTTCAGCCCCTTCATTAAAAAAAAAAAAAAAAAAAAAAAAAAACAAAAAACAAACCAAAAAAACACTCTCATCTTCCATCCTAGAATCAATACTGTGATTAAATTAAAAAGCTTCTGTTCAAACAAAACCAATGTAACTGGGTTAGTTTTCTCCTAAAATGCAGGGAAGCTGTCCCCAAGACTAGATGGGTCCAGAAGGCTAATCTCAAGTCATGGATAAAGCTTTGGAGTCTCCTACTGCATTAAAAAGTCAGCCTACAAGGAGCCAATTCCCCTCAGACTTGACCCAAGCTTCCTGCTTGACCCAAGCTTGTCTGGTTTCCACTGCAGTGAAGCTTGGAAAGCAAAGGAAGACAAGGAGGACTACATCCACCTGAAGCAGCCTCAGATTCCTTCTAACTATCCTTTCCAGGTTATGGATTAGGAATGTGCTTTTTCTTAAGAGTCAGAAGCGTCTCATTTATTTACAGTTCAGAAACAGAACGATCAGATTGGCCTGAGTTAAGCCTGACCTAACTCAACAAGAGTTGAAAGAAAAAAGAAGGCAGAGAAGCAAAAATTAGTCCATTTGAACACTTAATTGTAACACTGGTTTAGTAAAGAAGATTAATAGACAATAAGGGCTGAAGGGGCAGCTAGGTGGATTGAAAGCCAGGCCTAGACATGGGAGATCCTAGGCCCACATGCTGAGAAGGAAATTTTACTCTTACAAAATCTGGCCTCAGACACTTCCTAGCTGTGTGACTCTGGGTGAGTCACTTAACCCCCTTTGCCTAACCCTTACTACTCTTCTCCCTTAGAACCAATAGAAAGTATTGATTCTAAGACAGAAGGTTAAGATTTTTTTAAAAAGAAAGGAAAAAAGGCCTGAAATCAGGTTGTCACTATCACTGTGAATTTGGATAATACACAGTGAACTAAATATCCACTACTGTGCCCAACCATTCTGTATGGCAATTTGGAACTATGCCCAAAGAGCTCTAAAAGATTGCCTGCCCTTTGATCCAGCCATACCATTGCTGGGTTTGTACCCAAAGACATCATAGATAAACAGACTTGTATGAAAATATTCATAGCTGCGCTTTTTGTGGTAGCAAAAACCTGGAAAATGAGGGTATGCCCTTCAATTGGGGAATGGCTGAACAAATTGTGGTATATGTTGGTGATGGAATACTATTGTGCTCAAATGAATAATAAACTGGAGGAATTCCATGTGAACTGGAAAGACCTCCAGGAACTGATGCAGAGTGAAAGGAGCAGAGCCAGAAGAACATTGTACACAGAGAATGCTATACTATGGTAAAATCGAATGTAATGGACCTCTGTACCAGCAGCACTGCAACGACCCAGGACAATTCTGAGGGATTTATGGTAAAGACGCTACCCACATTCAGAGGAAGAACTGCAGGAGTGGAAACAGAAGAAAAACAACTGCTTGAACACATGGGTTGAGGCGGACATGGTTGGGGATGTAGACTTGGAACGACCACACCAATGCAACTATCAATAGTATGGATATAAGTCTTGATTGATCACACATGTTAAAACCAGTGGAAATGTGCGTCAGCTTTGGGGGAAGGGGGACAAACGGGGGGGGGGGTGAAGGGGAAAGTTAAAACATGAATCATGTAACCATGGAAAATTGTTCTAAAAAATAAAATATTAAAATATACATATATATGTATATATATAAATAAATGTCCACTACTGTGAAAATAGCTGAATCTACCATTAAGTCACTGAACTTACAGTCCATGCTAAATTGGCAAATTGGACAATTCAATTAACTAAATATTTATTAAGGACTTACTATGTAAACATTCCTATTCTTGGCTTGATTGTGTAAGGGCAAATGTGTGTAATAATCACATATAAAAGAAAAATAGTATGGTTTAGAATCAGTAGAGACCTGGGTTCAAATTCCATCTCCAACACTTACCATGTTACCATAAGTAAGTTACTTCAAGCCTCAGTTTTTTCATGTTTAAAATAGGGAGAAAAAGATCTTCAAATATTTATCTCATAGAATTGTTGTGAAGATCAATAAGCTAAATAATGTTTTTGACTTGCCTTAGTAACAGTAATAAAATAAATAATAATAATAATAATAATAATCCACCCTTCAAAAAGAGGAAAAACCAAGAAGGGGAAATTCTATTCAGTATCTGATTCTCTTTTACAGAGGGGAACTGATTGCTGGCATGGAAATGACAGGAACTCTGAGGTAGACCACTTCCTCCCAGAGCTGGTGATAGAAGAGAGAAAATCTAGTCACAGTCTTAACATGTACCCCCAGATTTTGAAAAAGCAATTTGCAAAGGGTCCACAGGAAAGATAGGGGCTATCAGCCCAGGAGGAGTAGGAAAGGCTCAAGAATAAACTTTTGACACAAAGGCAAAATTCTGCCGTTGTCTTCCCATATTCAGTCATTCCATCATGAGTAATATTACATTGTTTTATTACTGTTATATTTCTGTTTTAGGTCTCTTCCTCCTTCAGTACTTTCTTTGTCAGACTTATTGCAATCCCAAGTACAGAGTTGACAATGACAGTCATAATTATGTCTTTTAGGTGATAGAAAGTTCCCTAGAAAACCTTAGGACCTTATGAGAGAGACAGAGACAGAGACAGACAGAGAGACAGAGAGACAGAGACAGAGAGACAGAGTGAGTGAGAGAGGGAGAGACACAGAGAGAGTGAATGAGAGGGAGGAAGGGAGAGCAAGAGGGAGAGGGAGAGGGAAATGGAGACAGAGAGAGAGAGAGAGAGAGAGAGAGAGACAAAGAGAGACAGAGACAGAGAGACAGAGACAGAGTGAGAGAAAGGGAGGGAGGGAGAGCAAGAAGGAGAGGGAAAGGGAAAGAGAGAGACAGTGACAGAGACAGTGACAGAGAGAGAGAGGCAGACAGAGAGAGAGAGAGAGAGAGAGAGAGAGAGAGAGAGAGAACAAGAGGGAGAGGGAGAACAAGAGGGAAAGAGAGAGAGAGAGGGAGAACAAGAGGGAGAGGGAGAGAGGGAAAGGGCAACCATTTTGGAAAGCAATCTGCAATCATGGTTTTAAAGCTACAATTGTGACTACGATATTTATACCCTTTAACTCTCAAACCCCAACGCCTAGAGGTCAAAGACAGAAAGAAAGTCCAAATTATACCAAAACATTCACTTTTTGTGACAGCAAAGAATTAAAAATAAAGTAAATGACCATTGATTAAGGAATGACTAAACTGTGGGAAATTTAGAGTCATCTAGGTGGTATAGTGGATAGAGTGCCGGACCTGGAGTCAGGAAGAGTCTTCTCAGGTTCAAATCCAGCCTCATATACTTACTAGCTATGTGACCCTGAGCAAGTCACTTAATCCTATTATCCTCAATTTCCTTATATGTAAAATGAGCTGGAAATATGGAAATATGTATTGCATGAAAACACTAGTATAAAACACTAGCATGAAAACACTATATCAGACTATTTATGACCTCAAAGAAAGTGAGGGAAAGAGGGAAGGAGAAAATCTAAATCCTAAATATCAGAAAACTATTGTCAAAAGTTGTTTCTACATGTAACTAAAATAATTATTTTTTAAATAATTTTTATATTTTCATATTATTTTATCTTTGACAAGATTATATATATACATTTATGCATTTATTCATTCAATTATTTATTTATTTATTTGCCTGTTTCATTTTTTCATTTATATGAAAATAAATAGCTGGAGAAGAAAAATGCAAATCACTCCAGTAACTTCCAAAATAGTGTCACAAAGAACTAGACATGGCTGATCCAATTAACAACAATAACAACAAGATTGTGGGACAAAAATGTAATGGAATATTGTGGTGCCATAAGAAATGATGAAGATGACTTCAGAGAAACATGAGAAGACTTATATGATCTGGAGTAAGGCAAAGTAAGCAGAACCAAAAAAACCAACAAACTTGATGACTATGACAATGTAAATGGAAAGAACAAAAGAAGAAATTTACTGCTCTTTAATTATATTGATCTGGCCTGGCCCAGAGAAGAGATAAGAAAATGTACCTTGTCTCTTCCTTCCAAAGGAGAAGGACCATGGATATAGATTATTAAGTATCATCAAACTAAGTGTTAATTAATTTTGAAGAACTATTTTTTTTTCCTTTCTGTTGTTGTTATAAGAGATGACTCATTGTATTGGGGTTAAGGTATACATTCTGAACTGAAAGTATTGTTAAAAGATATATTTAAATTCTAAATTTAAAAAAGGAAAAATGACTAAAAAAGATATATTTAAAATATTATTTTAAATGTATTATTACTGAGGCATTTCCTTCCCCCAAGAGCTTCTTCTATGTTAGGAAGGGAGAAGATTTTTTTTTTTTTGCTTTAGTTCTTAAGCCTTATGTCTACCTGTTACTTCTAATTCTTGCCTATCCCTCTCTCAATGTGGTTCCTGCAGACTTCCTCATACACCCACAGTGTCTCAGCTGAAACAAGAACATGCATTCTGGCTCTACAATTAACCAGTCACCCAAACTCTGGGTGTAAATACATTCAACTCCCCCAGCTAGACAATGACATTAAAATACACCTACAGCACGTACTTCTGCCATTTCCAAATATAAGAACAAAAAATAAATGCCGCTTCTAGGAAGTAACATCCAGATTCAGAGCCCTGAACTTTGAAGGCAACTAGATTTCATCTATAAACCAATCCTAGTTCTTGTTGAAGGATGTGGCATGTGAAAGCAGGATCATATAAGTAGAAAGAGTAACAAATTAGGAGTCAGGAATCTTAGGTGCTGATACTGCATCACTTTGGATAAGTAACTTTACTTCTCAGCCTCAATTTTCTCTCCATAATACCACTTCTACTTGCCTCCCAGGATGGTCCTGAAAATAAAACAAGGTCCTGAAAAAAAATGAAATCATCATTAAACAATTTAAAGGGCTACTCAAATGAGAGGATGTATGTATTCAGGCACTCCCACTGTCACTGAACACTTGGAATGCTGTGCCTCCCACATTGAGCTTTGCTGGACAGAGGAAATTGAACAGGTATTTATTAATAACTAGTTATTTGGGGATATTGTCATCAGCCTGGAATTGAAAGAAAAAGTAAGAAAAAGGTAACATTTGACAAAAGTAGAATGGAAGATTCTTGAGGACAGGGACCATTTTGACTTTATTTCATACCTAAAGTACCCCCAGAGTCTAGCAGAGTAAGGGGTTTTCATGGAGTAGGTACTAAACAAATAGTTGCAGACTAGATTGTTGAGAGCTTAACAGGAGCAAGGGTATAGATCCAACTAGACATTTTCCAAGGTGACAGGGAGAGAAGATAATAAAGGATTGGTGTTCATAGTTAAATCCACATACTCAAGACTTTAAAAGCTCCTCCCCAATGAAATCTTGTAATATAGAAGTAGAAAATGAAATTATTTGTCAGTTTTACCATCATTTCTTCTAGTTTCCACCATGTGGCTGACAAATGATTAATAATCAAGCCCTTTCTCTGTATACAAAGATGATATTATTAATTTTGAAGAAACCATTTTAAGTCCACTGAATTGGAAATCTGTCCACACTTCCTGTTCTACCCCTAGGAATGCTGTTAATGAAGAAGACCTAGGCTCCCTGCTCTACCATACTTCAAACTATCAAATGCCCACCTTGACATCCCCAAAATGATTTCACTATAGCACAGCCTATGGCTCAACGTCTAGGGTCTCAAAAAAAAAAAAAAAAGGAAGGGGATAAAAAAGTATTCAATATAGAATAACAATCAGGTATGGGACAGGTAATTTATTCCTATACACAAAATGCCAAAAAGCAAACTGAAAATGCAAATTAAGAGAACAACTCAAGATTTTAAAATTTAAATTATAAATATTGTTATAATTTTCTGAGAGGATCATACTTAAATCCTCTCAAGTCATAAAATAGTTTGCAGTATTGTTAATTAGCCATTTTACATTTTACCTTGTCTTTGTACTCTTCAAATTATTCCTAATACACATCTGCCAGTGAAATAGGTAGATTTGAGCCAATCTTCTTATTGATGTCCATCTTCTCCAAAAGAGATGAAATTGTTGCTGGGAATTCTTTTCCTATTGCCATTCTGATCCTACCCAGGAGAATCTCTAAACCACTAAAACTCACAAGGTCACTTCTAACCCTGGACATATCTGTCTTGGGAGAGGTACTCATCTGGCTAAGTTCAGAAAAGAAAACACACAAAAGAAGCAACTCAAACCAGGTTTAGCTGTGTTGAAGCAGGATATGTGTTATAAATGGTATTTGCTTAAAAGAGCAGCCACTTTCATGGAGACTAGGGGTAGACAGTAGAATGGGGCAAGCCACACTCACACCCCCAAAAAGTCTTCACTCTTCAGTGTCAATTCAGATGAACCTCTTCTGGCAGATATCAACAGCATCACACAGTTAATACATCCCCTGGTATTTATTGTTTCAGCAGACACTAACGTATTCCTACTTACAACAAAAAATGAAGGAGTCAAAGAGCCCTTCTCTGAAGCAACACAAAACAGGACTGACAAGATTTGCACCCAGAAAAGAAGACAAGGGGCGATAAGTGGTTGAGCCCTTCTTTAATCCAATGAGTTATTGGTTTTTCCAGCTCTCGAGTCTATAAGAGAACCATTTATCTTCTCAATGTGTGAGCCCTTAAACCCCGAGCCACATATGGCTGGGCAAAGACTCCAAAGTTCAGAAGCAGGAAAGACAACTCTGAGAATGCTTCATGTCCACCCTCCTGTATGCCACTACTGCTACCACTCACCCACTCATCAATGTCAACTCAGATTAACCTCCTCTGGCAAAGATCAACAGCATCACACAGTTCTTATATCCCCTGATACTAATTGTTTTAGCAGATTCTAAAGAATTTCGACTAACAACAAAAAACAAAAACCCAGAGTCAGACAGCCAAGAGCTATCCTGTGTTGGATAATAAATGACCCCTGACTGAAAAGTAATTGGAGTTCCTGCTAGCAGTCCTTGAACCAAACTTCCTCAGAACATTTTTAATAGACTTGTTTCTATTCAATTAGTAAAACTTAACAATCGTGTTTCCATCAACTACCCTTCTGGCTCTACTTTCTCACGTAATGTTCCAATGTTGTAGTTTTAAAAATCTTAGAAAACGAAAAACCCTTTCCTCTTATTCCTATATCATTAAGAAATCAAACCAATGATCTCATGTAAAGGGAATCATATGATGTTCTAGGACCTTCCTGGATCAGAGACAATAGTTCTTTTTTTTTGAAGCTCACCATTCTCAAGCCCACAAGTGGAATCAGTACTTCATTTAATGTTACAGAGAAGGATAATTTTTGTTGAATCTGTGAGTGTACTCCCCTTGGATCCCGGTTCTGATTACTCACTAGGTGACCCTGAGCAAGTCACATCACCTCTAAGAGTCCCAATTTCTTTCTCTGTGAAATGAGGATGATAATTGTCTCACCAGCTACCCCACAGGGATGTCTGCTTCCTGGACTGGAAAAAATGACTCACTATTTTCTCCTATTACTTCTAAAATATTACTAGGTCTAGTGCTCTTCTTAGATCCTTGTTGGGGTAGTTGTGGAGAGCAATGGGCTGTATTGCTTCCTCCTACTCCACCATCTTGGTTGGTGTGCCCTAGAGGGTTGTCAGGAGGAAACTGCTTTGTAATCTTTTTTGTTGTTGTCATTGTTATTCAGTCAGCTGACTTTTCATGACCCCATTTGGCATTTTCTTGGCAAAGATACTAGAGTGGTTTGCCATTTCCTTCACCAGCTCATTTTACAGATGAGGAAACTGAAGCAAAACAGGGTTAAATGAGTTGCCCACAGTCACACAGCTAAACATAGATCTTCCTGACTCCAGGCCAGGTACTCTATCCACTATGCCACCTAGCTGCCTTTGTAAGCCTTACTCTTTATTACGATGAGTTTCAATTCTTATATGAAAAGCTATGGGTATCCCCATTGTCCCTCTAAGGAAAAGAATTCACTCCATGTAATATAAATTACAATGCCTTGTGGCCATCAACATTCATTGCACTGAAAGTATGCTGAGGTTAAGATGGCCAAGAGTGTGGTACCTCCATCTGGATCCCTCCAAACTAAAGCTGGAAATCTTTAAAAAGACAGATTTAAGCCATTAACTTTCTTCTCTGGAGCCCAGCTCAGAACTAGTCTCCCCTATCTTGTGTTCCCAGTATCAGCATGATGCTTACCTCAAGGCTCTGACTCCATAATATTTTTATTTACATATCTCTTTACTTATTGTCTTCCCTCCTCGTTACTCCCTCCAAAAGTAGAATGCATGCAATCATGTATTCTTTTTTATGGTCACCATTTTTATATATAACAACATGATACATAGCATAACAATAATATAATACATATAACTCATAAGTATGTAATAAGTTGTAATAAATATGTTTATCCAACAGAGACAAATTCTCATATTAGGTATGTTCAAAAATCTATGTCTCATTCTTTTTTTTCCTCTTCCTCCCATCCCTCCTCCCCAAGAAGGCAGGTAATATGATACTAGTTGTACATATATTATCATGTAACACATTATTTCCCTGTTCATCATGTTGTGAAACATGACACATATTGCTTACACTAGAGAAAAATTCACAAAGGAAATAAAGTGAAGAATGACATGTTTCAATCTTCATTCAGACTCCATCTGTTCTTTCTATGGCAATGGATAGTCCTTGTTATCATGAGTCTCTTGGAGCTGTCTTGGATCCTTGCATTGTTGAAAATAGTTGCCATGCATTCCTGAAGGCAACAATTGTCTCCCTTTTTTATTGTATTCCCCCATTACAGAGATAATTAGCTGGCTCAGTAGAATACTGTGGATCTGGAGTCAGGAAGATCCAAGTTCAAATCCAGCCTCAGAGACTTATTAGATGTGGGACCCTTTTTCACTTAAACTCTGGTTCAATTCCCTCAAATGTAAAATGGGAATAATAATAGCACTGTCTCTCAAGGCATTGTAAATATCAAACAAAATAGTATTTGTAAGGTACTTAGCACAGTGCCTGGCACACAGTAGACAATAAATTCTTGTTCCTTTCTCCTTCCCTTTGTCTATGGAATTCCAACCAGAACTGGTATGCCTTGTGTGATCAATATCTGTATAGTATTTTCCTGTAGGATTCTCCCCCAATATTTCGTATAATAGAATGTATGCTCCCCAAAGGCAGCAGGTATTTTACTTTTGTCTTTGTACTTCCCAGATCTAGCACAGTGCCTCGGACATAGTAGACAGTAAATGCTTATTGAATGAATGATTAGGGGATCGTGAGGATTAACAATGAGAGAGTCAGTCTCAGAACCTATTATGCTACGACTATTTTGTTTGCCAAAATGGCACATTGCAGTATTGCTGCATACAGATTCTGTATATACACATTAGCTTCTGATAGATAACCTAGATTTAGAGCTAGGAAGGACTTAGTCTAAATCTCGATTTATAAATGAGGAAACTGAGGCTTAGGGAGATTATGATTTGCCAAAGTCACACAAGTCATCAAGAAGCAGAGCTGGGATTTAAAGTCAGATCATCTGGCTCCATATTTCAGCTACACTCATGTCTGTCCCATATATTCTCAATTGCAGTTGCCCCTTCACCCTCTAAAGGATTAGACTACCCTCGACATGCACCATAGGGGCATCTAGGTCTCAGATTGGCTAGAATGCCAAGCCTGGAATCAGAAAGACCTGAATTCAAATCCAGCTTCAGACATTTACTAGCTGTATAACCTTGAATAAGTCAGTTGGTTAACCTTGTTTGCCTCAGTTTCCTCATCTGTAAAATGAACTGGAGAAGGAAATGGCAAGCCACTCCAGTATCTTTGCCGTGAAAACCCCAAAATGGATTTGGGAAGAGTTAGAAATGAATGAAACAACTCAACAACAACATGTGCAATGCCATTTCACCTGCCCCTTCTTCCAAACCTGCTCTTCTACCAGCTCATATGCCATAGTTCCACCTTTTTTCCTATAATCTGTTCATTATTTTAAGTGAGGGCTCTGAATACCCTGGAAACTATAGGTTAGCTTTATGGAGTCAAAACGCTGAGGGAAGGTGAAAGCATCCAGTAATAACCCTGTCCTGAGGACAAGTTACCCACACAATATGTACTTTTGCATGACTGTGACAAACAGTACACTGAAGGAAAATTATACAGTTTCTAAAAGAGCAACGGCAAAACAGATTATTATAGCTGTGAGGAAAGCATTTCCCCCAAGGAGGCTAGGGAGCCAATAAAAAGAATATCTATGATAAATACCACTTTTTACATGAGGATAGGGTTAGAGTCTAAAGACACAACATCAAGCAAAGTCAGACAACTGACCATCAAAGACAGCGGTGAAAGGAAAAAAATCCACGAATTTGCTGCATGGTGAGTAAGGATTTCCAAAGGATCTGTTGAATGGCAGAACATTCTGATGTCCTGAAGAAGGACTTCAGTCAAAGGAGTAATCAGAAGGGTCACAAAGGTTAGAACAAGAAGGGTCTTAGAAATCATCTCATCCAATCCCTTCATCTTATAGCTGAGACAACAGAGATTCACAAAGGTGAAGTGACTGGCCATTTATGTATTGAGGAAGATTTCTCCAAAGACTTATTAGTCCTGAGAGTTCCCAGAACTGGTACTCATGTGTTATCCCGAGGCTTCTGGGAAAGTTCTTTGTCCCCAGTGACATCCATGACCTGTTACTGTTTGAAAGGGGTGGGCTACCCACCACCAGACCCACACAGAAGATTTCTCAGTTCCTATTTAAGAGATGCTAGAAAGGGACCAAAACCTAATCTAGGATCCCAAGGGGAGTCAATAATAAAAGTGAATGTTCATTTTTAAGCCATTTATTTAATTGGGAAACAGCATAATATAGTGGGTATTATCAACCTCAAAGCTGGAAAGTTCTTGGTTCAAATCCTACTTCTGACACATATTTTCTGTGTAACACCAGACAGTCATCGAGGAAAGTCTCTTAGAGTATAAATGATAAAGTACAGCCTTTCACTGGTAGAGGGAGTTTTCTTCTCTGGGATATCCCTCTACCAATGAAATCACAGTCCCAGTCCCTATTCCTATTTAATCTTTTGCACAATAATGCACATCCTTATCACTGCCGACTGGACTATGTAGTGCTTGTGGCTTCTGCAATGTAAGGCAGATATTTTCATTCCTGTTTCTGGGATGATATTATCCAAGAACACAGAAGGGAAGCGGGGCAGAGTGGACAATGGCTGGGAAATCAAGATGTTTTTTAGTCAATGAAACTCAAGTAAGAAAAGAGATTGGTAGAAGTTTATGACAAGACTATTCCAAGGCTGAAGGGAACAATATTTGAACCACTTTGTAGTGATTTCTTTCTGCAATGCACAACTAATGACTTTTCCTTCTCTTCAATTAATATAATCATAGACTGAGCTTATATTGTGACAGAGGAAATGGCGATGGTGGGGGCAATAATAGCATGCTTTGAGGTATGCAGAACCTTCACCTGCATTCTTTATTCAGGCTCACGACACCACGAGGGTAGCTACAGATATCATCATTTTTATAACAAAGACTGAAGGCTAGAGAGCTGAAATGATTTACTCGTGTCATCCCTACCTCACACTTGGGGTGGAGCGGGGAGAGATTCAAACCCAAGTATTCCTGACCGAAAGTTTTATATTATATGATGCATGTGGGGCATCGCACAACACATGTGTGTCATTCCATGAGGCAGACTTGGTGCTGTGCCATCCTATGGGATAGCCATGTCGTGTGTTGTGTGTATATTGACCTGTTCTGTGCCATGGTTGCATGGCACAGGTATGTTGTGTTGTGTCATCATGTGGAATGAGTTGTCACCATGCCTCCTGGTATTTGTCATTACGTGGCATCATGTGGTATAGACATCCCACACATAACACCTGTGTGGTGATGTGATACATGTGTGTTGTTACATGTAGTTGTGTGGTTCAGGCTTGCCAGTGTGTCAGCACACAGCACAGGCTGCTGTTCCATCCCCCTCATGATAAGACACTGCTGTATCCCATGATACAAATGTGTTATAATGTGAATAAAATTGTTGTGGCATATCGTTACATGATGAATTGTCTTGGTTCATGGTTGCATGGCCAGGTGTGTCACTTAGTTTCATTAAATGACACATGTGTGTCATGGCATAACAATATGTGTCTTTGTGCATTGTCTCTTGACACACAAATGGTCTGGTGTGTTGCTGTATGACCGGGAATGTGACTACATAGAAGTGCTGCATTGTATCATCATATGATGCAAGTGTCATTGTATGTTTCTGTGAGCAGGCATGCCCTTTCACATCACTGTGGCTCTTACACACATGTCATCATGTGACATTACTGTGCCATCAGGTGATATCTGTTTTAATGATGTATTTTTGCTTTGCAGGAATATCCTTTCACATGCATGTTGTCCTGGCTGCACCATCACATGATAGAGATGCGTTGTGTATCGATGTGTGTGTCCTTCATGTAACTGTAGCACACATATTGTCACATGTTTACTTGATATGGTGTGTTCTTTCATGTGGCACATATTATCACCTGACACCATCGTGTTGTCATGTGACATCTATGGGTCATGTGTTGCTGCTGGGGGGTGTACTCTTTCACATGACTATGTCACCTGCATATTATCATGTGATACACACAATATAGCTGTATCACATGTTTGCTTATAATGGTGTGTTCTTTAGTGTGGCACATATTGTCATCTGACACCACTGTGTTTTCATGTGACATATATGGGTCATGTGTTGCTGTGCGCAGGTGTCCCCTTTCAAATGACTATGGCACATTTACATTGTCATGTGATGCACATGATATAGCCATCACATGTTTGCTTGTGATGGTATCTTCTGTTGTCATGTGATGCACATGGGTCATAGGTTGATATGTGTGCTGGGTTGCCCTTTCACACGACTGTGGTACATGTATGTTGTCATGTGGTGCACATGATATAGCTGTCACATGTTTGCTTGTAATGGTATATTCTTCCATGTGGCACATATTGTCACCTGACACCACTGTGTTTTCATGTGACCTGCGAGTCATGTGTGTGTCTTTTCACATGACTATGGCACATGTATAATTTTGTGTGATTCGTTTGTGTTGATCACATGATATAGCTGTGTCACATGTTTGCTTGCGATGGTGTCTTCTTCCATGTGGCACATATTGTTACCTGACACCACTGTGTTGTCACGTGATGTATATGGGTCATGAGTTGCTGTGCATGCAGGTGTGTCCTTTCACATGACTGTGGCACATGTATATTGTCATGTGGTGCATTTGTGTTGCTGCCTGGTACAGTTATGTTGCTTCATGGTGTCAGCATATTTTCCCATGATGCACCCACTGCCACGGCTTGTCTGTTGGTGGCTTCGGCGGTAGCAGTTCTTTCTCCAGGAGAGGGTGATGTTTCCATCAATTCATTTACATCAAAGGCACCTTTCATGCAGATCCCTTTCCACCAGGACGGAAATTCTTGAGAATTTGGCCCTCTCTAAGCCCTATAGGATAGAGAAATTACATAGGAAAGAAGGAAGGAAATGAACGTTCCTAAGCACCTAATGTTTGCCAGACACTGTGCTAAGTACTTTATAAATATTACCTCATTTGATCCTCATAATAATCCCACTTTACATTTGAGGAAACTGAGGCAGATAGCAGATAAGTGACTTTCCCAGGGATATATGACTATCAAATGTCTGAAGCTAAATTTGAATTTGCGTCTTCTTGACCCCAGACATAGCATTTGGTCAATTAGCTGCCAAAAACAACAATAGAAAGAATATTTTCATGCCACCCAGAGCAAACATTTGCTAAATTGCTAGGGATGTATCATTTCTGTTAGAGGAAAAAGCTGAAAGAAACTAGGAGCAGATTCTTTATTGGGAAGAAAATGGGATAATTAAAGAGATGGTTTTAGATGTTTCAAAGAGGAAATGAAGCTATTTTAAAATATGAGTTCAAACCTGAAATGGGGCACTAGGGGTGCAAGGTGGGGGACAGGGTTAGGGTAGGGTGGGGAGGACAACCTCAGGGTCACAAAAGTCAAGAGTTGGACTGGACCATGGAGATCATCTTGTCCGACTTGGCCCTGAATGAGAATTGCTTCTACAAATTACCCCAAAACTGGTCATCTAGCCTTTGTGCGGAGATCTCCAGTGGGGGCGAAGAAAGCCACTCCCCAGATAGGCAGCCCTGTCTGCTTCTGGGCAGCTGGATCTCCCTGGGAAGTCTTTTCCTCACTGTAAGCCTAACTGTGTTCCTTTGTAGCTTTTTTGCCTGTTGGCTGTGGCCTTGACTATCATGTCCTTTTCCCTATCATAAAAGAACTCGGCAAGTCAAAAAGTACTCCTGAGCTATGACCAAAAAGAGGATAAATTCCTCTGATACCATCAAACAGACCTGATCTCAGGGATTTTAGAGTTCCCTCAAGTGATATCTAACCCATTGCGCCTGCCTCTCCTGGGTGACTTCTGTTCAGCTTCTCCCTAAAGTCTTCCTCTCTTTCTCCCTACGTGAAGAGAGCTCCGTCGGAGCATTCTGGCTACCCTCTTCTCTTGTCACGCAATCAACCTGTCTTCTCTTCCTCATTATTCATTAGATCCTTGATTTCACTACCACTTTCCATCAATTGTATAATGGGAAAATCTGGTCTAATATATATATATACCATGTATTGGTTCCAATGTAGAAAGCTGGGCAGTGAGGGCTAAGTGATTTGTCCAGGATTATACAGCTAGCAAGAGTCTGAGGCCAAATTTGAAACCAGGACCTCATGTCTCTATGCCTGGCTCTCAATCCACTGAGCCACCACCTGCCCCTTTCCTTGATTTCTTTGAGGCATATGCCTAGTAGTGATATAGCTGAGTTTAAGGGAACATACCATGTAATAACTTCTTGGATTGTCCAAAATTGTTTGCCAGAACAACTGAAATAACCCATAGCTCTACCAGTGTCCTTGTTTTCCTTCAACCCCTCCATCATTTCCCATTTTCCTCTTTTGTTTATTTATAAGATATAGTAGAATGCGCGCGCGCGTGTGTGTATATATATATATTTGTTTGTTTTTATATTATCATAAATTTTATATTATTATTATTATTATTCCTGTTGACTCCTTAGGAGCATAGGGCCACAACCATCTCACGCAATAAATTTTATATATTTATTTATATTTTATTTATTTATATATTATTTATGCTGCTCTGTGAATATATTCATATAAATATGTAATACATATAAATGAACATTTATATGTATTCTCATTTATATGTATTACATATAATATAATATTGTTATATTTACTTATATATTTATATTTATATTCTATAATGTAATCTTATTGTATTTACTTATATATTTATATATTATATATAATGTTATTGTATTTACTTATATATTTATATTTGTTATGTATAATGAATAATTGCTATATTTACTTATATATTTATATATTATATATAATATTGCTATATTTACTTACATATTTATATTATATTATATAATATTGCTATATTTACTTATATATTTATGTATTATATATAATGTAATATTGTTATATTTGCTTATATATTATATATAGTGTAATATTGTTATATTTGCTTATATACTATATATAAATGTAAATATATATTATATTGTTATATTTACTTATATATTATATATTTTACATATTATATATGATATTATTATATTTACTTATATATTTATGTCATGTATAATGTAATATTGCTATATTTANCTTAACTTCTGTGTATTTTCTCATAGGTGGAAGAATGGTAAGGGTGAGATGCACCACCTTTTTAAAGTGGTAACAGTAAGAGATTTTCCCCGTGCCTTTGATCCCCAACCTACTTTATATCCCCTGAGAATTGAATCTTTATTGTTCAACATTGCCTCCAGCTGCTTTTCCTATCTTTGCTTTCTCCATGATCATGCCTGGAAGCACCATTGTCCTTGAAAATGAAAAAAGTTTGTTACAAAAATCTTTTACAAGTATTTTCTATCTTTTTTCTGTTTTTTTGTACTCCTTACAGTTTCACTCTGCAGAACCCTTAGATGACTTAGTTTTAAGTTTCTTCCCCAACTTTTCTTTAAACTTTTTTCCCTTCTTAGCATTTTGCTATTTTATGAAAAGACAGTGTTCTTAGTTTTCCAATATTTTTCCCATAAGATTTTCAAAATAACTTTATAGCCTTAACTATTGCTACTGTACTTCTCTGAGCAAGAAGTATGTCAAATATTTGTTGACTGTAATGATTATTAGACTTTTTAAAATTTGTTTTTATTCTGATGGTAGTTAATTTATATAGATTAAACTTCTTTACAAGCAATAACTTGTGTCAATATCCTTTCCTTCGTCTGTTTCTCATCTCCCTTTGTTCATTAATAATTTACTTGAGGGGATAGTAGGTGGCTCAATGGATTGGAAGCCAGACCTAGAGATAGAAGATCCTGGGTTCAAATGTAACCTCAGATGCTTCCCAGTTATGTGACCTTGGGCAAGTCACTTAACTCCCATCACCTATCCCTTACCACTCTTCTGCCTTAGAATCAATACACAGTTTTGATTGCTGATTCCAAGTCAGAAAATACGAGTTTTTAAAACAATAATAATTTATTGTAATAGATAATGTATGAATTTTTAAATTGTTTGCTATATATTTTCCTCATTTACAGTTTTATATTTTTTGGTCTGGTTTTGTATTAATTTTACCCTTGTTCTAACAAGCTGGTGGCCTTTTTGTTCAATAAAGAGATTCAGAAAGGATACCTACCTCAGTAACTAATTATTTCCTATTAAATATAATACATTTTTCATGGTGTTAATTTATATCTACCATATCCAATGCTTCCAAACTTTTTTTTCAAAGGAAGTGTCCATAATATAGAGTTGGAAGGAATCTCAAAGGTCATCTAGTCCAACTCCTCATTTTTTTAATAAATGAAATAAAAAGAGGCATAGATTGATTAAGTAAGTTGTCCAAGTTCACATTGGTAGTACAAAGCAGAGCCAGAATTCAAAAATGGATTGTCTGACTCTAGACCCAGCATTCCCCCTATGCCACGTTGTTTCTCTATGAGATGGAGGAGAGACAAGAATTATCAAGTGCCTACTACATGCCACACACTGTAAAGGTTAAAATTAGTATAAAATAAATATTATATTTTTATAAAGTTTATTAATAATACTAAAGTAAAAAAGCTAGCTAACCCAACCCCAGTAGTGAGAGAAAAAGAGCAAGAGGGAGGAGTTTTAGAACTTATGTACAAAAGACATAAACACACAAGGTGGGGGTGAAGGAGGAAAGGGATTCTGAGAGATGAAGGAATTCCAGGAACGTAGTCCTGAGTACAAGAATTTCTAACTATACAACAGGCATCTTATCCCAGCTCCCTTCACCAGACTTCTATGCTCAACTTTCAGGTGAGTAATTTGGTCAACAGTATGATGTGGAAGCCAGAATCCTAGGTTTCATTAAGAGACTTACAATGTCCAGAAGGAGGTTGGTGATCCGCCTGCTGGCCCTTGCCCTAGTCAGACCACATCTGGCATATTGTGTTCAGTTCAATTCATGTTTTATGAAGAATATTGACAAATTGGAGTATGTGCCAAGGAGGGCAGCCAGGATGTTGGAGGGAAGTTGGAAAATGTCATAAAGGTTAGAGTAAAGGACCAAAGGATGTATAGACTGAAGAAGAAAAGCCTCAGGGGAGGGAGGAGTGCTTATGACAACTGTCTTCAAGTTTTTAAAGGGTTGTCATGGGGAAAAGGGACTGTCCACATTCTGCTTGGCTCTAGAGGGCAGAACTAAGAAGGAAGAGAAGAAGCTACAAATAGGCAGAGTTTGGTTCTGGTGGAGGAATTTCTTCATTACAAATAGAGTTGAGATGTTGTCCCTGGTGATCAAACTGGAAGGAAGCTGGAAGCCTTCCTATCAGGAATATAATAGTGGAGACTTTTGTTTATGTATACCTTGGATCAGATCACCTCTACTATCCCTTCCTACCCTGTGACATGATTTCATGATTCTAAAGCAAATGACCTGGAAAGCAGATCCTAAGGGTGTGATCAGTCAGCAAGGATTTGTTAAGCACCTACCATGTGCCAGACATTATGTTAAATTCTGGGGGAAGAAAGAAGGGCAGAACAGAGTCCCTACCCTCAAGGAACCTCCATCTTAATGAGGGAGAAAACATGTGAACACCCATGTACATATAAGATATATACAATGAAATTGGGAGAAAATCTCAGAAGAATTGCATTAAGCAGTTCTGCAGTTCCTGCAGAAATTGGATTTTGAACTGCCAAAGTGGGCATTCTGGTTTAATTTTTTTAATGGTTACTGTGAATTGGTTTCTCAGAGCCTGGTATAAAGGTAAAAATTAATGGTTGGACAATAATTTTATAAAATTATGTGGTCACCAATATTTATTATATCTCAAGTCAGAAATTTATTTACAAAATAGAGAGGAAAAAATAAAGTAGAGAAATGTGAAGGGGATAGAAAAGTTATCTATCCTATCTTAATCCAGGAAGAGATTAATTGGCTCTCAACCAGGAAGGCTGATGGTGAGTAACCATGCAGCCTCCTCCAAGATGGAAGCTAGTCTCTTAGGAAACTAGGAAAGCAGTCAGCCTTTCACTCAACCAACGAAGTAGTCCAGGAGTCAGAGTCTAAGTTGAAGCCAAGCTCCAAGCTCAGATCCAAGTTGCAGTCTCCAGCAAAGCTTCTTTGAAGACTCCCCCTAATTAGAAGACTATCTCCAGAAGACAATATCTTCAGACTGTCTTCTCAAATACCATCTCTTCTGTGGGAGTTCAGGCTTGCTTTTATGATGACTTCTTGTCTCCTACCCTCTTCACAGAGGCCAATCACAGTTTCCAAATTGTCTAGCACTGCCCAGGGGGCAGGGTCTGTGGGATCGACTTCTCACCTTCTGAAGGTCAATTTCTCATCAAAAAGGTTCACAGTTTCCCAACTGAACAGTTTCTGAGGGTATGAACTCTTGTGTGAACTCTTAAAAGAATTCACAAGTTTCTGACTGATTGAGTTAAAAAAAAAGGGTGGAGCTCTTTAAGTATCTTGCTGGCTTCTCACCTAGTACTAAGAAGAGTGTTCAATCTTTTGCTGATTTAATTTAAAAGGTAGAACAAAGGAGAGTTAATCCTGTGTTCAGACTACTGAGGTACTAAGTAGGGGTACTTAAGTTAATGTTAACCAAAGTGTCAACTCCAGCTAGGTAAAGAGAATAAAGGATTCCCTTTTCACAAATGTAAACTCAGAATATTCAAAGAATTAAAAGAACAAAGAATTCTCTTTCACATTGGTCACCCACAAATGAACCAAGAAAATCGTTTCAGAACTGGAGGACAAAATACTGAACCCAGAGTGACCACCAAATTGCATATTCTATTGAGTCCTAGATTGATGGGACTTTTCTATCCTTGTTATTACTTCTTTAGAAGAAACACAATTTCATCATCACAGGTTTTCACTGGAGATAATTTAGCCAATTTAATTGTTATATTATAGCATAACCATGTTATAGCCTTCACTTTACTTTTCCAAAATTTAGTATCTGCTTGACCTCTTAGACTCATTTATCTAAATAAATGAGCTGCTTTATGAACATTAAAGTAGCTTGACATTGACATGTTTTCACATAGTTGCATTTTGGTCTGGAGGAATAACAGCTAAAATGTTAACATCTGATCCCCAGAGAACATAGTGCAGGAGGAAAAAAATTATTACAGGTGAAGAAATGATTTGACAATGAACAATTAGTAATTCAGAAATAGGATTAGAGGAGGTGAAGGAGGTGGGGATCTTGAGATAGAACAAATGAGAAGGGGTAAAACATTCTAGGTGAGTCAAAGAGATAGATTTTCAAATACTTACCCAAATGAACTTTTAAATTAAAAGGCTAAAATCAGATCCAACCTATGATTCAGTGAGAAGGACGACCTGATTTCTGAGATGCCAATATTTTAATGATACATCAGTTTTATTGCAAAAGGAGATTGCACTGTTGGCTGAAATACAAGAGCAGTTTGTCTGTTAAGGACATGGGAAGTAAGAGAGAATTTCATTAACTTATGAACTCAGAAGATAATAGAAAAGTGAAATGAAGGTCTAGCTTTAGACATAGGAAGTAGTGTGGTACAGTAGAAAGAGCACTGGATTTGGAGTCAGAATTTGGAGTCAAAGAATTCAATTTCAAATCCTGGCTTTATTACCTTCTAGTATGATGTTGGCTCAGCCACAACTTCTGGTACCTCTGTAACTGTAAAAGGTTAATTGACTTTAAAAATCCCTACCAGCACTAAATCCATGATCCTGAGTAGGTGGTTACCTACATAATGGAATTTGAGGAATGACAAAAATAACTTCAGGCCACATTTTTTTTTAAAAAAACTTCTTTCTGAGACTTAAGAGAAAAGTCAAATGAAGACTAGAAGTTAATCAGTTATTATGCCACAATTAACTGACCTGCTGTAAGCTGAGTGATGCTATATTTTAAAATAACCCTTATTTTCTGTCTTAGTAACAACTCTAACACAGAAGGTCAAGGGCTAGGCAAACAGGGTTAAGTGACTTGCCCAGGGTCACATAACTAGAAAGTATCTGAGGTTGCATTTGAACCCAAGTCCTCCTGACTCCAGGCCTGGCTCTCCATCTACTGTGCCCTCCAGATGCCCCTATTTTTTCTTAAAATATGATTCCATCTATCCCAAAAGGAGCTTTTTGAATTGTTGTAGAGCCATTAAAAGAAATAACTAGAATATAAAATAAGACAGTGTAGAATCACATGCTGAATTACCTAGTACAGCTTGGAATCCCAAAAAAAAAGGAGAGATCCAGACAAAAAACTCTTTGTATTCTATTGCAAAGGAAGGAAGGAAGAAGCAAGAGAAGACAGGGCAGATAGTGGCACTTTTGGGAGGCTGGGGGTAGCCTAGAAGCCTCTGGCACAGCATGGGAGGCCAGAATTTCAAAGGAGTCCAGCATAGAAGGGCAGGAGTCTTATTTTTCTGTCTGCAGGATCTGGAGTGGCAAGAGCCCATAGAGTCAGTCTATGTACTGAATCAAGAAGGGAGAAGAAATGCTCTGTTTCTCACTAAGGAGATAGATGAGGAGACGAAGAGGGGAAGGGGAAGCCGAAGGAAGGTGTCCACCACCACCATCCCTTACCTTCTCTTGGCTCTCTTGGCTCTTCATATCTTTCTTTTATAATTTTGGATTTTAGATAAATTATTTGGGAAACAGGGAGGGGATACATTGAAATATGGGAAGCAAGGCAGGGAAAGGGGAGTTAAAAGACAATTCCTGTTCAGATATAGGTTGCACCAGATGGCCTCTGAGGTCCCTTCCAATGCTGAGATTCAGTGATTCTGCAATTGCCTTACTTAGTAGCAGGATAGTGAACTATGATTGCTGCAGCAGAAACAGCCCTTCTGCACACACATCCCTCTTCCAGTTCAAGCAGTAGACCGATCTTTCAGAGGTCAAAGACTAGCAGGGAGACTTATGGTTAGATTCCTTGTGGTAATTCTCAAGTTTCTCACAGCTGGATTTGGGGGGAGGATTTTCTCAGGACCCCAGCATGCATCCAGATGTGGCTGTTAACCAGAGCCTTCTGAGAAAAGAATTACTAAACAAATTCATAGTGGATCTAAAGGAAATGTTGGCCTCCATTAGTACTAGTATTTGTGTTCACATAATGAATCCTATCATTATAAATGATTGTTCTGTCTCAGTCTTCCTCAGACAGCAATTACTATGATGAAACTGAATTTTTCTTGGAAAATGTTATATTACTCAGACTGCTTATCAATTCAGACTGCCCATCTCTATCTCTAACATCTCTACCCACCCTTACTCTAGACAATTAAAAGGCCAAGATAAAAACAAACCTGCCCCTACCACCCTCTTCCCCCCCACCAAAAAAAGAAATCAGAAATGGAAAAGAAAAAAGGTCAAAAGCAGACAAATCAGATCAAAAGATTAAAAAGCTGAAAGAGGACATTTGAGGAGTGCGTCTGAAATATAAAAGGTTAGAAGATGAATAAGAAAGAGGAAATGGGGAGGGTGGGACATAGTAAATAGTGATGGACTTGGATTCAAGAAGATCTGAGTTCAAATCCTGGGGCACAAATTAGTTGCATGACTTTGGGCAAGTCACTTAACCTGTTTCCTCATCTGTAGGAACAGAGATACAAATAGTACCTCCTTACAATATTGTCATTAGTATCAAATGAGATAACATAAAGTTAAACATAAAGTTTATAAAGTTTTATAAAGTTAAACATAAACATAAAGGGCTTTGCAAATGTGGATGTACGATGTAAATGTTAGCTATTATTATTATGTATAAGGGGGCAGAGGAGATAATCGGGACCAAAAAAGATTTGGCTAGAAAGAGAGGTAGGGTAAAAAAGAAAAAGAGAGAGAGAGAGAGAGGTAGGTAGGGTAATGGAAGGCAAAGAGGAAATTTTAGGAAATTGTAAGGGATGGAGTATGCATTAGAGAGAAATAACAGAAGAGGAAAATGGCAGGCTTACAGGGCATTGTACTACAGAAATATGCCTTATGATTCCATGAATGAAACTTCAAAATTAAATTAATGAAGCTTTTGTATAAAACTTTTTCTTTCAAATAAATAAAGAATGAAGAAGAGTAAATATAAGATTATGGCAAGAAATAGGAGGGGTGGGAAAGGAACATCAAAGATAAATTTTGTTGATTACTCATTTTAAGATGTAGCAAAAGCTTAGGAAGACTTTTACCAGCAAAATATCTGTTAACACAGGCAGAAAATTGGATCTAGCAAAAGAACAAAAATGATGTTACCCTTTGAGCATAGCTTTTATTTCTTTGTCTCTTCCTTCCTTCATTTTCCTGGGAAAACAAAGAAACTTAAGCTTAAGAAAATTAGTGGACTTCAAAATCAGAGGTCTTGAAAATTTCCTGCAAGGATAGCTCCCATAGAGATGCTAAATAGATTCAGATTGGCAATAGGACATTAAGCAAGCAGGTATAAGGATTTTCTAATTTTAAGTCAGATGGACACTTCAGACAGATATATTGACCTTACTAGCTAGCTAACTATTTTATATTCCACAGAGTTTGGCATTTGGGTTGGAAAGTCTCTTTTTGGAGAGGAACGTCCAATCAAAGTCAAGGTTCTGAGAACAAACTCACCTTATTAGAAAATGAAAAAAAGAGTAGATAAAGGCAGGGAAAGTTTCTTTCTGGTCTAGTGACTGGATGCATGAAGGCTTTGCTTTTATAAAAGAACTAGAACTTAAACCTTTGGGCTGAAGTGGAAAGAGAAATGGCAGAATCCATTCTTCCTCTTATAGGGAAGAGCTGGAAATAGAGAGCAGTTTTATAACCTGATAGAGCCCTATCACCAGTAATAATGGGACCAGCAAACCACTTTCAAGAAGTAACCATAAAGGGAGAAGCTAAGTTGCTGAGTGGATAGAGAGCTGGACCTGAAAATGGGAGAGTCCTAGATTCAAATTTAGCTGTTATTTTCTTATATTTCAAATTAGCAGTTATTTTCTAACTATAGAATCCTGGCAAGTCATTTAATCCCAATTGACTATTCTTCTGCCTTAGCTTAGTATCAATTCTGAGACAGAAAGTAAGGGTTTAATTTTTTAAAGTAGTTATATAAGAAAAACTGAAAGCAACTCCCTAATAATTTTTTTTCTATGCTAATTGCTTAAAGATTGTTGTTTTGAATTAATTGTGTCCTCTGGATAACTTTTAAAAATAATCATGAGAAATGGTTTTTGAGAAATTGTAGACCTAAACAGTAACTTGAACCTGGAAGAGCTTCTCTGGATAGGAGACTGCACTCCTGGGAGTCTAGAATGGGTTGGGTATTCCCAAGTATTATACCATTTGCCTAAGGCCAAGATTGGGAAAGAAATCATTGATTTACAGAATTACAAAATGGAAGATGCTTTCTGACACTTGATTTCTTTCTCCAGCCTCTGGGCAAACTGCATCCCCCCAAATAGTAGCTAATTCTATGATTAAGAAACACCAATTGCCCTCAGCAAACACAGACACTCTCAGTAGATGATCAAAGTTTGCCAAATGGGAGATTTTGCTCCATCTTTCATTTTTAAAAATTTTTCTTATTTAAATGTGTTGGTCTGAATTGTGTTGAATCCAGATCAAGAATGCGGAACCCAAACATAGTGACCCTGGGAAGAGAATCAGAATGTTAAGATGTACTGGCTCCCAGGTTTTGTTCAATTCTTGTTTTTACTTTCACATTTGCAACCAATAGCAAAACTGGTAAACATTCACAAGGCTGCATGTCCAGCATTTGAAAATCTAATTACTGAACACTTGTATTGATCACCCAAGCAGCATACAGTTAGTTTTTAAATACCTACCAAATGCCAAGAATTGTGCTGACTGCTAGGGATACAGAAGCAAAATTGAAAGTCGTTGCCTTCAAGAGCTTATATTCTCTCCAGTAAAAATACATTTACAGATATATATTAATACAAATACATACAATGAAAATAAAAGGTAATTTGCAGGGTAGGGAAGATCAAAGACTGCTGGAGTCACCTCAGAAGCAAATGTTCTTTATGAGAAAGATTTACACATCAGAAATTGGCAAACACTATAAATCAAGGCTTCATTTATTGTTTTGCTGATTGCCTAGATTTAGGTAAGTGTTAACAGTGCAATTAGTCTTTAACATGAGTTCTGTAGTAATTTCCCCCCCAGAGAGTCAGTTGTTAAACATTTCTAGCACACACACCATCACCACCACCACCACCACCCCCGGAAGTTTTAGCAGCATAGTAGATAAGGAAAGATTTGATGGTGGTATTTGAGCTGAGGTTTGAAGGAAGCAAAGAATTCAAGAATTAAAAATGAGAAAAGATGCTTCCAGGCACATGCTGCTGAACAAAATATGGCTAAAATAATGTCAGAAACATTCAAGTCTGTCTAAGAAAGTCATCAAGACAACAATAGTAACAAAAAATGTCACTGAAGCTCTAGAGGCCAATGCCCTAGTATCCAGATATGAGGAATACAAACAAAGAACTTGGCCCCTTTCCTGAAAGAGCTTCTAGTCTAAGTCTGCCCTTTGAACCAGCCATACCCAAAGAGATAATAAGGGAAAAGACTTGTACAAAAATATTCATAGCTGCGCTCTTTGTGGTGGCAAAAACTTAGAAATGAGATGTCCTTTGATTGGGAAATGGCTGAACAAATTGTGGTATCTGTTGGTGATGGAATATTATTGTGCTGAAAGAAATGATGAACTGGAGGAATTCCATGTGAACTGGAATGACCTCCAGGAATTGATGCAGAATGAAAGGAGCAGAACCAGGAGAACACTGTACACAGAGACTGATACACTGTGGTACAATCAAATATAATGGACTTCTCTACCAGCAGCAATGCAATGATCCAGGACAATTCTGAGCAACTTATGAAAAAGAACACTATCCACCTCCAGAGAAAGAACTGTGGGAGTAGAAACACAGAAGAAAAACAACTGCTTGATCACATGGTTCAATGGGGATATGATTGGGGATGTAGACTCTAAACCATCATTCTAGTGCAAATATCAATAATATGGAAATAGGTCTTGATCAATAACACATATAAAACCCAGTGGAATTGCTCATGGGCTAGGGAAGGGGCGTGGGGGGAGGGAAGGAAAAGAACATGAATCATGTAACCATGGGAAAAAATATTCTTAATTAAATTAATTAATTAGTTAGTTTAAAAAAAAAAGAGCTTCCAGTCTTGTTAGGAACCCTGATAGACCATGTAAATAATGCTGTGGAATCTTCGTTCTCCTCCCAAGGGCCACCAAGCTTTCAGGTACATCCTGTAAATTTGAAAAATGAATAACACTTTGAAAACTGGTGACTAATATCTCCCCAGTGTCCCAGAAATAACTCTTGTTCATCTTAAGAATTAACTGACAGGCTGAAGGAGTGACTGGCAGGTAATAGGTGACAGAAATTGAGATGAATAACAACTCCACCTACTTCCCTGAGTTTCTGGTTTCAAAGAAATAAGTTGGATTTAAACCAGTCAAATTGGCTTTCATTGCCTTCACCTTGGATCCAGCTTAAATCTGTTGCTTTGCATCCCTACAAACTTACTGACACAAGCCAGCTTTCATCAGATGTAAGGAGACAGAGCTTGGGGGGCAGCAGACCAAGTCAGCATTGGTTCTAAGGCAGAAGTTGTTAAGGACTAGACAACTAAGATTAAGTGACTTCCCTAAGGTGACACAGCTAGGAAGTATCTGAGGTTACATTTGAACCCAAGTCCTCCTGAATGGCTCTCTTTCTATTGAGCCACCTAGCTGCCCTCACCTAGGATATTTTGTGTTCTCTGTTTTTCAAGTCTCTAGTCTAGATAATAGAAAGCAGGTAGGATGAATGAGAGAAGTGAGGGAGGGAATGCTGAGGGGGGAAAAAAGATAGTTCCCCATCCTCCTCACTTGCAAACCTATCCGAAAGTTCTTCTTTAGGATTTGTCTATGCCTCCAGACAGGTGTTACACTCTAGGGGGATACAAAGGAGGAAACTGATTATCTGTAGTCTGAGAAAGATCAATAAGTACATATGTTGTGAGCATCAATTCTGTGCCTGGCCTGCACTAAGAACTAGTGGGTAGTGGGGACACACGGGCTGGCCCTAGGCAAAGTTGCAAGGCTGGAGAAGTTAGTCTTCAGAGTCAAAGCTTTCCTCTTTTTCCCTCAGGTGTGTTTTCCACTCTGCCCACTAAGTGTCCTCCCACTTTCTCAACCTACTTCTCAGTGAAAACCTGCAGTTAGGAAAGGATCTAGGACATAAAGAAGTGAAAAGGCTTAATGTATTACTTTCCCCAGAGATATTTGCATTTTGATGGAAGAAACAAAACTGTTTGACTTAAACCAAAGGAATGAAGCCCTAAAGAATTTAGTCATCCTTGAGCTGGAGTATAAGAGAGAAGTATTTTTTTTTTAGTTGGAGGCCTTGCTGGCACTTCTAAAGTCACAATACACTTCATCACAGTGTCAGTCTTAGGGATACAAAAGATGTGTAGGATGTAGCTAGAGTACTTACCTTCGGACTTCCCACCTTCAGAAGCTATCCTTTGAAGTGGTTCTTGAAGGAAGCTAGATGAGGGGTGAGGATGCAGAACATTTCAGACATGGAAGGTGATAAATGCAAAGGCATGGAAATGGTTGATGAACCACAGGCAACTAGGAGACTCAGTGAATAAACCTCTGGGCTTGGAGTCAGGAAGACCTGATTTCTAATCCTACCTCAGATACTTAAATAGATGTGTGGGGTAGCTCTGGGCAAATCATTTAACCCTATTTAACCACCGTTTCTTCTTCTGGAAATTAAAAAAAGTAACATTATACAAGATGATGAGATCCTTAATTAGGGTAGTGATAGCTTTGGCTAGAAATAAGGGAATAAATATTAGAGATGGGCAGAAAGAAACAAAATTTGCCATTTGTTGGAATATATAGAGTGAAGTGTCAAGGTCATGAACTTGGGTGGAGGAAGCATGGTGCTTTCCTCAAACAAAAGAAAGAATTTCATAAGAGGGATGGATTTTAGGAGGGAGAATGAGTTCTGGTTTTGGACATGTTGAGATTGAGATGTCCACAAGCCATTCGATTTTACATATGCATAGACAACTTGGGATGTGGAATTCAGGAAAGAGACTCGGGTTGGATACATAAATCTGGGATCTATCCATATGGAAATGATCATTGTAACCAGGGAAGTTAATGAAATCACCAACTAAGATAATGTAGAGACAAAAGAAAAGACTCAGGACCTAGCCTTTGATGACGCCCACATTTAGTGGATCGAATATAACTGAAAATTCTGCAAAAGAGACTGAGCAGTCATGGTCACACAGGTAGGAGGAGTACCTACGATGAGGGCAATGAAAACCCAAAGAGGAGAAAATAGTCAGCAGTGGTCAAGTAGTTTCACAAAGGTGAAGAAAGATGAGGTCTGAGAAGATATCATTAGATGTGACAGTAAAGAGATCATTTGTAACTTTGGAGAGAATAATTTCAATTAAATGATGTCAAAAAGCAGGTTGCAGGGGATTTAGAAGAGAGTAAGAGGATAGAAGTGTAAATACTAAGAGTAAAGAATTTTTTCAGATAGTATATCTTAGAAGAGGAAAGATATAGGGTAAGAGCTGGCAGAGGGGTTAGGATCTAGTAAGGTGTTTGTTTTTTTAAGGATTTGGGTAGATTTAGGTATGTAAAAAGATAGCAGAGAAAGAACCAATTGACAGAGAGAGATCAAAGGCAATAAATGCTTTTTTTTTTAATTTATCCTTATAACTAATGAAAATCCTAGAATTAGAATAGACTTCAAAAGCCATCTAATGACATCTTATGTTTATACCTGTTTAGAAATGCTCTCTATAGTGTCCCCAACAAGCCATCCAGGCACACAGATATTGGAGTGGTTTGCCATTTCCTTCTCCAGCTCAGTTTACAGATGATAAGTAGTGTTAATTGACTTGCCCACAGTCACACAACTAATAAGTATCTGAGGCCATATTTGAATTCATGAAGGTGAGCCTTCCTGATTTCAAGCCCCCTGCTCTCTCCACTATACCACCTATTAGTGAGGAAATAACTTTAGTTAGTTGCAGAGCTAATTGGTAGCACAATTATGCCTGGAGGTCAGCTTCCTCATTTTGAGGTCAGTGCTTTTAGTAGTTACTTCCCTTAGGAAATATATGATGTTATTGAGAAACACATAAAAAAAACATAATTCACGGCATACAATTTGTATGACTGTGATGTTTTCCATCATTTCAAAGGTTTAGGAATACTAAACTAGTGCTAGCTCCTCTAGGCTTCATGATTTCCTCCTAGGCACTGAGCCTACAATGGCAGTTGCCTCCTTTCTGATTGCATTAACCAAACTGTTAGGTTTCTTGCCCTTTTAGCAATTGGCTTCTACCGGTGGTTTCTTTAAGTAACCATGCCTTTTATTCAAAATATTTTATTTAAAACCTTTATTCAAAACATATTTTAAGACACAGTTGAAAAGAATTTCATGAACAGACAGTACACTAATGACCTGTTGGTGAAGTTGAGAACGAGTGGAATCATTCTGGAAAGCAAGTTGAAAATATGCTATGAAAGTGATTAAAATGTCCATATGGTTTTGTTCTAGAGAGCTCTCTACTAGCTATAAATTTGTTCCAAGGGCAAAGAAAGGAAGGTCCCATATACATCAAAATAATATACCACTTTTTGTAATAGCAAGGAACTTTTATATTAGTACTTCTCTCTCTTCCTCTTGATGGACATTAGAGCTCTCCTTGGCTCTTCTCTTTTTTGCTGGGAGGCAGTAGTATTCCATCACATTCATGTACCATAATTAGTTTATCCATTAGCCAAGCAGTGGACATCTACGTTATTTCCAGTTCTTTTTCTATTACATAGCATATTTCTAAATTGCTTTCTAGAATCCTAAGGGATTTGTAAGCTCGACCTAGGCTCCTTTGTAGGCTCATCTCTGAGGAAGAAATGATGAAGTTTGGAGGAGCTAGCACTGAATTCCTAAGCCTTTAAAATGATGGAAAATAGCACAGTTATACAATGTGGTACTGAATGATAGACCATAAATTTTATTTTTATGTGTCTTCTCAATGACATCATAAATTACTGTGTACTAGACACACTGTACTAGGGTTACAAACACAAGCACAAAAAGGCAGTCCCTGCCTTCAAGGACTAATGGAGGGAAACAACACATAAAAAATAGATAAATGGGTAAAGAGTAAAGTACCCATATGGGGGCATAGTGGTGATGTGGGAAGAGTCAGAAATACAACCAAGAAGGGAATGAAACAAGGCAGACTGGTTATATCCCCAAAATGGAGTCCTTGGAGGAACTCACCAGGAGGAGACATGATTCACCTAGCTGCTAATGGAAGTTTCAATGTGAGAAGGCAACTGTATCATGGTGGTCAGGTTCAGAGAATTGAAGGTAAATGCAAAGAGGATATCCTGCACCCACTCACCCACTAGTTACTTTCAAAATCAGGGATAAAGTTATTTTAGGCATTTTAGTTAAATTAATTTGATGATCGACTGACTCAATGACTCCTTGGATGACATTGCATCAAAAATGTTATAGATTTTTAGGCTCAGACATTCATTTGAAATATAACTTGGACTGTGGCATATTATTAGGGGTGTCAGTGCCAAGACTAAATGCTCTAACGTCCTAGCTTCAGTTTCTCTACTTACTTAGCTCAATCAGATGGATTGAATCAAATTACCTAAGTGACTAAGGCCCCTTCATTTGAAAATTGCTAAGTTGGGATGCTGTAGAAGTTCTCTTGGGGTCTTCAGGAATAGCATATAATTTAGAGCCCCCAAAAGATAGAACTACCTCCCTTCACATCCTTATGTCAACATAATTTTGGAAAGTTTATTATTTAAGTTGATGCAAAATACTTACTGTCACTGCTACCACATGTTTTGACTTCTTGAATTATAAGAATTTACTAAGCTTCAGAGTTTTTGATAAAGTATCTCATACTATTCTCATAAATGAGGCAATGTAGTCTGGTCTATAAGATAATTAAATAGATGGGACCAGTTGAATAGTCAGACTCAAAGAATAATTGTTAATGGCTCAGTGTCATTGAGGTCAGTAGAATATCCCAGTCATCTTGCTATGATCTGATATATAACATTTTTGATGTTGACTTTAAAAAAGCCATAGATGATGAGGTTTTATTGTACTGTAAGTTCAATATGAATCAGCAGGGTGATGTGAGAGTCAAAAAAAGCTAATATGATCTTGGATTCCATTAAGAGGAACAGAGCTTCTATGAATAAGGAAGTGATGACCCTTCACTAATTCAATATTCTGCTAAGACAACCACTTGTCAATTATTTAATCTTGGAGATTCCTTTCCTGTTTGAATTGGTCTAGATGGTGCCTGCATTTCCTTCCAACTCTTCAGTTCTATGAAAAGTATTCATAAGTGAAACAGCAGGCAACAGCAGAAAGAGTTCTTATCTTTAAGCTCATTTTACAGATAAGGAAACCAAGGCAAACAGGGTTAAAAATGACTTGGCCAAGGTCACATAACAAGTAAGTGTTTGACACCAGATTTGAACTCAGGAAGATCACTCCAGACTTGGCACTCTATCTCCTATGCCATCTACCTAGCCAAAGTTGCTTACTGCTATGATTCTTCTTGTTTTTTATTTGTGGTTCACTGAATGCAATATAAGTATATGATGAAAGCTTTGCTGCAGATAGAGAGAGAGAGAGAGAGAGAGAGAGAGAGAGAGAGAGAGAGACAGAGAGAGAGAGAGACAGAGAGAGAGAGAGAGAGAGAGAGAGAGAGAGACAGAGAGAGAGAGATTTTTTTTTATCATTTCCCTCTGTTATCTGATCCAGTCCTCTGGAGCTAACACTTTTTCCCCTGTGGGAATTTATTTCTTATAATAAGAAAGGATACCTTCTTGCATTACACTCATTTCCTAGGAGATTAAAGTATATTTTAGATAACACAATAATTTGCTCCCTAGGCATTCAGGGGAAACTATTATGAGAGTTCCTGTCAAGCTCCATTGATGGCATTGTTCATCTCTCATCATCTACTGGTTGGCACTTGCCTAGTGTAGTAGGATTGACCAAGATATGTTCAACTATCCATTTATAAACAAGTTAAATGATAACAATAATCATAAGAGTCATAGAATCATAGATCTAGATCTGGAAGGACTCTTAGAGATTATCTTATTATAATCTCATTGCATTATTATTATTATTATTATTATTATATAATTATTATAATCTCTTACAGATTAGAAAACCAAAGCCCAACAAAAGCTATCCAAGATCATGCATCTAGGAGACATGCAAAGAGTCCTATGATAGCTCTGCTGTGTGTCAAGAGCCCATAGCCAACATCTTCACGTGGATGTCTCCGATCCGCATCTCAAAATATTTAGCCCTGGTTGTTTCATCCTGGATATGCCTGGCCAATCATCACTGCCAGCCTCAACTTTGTACTTTAAAAAATAAGCAAAAAAGGGAATCAGAAGCCTTTTTATTTCCTTTATGAAGAGACAGTTTGATTTGTTCTAATGTTCTCTGAAAGCTGGTACCATTTGAGGCAAAGTATTTAGGAGCTCATAAAAGCAGTTTATAGAGCTTTTACCTTAAGAAACCTTCTTAACATAGAAAGAAACTGAACTCTGGGCTGCTTTTTGATTACAAAGCATGCTCCATTATATCTTAGGAGTTTTTACTTTATCACAGAAAGAAGAAAATTAAGTTATGTGGTTTTTGCATACTGGACACATTGAAAATTATAGGATTGCCTAAAAAGATGTGAGAAATACATCAAAGATGGGTGTGGGTGTAAATATCTTCATTTATCCAACACTTCCTAGCTGTGTGACTCTGAGCAAGTTGCTTAACCCCTTATCACTCTTCTGTCTTGGATCCAATACAGTGACAGAAGATAAGGGTTTTGTTTTTTATCTCCATATAGAATATCTTTGGGTTGGAGATTGTGGGGAGCCAGTTGCTAGCAAGGATGAGCAATGGAGGGAAAAGAAAAGAAAAATAACTTATTAAGCACCTACTATGAGTCAGACTAAGTTTTTTACAATTATTATTTCATTTCATCTTCACAATAACCAGGGGAGGTAGGCGTTGTTAATATCTCCATTTTAAAGTTGGAGAAAATAAGACAGATAAAAGTTAAATGATTTACCTAGGTTCACACAGCTATTAAATGTCTAAGACCAGATTTGAACTGAGTTCTTCTTGACTTTAGCCCAATGCTCTATACACTGTACCACCTACATGCCTATGATAGTGGAACCATTCAATAAATTAATTTAATTTACAAACATCTGTATGTAGAAAGAGTGTGTGTCTACTACATGAAGTCATGAATCAGTCCTATTGTTATTGTTGATACTGTCAAAAGCCAACCCTGGTATTACTGCCCAATAACCAATAATAAAAACAGAAGCAAAGGGTCAGATGGAGTCATTACAATGTTATTGGTGACCTTTGAGTGAGCAATTTCTTTAGAGAAGGGGAATAGAGACCAGATTGCAAGGAATTCAGAAGTGGAATAGAAGCATCGGGGATAGAAAAAATAGAGGTATCAAGCAAAGGTTGAATTTGGCAATGACACAGAAGAGAGAGAGAATTATAAATGCATGGTGGAATGGGTCAAGAGGGCAAGGAACCAAGTCTGAGTGGGTCTGGAATGGAACACAGCTTATCTGAACAGAGACCAGACATTGGGGAAGCAGAAGACAGAGGCAACTTACATCAAAGGTAGTAATGCTGGATGACTAAGGCCTCTTTCCCAGACAAATCTGAGAGAAATGGATGGAGAGAAAGGTATCATATTTGAAGTCTCTAATCACTGAAGAGTTTTCCTAGTTCTGTTTCTGTGACACATTTGATGTGTACCACAACTGTGTATTTTAGTTTGATGCACTTAGGCATAGAAACCCATAAGTCAGAAATCTGGACAGAAATTGATAAAAGGTGGACAAGAGTAGAGAATAATTTGGCAACCTGTATCAAAGCCAGAGAGTAAAATTGGAATTCCATTTGCTCTCTCATGTACAGAAAGAACATACTTCTGACTCTGATATTCTTTCACTTCATGTCTCTCTCTTTAAGGCTATTATCACAATTAGGGAGGGACAATTGAGCTGTAGAAGCAGAAAGTCAGCCACTATTGCCATTAACCCTAATAAGCCTAAGGCTTTCAGATCATCACTAAAGCCAGTGTGGAACCTCAGCTAAGTGCTCTAGCAAAGGTCTTATAATCACAGACTCATTTACAATCAGAAGACTGACTTTCCTGCTTTACCCTAAGTCAATATGGAGTTACTAATAATGACACAAATGTCAGACAACCGAAGAGAATGTTCTCTATATGATCCTTATACTGTTACTTTAAATATAAAAGGTAGGGTTAAGGGGAGAGGAGAAAAGAGAATTAGGTGAGACCCTATGGCAGAACAGAGCATCTCTTGTAAGTCTGGGATATTTCCCTTCTATATGTAAGTATTCCTTTTCCTTGTTGTTGAATCTTTCTCTGGTTTCTTTTATTGTTTGATTTTTTTTCAGCTTCTTTTCATATTCTTCCAAGAGCTCTTTTGGAGCCTGACATT
Organism: Gracilinanus agilis; assembly: GCF_016433145.1. Lineage (NCBI taxonomy): Eukaryota > Metazoa > Chordata > Mammalia > Didelphimorphia > Didelphidae > Gracilinanus > Gracilinanus agilis. The sequence continues at coordinate 340,252,350 of NC_058130.1, read as the reverse complement.
CTTTCTCTCTTTCCTTTGGGGCTTCACATGTTTCCTTTTGTCACTGTTTGTGTATTTGATTTCAATAGCACTGTGCATGTCCCTTGGAAAGGCCTTCTTTCTTGATCCCTAATTTGACTGACATCTTAAGCATAGGATACATGAAGATGGCAACTACATCACAAGACCATCACCAACTGGAACCTTAAAACATTCTTTTCCCTTCTCTATCATTTTTGGGCATGCCTGCATCACATGTCACAGAATCCCCTGAAATTATTAATTTAGATTTCTCCTTATTTTTTGTTGGCACTTCAATTTCTTTTCATCTCTGCTATAAAAACCCAAAATTTTTATTATCATTAATAGATTGTTGAACTGAGTGGGTTAAATGATTAGAGGACTGGGTACCACTCAATCCCTAGGAAACTGGATAAATTCTTTTCTTGTGGTGTGATGGAAAGAACATTGAAATTGGCAGGAGACTCTGAGTTTGAATCATAGCTCTAATATTTACTGTTGTCATGATCTTGGTTCAGAATAGAAGAGCAGAGAGAAATTAAGATCCAAACAGCCAAGAGATATTTAAGCATAACCTCTAGATGGAAGCTGAAATAGGGAAATGGTGGGGAGGGGGAGACAGGGGTCCAGGGTGTTTGTACGGTCCACAAACTCCACTGGGTCACTCCAATAGGCTGTCACAGGCCTGGAGGTCCACCCTCCAAAGCTACTGATCCAGACCTTTTTGTAGTTCCTCAAAACGCTGTCCATGTGGGGTTTCTCCAGTAAGATCAGGGCATAAGCTGCTCCACCAGTGGCAAGAACTCCCAACTGTCCCAGAGTTCAAAAGCCCTGTGACCCTTCAGCCACATTCCAAAAGCCCTTAGAATGTTCAGCTCAAGCTTGCATTATCCAATATATTTTTCTAAATTTTTCACCTACCTTACATTATTCCTTATTACAGTTCACCCCTTTGCACAAAGCCAAAATATGTTCCACACAGTATTTTGGTATTTGTGCACTATGGACTAACTTAAAATTCTAACCCAAAATAACAAACAACCTACACTATCTCTATCTTATCCTATCTATCACTACCTTACTTTATCCTACTCTAAGGATTTTAACAAGGAAAGGTAAAGGGATAAATACATTGTACAGTTACATAGTTCAAAGTACAGAATACCAAGTAGTAAAACAAAATTTGCAAAAAAATCAACAGCAAAATTAAACATCAACACAAAATTCAAAACAAACATCAAACACAACTCCTATTCTAATACAAAAATATTCTACTAACTAACAAATGCAAACAAGTTTTGGAAAATACATATTTAATACAACATTGCATAAGTTTTTACATCAAAAGTTTAACAAAACATCAAACTCACTTATGCAAATTACATTTAAATGTTTGCAACTCAATATCAAATTATTCACAGAATTTACATTTATATATATATGTACATATTGTTTGTATAAAATTCAGGGAAGTGTCTAGCAGACACCTATGGACATGTGAGAGACTTTGAAACTACATTTCCCATGATTCCTCATGGCAAACAGGAACTATGATGATGTAAGAGAGGGGTTAAATCTCCTGGGTGAGGAGGAAGTCCCTCTCTTAGCTAGCAGGCACGGGCGATACAAAAGGTAAAGATGGCGGAGGCAATGTGAATACTTACAGGCACGTGATCTAATGATTTTATCTCTATCAGCATGGCTTTAATTAAACTACTAATTTATATTATTATATCAGTCTTTATCATTTTTAATCATAACAATAAGATACATGCATACAATATATACATGTGTGGTATACATATACACATGTACACTCTTTACATATATACAATACTTACACTATAATACAATTTACAACATACACATACTATTTATACTTATTTACACATCTTTTTACATTATTTTGTGATATGTGATCTATAGTGTGTCATATGTTCTTCATGTAATGCAATTTTGGTATATTTGTTGTATTTGCACAGTAATGTACATTAGTACCTTATCTTATCTTATTCCCTACTCTAATCTAATCTATTACTATTTCACTAAAATATTCTAAACTATCCCTATGCTATTAGTATATTAGTCTAGCTACATCTACCTAAATAGCTAATCTTTATTAGTAACTAACTATCCTTTGTTAGTACTTACTTATCCTATAGCTAATTCTAATTTTGTTAGTATTTATACATTGCTTTATTCCATGAGGAATACAATGAATTTATAACAGGTTAGTGTTTTTATGTATTAAATTTGATATGTTGTTACTTTGCTATATTGTGTTGCAACATGTTACTGTTGGATGTATGATACCTTCCAATAACTTCAGATCTCCTTTTCCCTTATGATGTTCCATTCCTCAAGGAAATCTTCTCTTCTCTCCGTTTTTTCCTCTTATCCTTTTCTCCATCAAAGTTCTTGATAGTATTATATGCAATGTTGGATATATATGAGTATGTAGTGATACTATTTACATTACTCAAAATATTTTCAAACCATTTATCTAAATTGTCCATGATTAATCCTCTTCTTTTGGAAATTCTTTTAAGGTAAGGTAGATTCAGGATTCTGCCAGGGAACAAAGAGCTGACAAACAAACAGAGAATGGAAAGGATATGAAACAAAGAGATCTAAGATAAAAGGGAGTTTGTTAAGAATAGAGCAAGAATCCCAGTGAATACAACGGAATAGAAAGTCTCTCTTTCTTGCCTGTCTAATTTGAGAGGAAGATTGCTAAGAGAGAGTGCTAGGTTGACATGTTATCCATGGATATGGCGATAATCTTAACAGCTTTAAAAAGTGAAGAGAGTCATCAGAACCTGAAGAGCTGGAGTCCAGGCCAGAGTTTATGACCATCTGACCTAGCCCATTCTACGAACATAGCCCTGTGGAGTAACCTGGCTATAGTGAGCAATGAATAGACCCTGAAGCCAAGAACCCAATCATACCAGGTGAAGAGAGGGAGATAGACTCATCCTTCAGCTATGCCACTTTTGGGAATGAACAAGATGGAGCAAATGTTTTCTATAATTGAGTCCACTCTCCCCAGTAAGCAAGGTAGCATAGGGAAGAGTGTGACTCCATTTGAAGGAATGTTTTATACTTCTGTTCTTGCTATACATTCCTAGACAAAGGCTAAAAATACAGAGTTGTGATGGTAGAGTGAGACAGGATTGTTGTATCGAAGGGCTAGGATGGATAAGGATGTGAGTATGGAGAGAAGTAGAAAGAGAGAAGGACTTTCTCCTCAGCATTTTGAAAGTTTGAATCATAAGGAAAAGGGGAGGAGATGAGAATCTGCCCAATATAAAACAGAGGAAAATCTAATTGATAAGGGCTCCTACCTTCCAAAGTCCTGTGAAAATAATTAATAATAATAATAATAATAATAATAATAAACTGACAACTCACATGTATATAGAATTTCAAGATTTGCAAAGTGCTTTACAAATATTATTCATTTTAGCTCCAAGTAGGTGCTATTATTGTCTTCACTTTACAAATAAGGAAATTGAGACAAGTAGAGTTTAAGTGACTTACCCAGGGTCATGTAGTGATTGAGGTCACATTTGAACTCTAATCTTTCTGGTACCAAGCCCAATGCATTATTCATTCTACCACCTCATTATCTAGAGAGCATGGCATCAGTTAAGGAGGAGTAGTGTCAACTTCCATGGCTCATGGTTCAAAAAAGGAATAGGGGAACTAAGGATATATACAGAGATGGGGTTCTGCCCTTAGATCTGGGGCCACAAACAACTGGTTTTCAGGTCCTGGCTGTACTGAATTTATACTCAGACCCAGCCCCAGAACCTTATCCCCAAGATGATAGAGACTGAGGCTTACTAAGAAGAGTGCCTTGCATGTGCAACAAGCTCCCAACTGAGTGCTCAGAAACCTTCTCTGATTCTTCTAGCACCCAGAAGCCTACAGTCTATGATGGATATTGGTCCTCCTCATTATAGTCTTCTTCCTCTGCCTTCCTGAGTCTTGAGATATTTTTATGTTCTGTGATTACTGTAGTGGCAGATTTAAGTTGTGGCAATTGTGACTTTGGATGTTAGAGTTAATTGATGTTCAATAAGTCTACAGACTTGTTTCATGATGCCAGGGCACATGAAGAAGCACTTAGTTCCTGATCTCTGAGTCCCAGAAGCAGAATCCTTATAGGACCCTCATCACCCTAGGGCCCAGGATTTCTGATGGATTTGTTCAGGATCTCTGAACAGTGAAGGTACCCTCTATTGCCTCCACCAAAGCAACATTAAATCATTTTATTATTTGTTGTTCAGTCATTTCAGTCATGTCCATTGTGTCCCCATTTGGGGTTCTCTTGGCAAAGATACTGGAATGGTTTGCTATTTCCTTCTCAAGCTCATTTTACATATGAGGAACTAAAGTAAATAGGGTGAAGTGACTTGCCCAGGTCCATATAACTAGTAAATGTCTGAAACTGGATTTGAACTCAGGAAGATGAGTCTTCCTGACTCCAGGTCTTTAGTTTAACATACATATTAAAGTGAGAGACAGCATGGCAGAATAGATAAAGAATTAGCCTTGAAGTCAGGAAGACCTGGGCTCAAGACTTGCCTTTGGCACACTGTGTGTTGGCTGTGTGTCCTAGGATAAGCCACTTTACTCCTCAGTGCCCCTCAAGAGTTAAAGATACATTGCTGAACAATTCCTTAGAGATTGCCCCCTAAGAGCTGTTTAGGCCTACAAAATCTCAAGTTTGGTCTCTATACTAAAACAAGAAAGAGAATAAAATAATATTAGAACATAACTCAATAAATCTGCTTTCCATTTATGAGCTAACCTTCCAACAGATTTTGTAGCTTTCAAGAAAGGAAAATCAAAAAGAGGGGAAAAAAGAATCCAGCATGTTACCATATGCCATTGGTTACCATCCTTAGCTCAAGCCCAAAATTGGGGTCACTGAAAACCTCCAATAAAATCTTAATAAAATCTCCTGAAAACTCAGAACAGCAGATGAGCTATTTGATTTGCATGCTTGTTGTTACGTTTAACGGATGAGTGGAAAATCCTGGGACCATCATCTCTCTGCTCAACTCTTTTCAAATAGTTCCGTTCCTTTGTTTTCTTTTTCCTTGCCCTACCCATGAATTTTAGTCCCCTCGAAGGCCCAGCCCAAGTGATGCTACAGATTTCTTCTTAAGTTATGATAGAAAAATATGACTACTCATAAGCAAGAAAGGTCCATTAATGTTGTGTTGTGTAACTGTGCTGAAAATACTCAATAGGATGAAACTGTTAAAACCCATGGTGACCCAATACAAAAGATTTCTTGAATCCTATTTTAGAGAGATTTTTGATATAAAGAAAATTGTTCAAGAATGAAAGGATTTCTCATTAACCTTGACTTAATCAGAAAATTAAATTCACCATCCCCTAAGCATTCCTGTTGATCAAGGTTTTATCATAGTATAATTTACCGCCCATTCCAGAAATGAAGAAATAAATGAGATTTAAAATTACGAAAAATTTCAATTAACAAAAACAAAGGCTTCGCCTCTTTGTGGAGTTAGTGAGACCCAACAGGATTGATTTGGACTTCGTTATAATTGGAAGGTTGAGACCAGGAAAGGAGCAGGCTATGAGTTTAAGATACACCTCGTGTGGCCATGAGCCCCTTCAGGTGCACCAAGGGGGATAATGTCAATATAGTATCTGATTGGCCTTAGCAGTCAAACTAATGAATGCTTGACTTTTGCAAAAGTGGAAATGTTGGAAATAAGTGGAAGCTGCCAACAATGTTATTTTGCTTGATTACACCATAATTGCTTTTATGTCATTGATATCAAGCTGTGCGTGATTAGAGGCTATTTCAACTCTAATGACAAATAATGTGTTTTGTTTTTGTATGACTAAAATAACGTTGTACAAAAGCAGCTTTTTCCTGTCTCACAATAATGCACTAATCTGTCAGTCCACAGGAATCAAGCTATAGTTTCTCATTACTATGTTATTTGTAAGCAAAACTAATAACAACTATAACTGAAATTTATAGAGCTCTTAAAAGTTTTCAGTCTTTTACATGTTTTAGCTCATTTGACCTAACAAAAATCCTGTGGAGCAAGTATTACAATTTTTTTATTATCCTCATTTTAGAATTGAGGAAACTGAGTCAGGGGTTAAACGATCTGCCAGTGATCATATAGCTAATAAATATCTGAATCAGGATTTGAACTCTTCTTCCTGACAATGTTGTCTCTCTGTGGGATTTGGATATTTAAATTTTGGGGCAAGGTGGGGTGTGAGGGAGGAATTGCACTTACTGGCAATGCTGCATATGTAAAAAAAGAGAATTTGTGCTGTATTCGCAGAACTGAATAGGCAAACACTTGGTACTAGGTGGAACATTGGATAGCTAAGAACATCAATATAAATAATAAAAATTAATACCAGGGCACACATACTTAATGTTATTATTATCATTCTTGTTATTAGTGTGCAAATAGTTTTAGATCTTGCTGAAAACATCAATATTAATAACAAGAATGAATTCCAAAATCAGCATCATTTTAAGTTTTTAAAATTAGCAATGGTAGCAATGAATATTTTTCAAAGTTACAACAATATTGCAAGTTCAAAGCAAAAGAAAAGACAAAAATATGTGTGCATATATATAGAGATCGATTCAAAATTCAATTCAAAGCAAAAGGAAAGATAAGAATGTATGTGGGCATATACATGTCACTTTGAATAATTTGCCAGTGGCTTCTATTTAATCTTTGTAAGATGGGCAGAAATATTCTCATGTAACTTCCCCAACATCATAGATGTTCTGCTTAGCCTTGTAAATAAATGAGATGGCACTGGAATAAGCAAGCTTTCATCAGGAGTGTGATAAGGGGATGCCGACTGTCCCTGGAATTGACCAGTAGGAGTACAGATAGAGTCAAAGCACCTACCTGATGAGATTCCAACCACCTCTGGCTAAACTGTATATGAGGATTACAAGCATAGCTACGGAATAAGCAAGCACAGAAGCGATACATTCCACTTCTTATTTATTACACACATCAAATACTATAGCCAATTAAGAACAATCAATGTTTTCCTTTACTCTTTTATTGGTACTTTTTATTATACCACTAGATCAAGGACATCATAAATGCAGCAATACCAGTTGCTCAGAGGCATTTCACACATACACAAGATGCGACATGATGCAAACACACAGCCTTCACACATCAGAGTGCAGCTTGTTCCAAATTAAAATGTTATTGTGAAATATTTAACACAACAAATAAAAAGAGGTAATATATGATTGATTCAATAAATTTACAGTGGCAGGGATCCTTACATAGGACTCAGTGGCCCTTATCTCTATTTGAATGACCCCACTGGTGTAGTAGATAGCAAACTAACCTTCCTTTTAGGAAGACAAATGGTCTTTCTGATATATTCCAGTTATGTTACCCTAGACAAGTCACTATCACCACAGTGAATGGTTCAATTCAACAATCAGAATTAACTCCCAAATAACTGAATGAAATATTAAGGAAACTAGATTTTTAAGTCATCTTTAGCTTTTCCCAAGACCTCAAATAGTACCTAAGAGTCAGATGGAATAGTTACTCAGGAAGTATATAATTTGACCTCTGTCACTAAACCCCACAAAGGTGTTAGACCTTTTCTCAAGGTGTAATTTAAGTTCTCTTTCTTTCCTCATCACTTTTGCTATCAATCAATCAATCAATCAACATGCACTAAGTACCTACTATGTGCTAGATACTGTACTTACACTGTGCTAAGTGCTAGGGATAGAAAAAAAAATTTTAAGGCAAAAGAAATCTGTGCCCTCAAGAAGCTCATAATCTAATCAAAGGGACAACACTCAGACAAAGTAAAAACAAAGAAGATATATTCAGGATAAATAGGAAGTAATTAATAGAGAAAAAGCACTGGAATTAAGAAGTGTTGAGAAAATCATCTTGTAGAAGCTGGTATTTTAGTTGGGACTTAAAGGAATCCAGGGAAGGCAGAAGAATAACTTGAGGAAGAAGAGTATCCCAGGCATCGCGGATGACCAAAAAATGACCAGAGCTGAGAGATAGAGTGTCCTGTTTGTTGAAGAATCAGGCCAGTGTTGCTAGATTGAAGACTATGTGGCTAGGGGTAAGTTACAGGAAGCCTGGAAAAGTAGGAGAGGACTAGATTATTAAGGATTTTTAATGCCAAACAGAGGATTCATGTTTGACTCTGGAAACAATAGGGAGCCAATGGGGTCTATTCAAAAAGAATGACATGATGCCCATTATCACCTCTAGTATTTAACATTGTACTCGAAACACTAGCAGTAGCAATTAGAGAAGAAAAAGAAATTGAAGGTATCGAAATAGGCAAGGAGGAGACTAAGCTATCACTCTTTGCAGATGATATGATGGTCTACTTAAAAAATCCTAGAGAATCAACTAAGAAGCTTGCAGAAATAATCAACAACTTTAGCCAAGTTGTAGGATACAAAATAAATGCACATAAATCATCAGCATTTCCATATATTTCCAACACATCACAGTAGCAAGAGGTAGAAAGAGAAACACCATTTAAAATCACTCTAGACAACATAAAATACTTAGGAATCTATCTACCAAAACAAACACAGGAATTATGCAAAAACAACTACAAAACACTTTCCAAACAATTAAAACTAGATCTAAACAATTGGAAAAACATTGATTGCTCATGGGTAGGATGAGCTAACATAATAAAAATGACCATTCTACCCAAATTAATTTACCTATTTAGCACCATACCTATCAAACTACCAAAAAACTTTTTTACTGAATTAGAAAAAAACTATAACAAAGTTCATCTGGAATAACAAAAGATCAAGAATATCAAGAGAAATAATGAAAAAAAATGTGAAGGAAGGAGGCCTAGCAGTACCAGATATTAAACTGTACTATAAAGCAGCAGTCATCAAAACAATATGGTACTGGCTAAGAGACAGAAGGGAGGATCAGTGGAATAGACTTGGGGTAAGTGACATCAGCAAGACAGTGTATGATAAACCCAAAGAGCCCAACTTTTGGGACATGAATCCACTATTTGACAAAAACTGCTGGGAAATTTGGAAAACAATATGGGAGAGATTAGGTTTAGATCAACATCTCACACCCTACACCAAGATAAATTCAGAATGGGTGAATGACTTGAATATAAAGAGGGAAACTGTAAATAAGTTAAGCAAACACAGAATAGTATACTTGTCAGATCTCTGGGAAAGGAAAGATTTTAAAACCAAGCAAGAGTTAGAGAAAAATACAAAATGTAAAATAAATGATTTCGATTATATCAAACTAAAAAGCTTTTGTACAAACAAAAGCAATGTAGCCAAAATCAGAAGGGAAACAACAAATTGGGAAAAAATCTTTATAACAAAAAACTCTGACAGGGGTCTAATTACTCAAATATACAAGGAGTTAAATCAATTGTATAAAAAAATCAAGCCATTCCCCAATTGATAAATGGGCAAGGGACATGAATAGGCAATTTTCAGATAAAGAAATCAAAAGTATCAATAAGCACATGAGAAAGTGTTCTAAATCTCTAATAATTAGAGAAATGCAAATCAAAACAACTCTGAGATATCACCTCACACCTAGCAGATTGTCTAAAATGATAGAAGGGTAAAGTAATGAATGCTGGAGGGGATGTGGCAAAATTGGGACATTAATGCATTGCTGGTAGAGTTGTGAACTGATCCAACCATTCTGGCTGGCAATTTGGAACTATGCTCAAAGGGCTATAAAAGAATGCCTGCCTTTTGATCCAGCCATACCATTGTTGGGTTCGTACCCCAAAGAGATCATAGATAAACAGAATTGTACAAAAATATTTATAGCCGCACTTTTTGTGGTGGCAAAGAACTGGGAAAGGGGGGTATGCCCTTCAATTAGGGAATGGCTGAACAAATTGTGGTATATGCTTGTGATCGAATACTATTGTGCTAAAAGGAATAATAAACTGGAGGAATTCCATGTGAACTGGAGAGACCTCCAGGAACTGATGCAGAGTGAAAGGAGCAGAGCCAGAAGAACATTGTACACAGAGACTGTTACACTGAGGTAAAATCAAAAGTGGAGGCACCTATGTAAGAGTTCTTTTTGAGTATTTTAGTTGCAAAGGGCAGAAGATATATAGTATGATAGTTGGTGGGAATGAAAGGATCAAATGTGGGTTTTTTTCTGGATTAGTGAGACATGAGCATGATTGTAGGCAGTAGGGAAGAAGCCAGTACAGAGGGAGAGATTGAAAATAAGTGATAAAATGGGGATGACAGAGGGACAATGAATTGGAGAAGACAGACAGAATGACATTGCTACAACAGGTAGAGGGGTTAGCCTTGGTAAGGATTAAGGCCATCTCATTATGTGAAACAAGGGTGAAGAAGGAGAAAGTGTCAGTAAACACCAAAATTATGGGAGATGAGGAAGAAGGTAGAAGAGAGAGCTTAGAGTGTGTGGTCTCAGTTTCTTCTGTTTTCTTGATTTTTGCTAATTAATATATCCGTGATTTAGAGCTGGAAGGCACCTTAGAGGTCATCATTTTATAGATAGGATGGAGGGTAAATTTATTTGTGAAGGGTTTACTGTGTATCACTGTGTGAGAAAACCAAGATCAAGAGATAATTATTTGCCCAGGGTGGCATAGCTAGTAAGTATCAAAGGCAGGGTTTGAAGCCTAGTATTGGCCTCTAGGGAGATTCTGTCCCCCTTCTTGCCTGTGTTCAGCCCATTACATTATTTGCCTTCCTCTTTGTCTTACATCTGGGGGCAGGAGCTATGCATTTCTGAATGATTGCTGTTCTTTGTTTTACTGCCCCAAAGAAGTGATATTGCTTTGGGTTTACAATTATAGAAGGTTTACTAACTCTACTAGCTTCCACTTCATCTGGACAATCAGAATGGATCCAAGATATTGGAGAGGGGAGTCAATGTACAATTTATCCCAATGACTCAATGCATCTACTCCTGATATATTTGATGGTTGGGGTGATTACTACAGTATGGAAGCTGGGACCCACCGGCCCTGTGGTGAAGTGGACTCTCACCATTATTCCCTTTTGTCTCACCCCAGACTAAACTCAATTCCCAACCTAACAATGGAGTCCAGGGTCTCCCTTCTTTTTAAAGGTCCACAGAATCAGTGTCATTTCTAAATCAGTATCTAGAAGATTCCAAATGCCTGGTTATTTTTTTAACTTGCTCCAGGGCAAGTTAATGGGTGATAATGACCTTAGGTCTCTGCAATGATGAAACAAGAATTCCACTTCCCTCATCAGGTCTCAGCCTTATTCTGAACATGCTATCTTAAACTGGCTAAGAACAGGGGCAGCTAGTGGCTCAGTGGATAGAGCACCAGGCCTGAAGATGGTAGGTCCTGAATTCAAATATGACCTCAGATACTTCCTAGGTGTGTGACCGTGGGGAAGTCACTTCACCTCAATTGCCTAGCCTTTACACCTCTTCTGCCTTAGAACCAATACTTAATATCAATTACAAGACAGAACGTAAAGATTTAAAAAAAAAAAAAAACTAGCTAAGATCAGGGTACAATTAAAGGGTTGACAACAAGAAAGCACTTAGTTGGAGGTTTTCTGCCTTGACTGCCCTCACCACAACAACCTCCCAAGTGCTTTGGGCCTGGAACTATATAGAGGGCTTTGTAAAGTTCAGTTTTTCTAGAGATTTACATCTCTTAAAAATAACATTGTAGGAAAAAAATTCATTTTTCTCTAATGTTAGGACAATCTATATTTAATTACTGGGATTAGCCCTGATCCATCTGTTTGGGTATAAGTAAAACTTATATGCATAGGATGGTTGTATATTTTACATCCATTCCAGCAAGGGGCAATCCAAGAGAAGGTCACCACAGGTAAACTTTCACAGTTGGAGTCAGAAATTGAAATGACATGTCCTATATGAAAGAGACAAAGAATGAATAGAGAAGCCGAGATTGCAAGAAGCATGGACACAGCCTGAGATTCTGAGTCAGGATCCTTTTATTTCTAAGCAGGGCAGAAAATGCAAGTGGGGGATATTGTCAATATCAGAATTCTTTTTGAAGAGACCTTTTCACAATTCTTTTATCCTGTTGACGTTTGATAAATCAACAGTCAATTATTTATCATAATTTCTCCCTAGTTTTTTGTTATCGTTTGTCCTTCTATTTTCAGCAACAGCAACAAAAAAGATAAATCAGGAAGTTGTAAATAGGACATAAAGAAAGCATTATTAAAATTATGTTCCACATCTGGTGGATAGAATGGAGTTTTGCTGTTTATGACTGGGGGAACTACTATTTTAGCTTTTCAGGCTACACATTGAGCAAGGAAGTAACTATGTTCATTGTTTGCGCCATGTTGGAATGAAAACTTGATCCATATGAAACTCAGGGAACAGAACAAAATGAATGCATAGCACCAATGAACAGAGAAATAGAGTTTCACATCTTGGAACAGAGCAGGAAAAGGATATATTTGTGAGCCTGAGTGAGTCATGTCTTTCCTCATTGACAAAATTAAGGTGTAGGGATAGATCCTCTAAGGTACTTTCCAGTTCCAAATCTTTGAACCTATGATGCTGTAAGTTCAAGAGGATCTCCAAACACAAAACTTTGTTTCATAAATTAACTATAATTACGTTGTTAAAATATTAGACTTCTGACATTTCCCTAGTATCACCTTTGCTTCCAATTCACCAAATACTAAAGTATATATTAGCCTAATTTAGAAAGTGTTCCTGAGTTTTGGGTTGAGTTTCTGTACCATATCATCCCATGAGAGACAATAGCAAATACATACAATTGTCTTTGTGGTGGCTTTTTTTTCAGTGCTTATCCTGAGTGCCTCAATACAGTATGATCAAGTATTCCATTAAATATTTCTTATTGCCTTTGGACACACAATATAACCAACTCTACCAAATCCTTTATTGACTTGTCCAAAGAGAACCTATGAGCCATCCTTGCATTTAGCTGCAATTTCCTTTTGTTATCTGGTTAGCAAACATGTCAATGAAATCTTCCTTTGTAAGACACAGATTTGGTACAAATGTGGGAGGATTCATCACAGCACCTTTCCTATAAATGACTTCCATATGAAAATCTCCTTTCAAGACTTTTTCACAAGTTAGACTATTTCCACATACCATATACAGACACACACATCAGTCTCATTTCTTGAATAGTCACACTTCATATAACCAGAGATCCCTGTCCATATCAATAAAGATCTAAGTTAATTTGAATAAATCACTTAAATTCTATATCTGACACATTGTCTGTGCTCATTGAATTGAATTAAATCTGTTTCTCCATTTGTAAAAGGAGGATCATTACAGTGCCTAACTCATAGGATTGCTGTAGGGATCAGTTGAGAGAGAAAGAAAGGGAGAGAGAGAGAGAGAGAGAGAGAGAAAGAGAGAGAAAGAGAAAATGAATATATGTGTATATACACAAATTCATACATATACATGTATATGTATGGGTATTTCTATAATACTTTGCAAACTGTAGAATACTGTATAAATGCTAACAATTAATATTATTGTAAAATATATTTTAATCTGCTTTTATATATAATATATAACATACTTTTTAGTTTAAAAGCGATTGTGAATAAACTGGTGGAATTCCATGTGAACTGGAAAGACTTCCAGGAATTGATGCAGAGAAAAAGGAGCAGAACCAGAAGAACATTGTACAGAGAGATGGATACACTGGTAAAATCAAATGTAATGGATTTCTGTGCTAGCAGCAATGCAATGACCCAGGACAATTCTGAGGGATTTATGGTAAAGAACGCTACCCACATTCAGAGGAAGAATTACAGGAGTGGAAACACAGCAGAAAAACAACTTCTTGAACACATGAGTTGGTGTGGACATGATTGGGGATATAGACTCGAAATGACCACACCAAGGCAACTATTAATACTATGGAAATAGGCCTTGATCAATGACACATGTAAAAACCAGTCGAAATGTGCATCAGCTACTGGGGGTGGGGGGTGGGATGTAAGAACATGAATCATGTAACCATGGAAAATTTTTCTAAAAAATAAAATTTCAAAAAAATAAAATAAAAGTGATTGTGGTTTAGAAAATTCTTTGCAAATAAAATAAAATTAAAATTAAAATAATTTGTTATTATATAAAAGACAGGAGGAAAGATAAGTTTATGTTACATTCAATCGCTAGATTGGGTCTAAATAATGAGCAGTTTGCTGATTATAAGTGCCTTATGAAAGAAATAGTTATTAGATGTCATGCAATGGCCATAGTGGAGATCTTGATTAGAGTGAGCATAGCTTTATAGTCATAAGGGCAGGCCATTGAAATCAAAGTTAGTGACAAAACATTCCTACCATCCTCTATGAGTAGATAATAAAAGTCAATAGATGCCCAACCTGACTCTTACAAATGTTGTTCAGAATGCAGGCTGAGACAAAAAAAATTGTTTTAACATGCTCAGTGTGGAAATTTGTTTTGAATTATTAAATGTGTTAGTAGTGAATTTGGTTTTTCTTGTGTTTCTCAGTTTGGGTTGTGTTAAAAAGGTGGATTTGGGCTGATTGAAACATTTTTTAAAAAACAAATTGAACTAAGGGGAAAAAATGGGTTTTTTAATCCTTACCTTCTGTCTTAGAATTGATACTAAGTATTGGTTCCAAGGCAGAAGACTGGTAAAAGCTAGGCAACTGGGGTTAAGTAACTTTGCCAGGGTCACACAGCTGGGTAGTTTCTGAGGTCAGATTTGAACTCGGGATCTTCCATCTCCAGGCCTGGTGTTCTATCCACTTAGCCACCTAGCTCCTCTTCTTTCATTTAACATTATCATTCTTCTGATAATATATGTATAAGCCAGATAAAATTGCTTTCCATCTCCAAGAGGGAAGAGAGAAGAGAGGAGGGAGACAACTTTGATCTATAATTTCAGAAACATATGTTGAAAATTATTATTACAGGTAATTGGAAAAATAAAATATCTTT
The DNA here is from genome assembly GCF_016433145.1 of Gracilinanus agilis. NCBI lineage: Eukaryota > Metazoa > Chordata > Mammalia > Didelphimorphia > Didelphidae > Gracilinanus > Gracilinanus agilis. The sequence continues at coordinate 340,237,327 of NC_058130.1, read as the reverse complement.
GAATAAAAAATTATCATGCTTCCCTTGTAGTTGATTTGTAGGAATTTACTGAGCTTCTATTGAAGACTCAACCAAGATATTATGAGGAGATAAAATAAAATAGAATCATAGATTTAGAGCTGGAAATTACCTTAGAAACAAGCCCTTTCGTTTTACAGATAAAGAACTATGTCCTAAAGAAGTTAATCAGATTGCCCAAGATTACATAGTAGGAGAACCAAGATTTGAAACACACATATGTGGACTCCAGTCTAATCTAATATGCAATATTAGATTAGTCTAATATATAACATATTATAAGTATTATAAGTAGATTGTAATATATTTGAAAGAGGTAATATATAATATATATTCTATTAATGGAATTAATTAGAATTAATTATTATTAATAAATACCAATATAATAATAAACTATTAACATATTAATAGAATTAATAGAAAATAAAAATATAATAGAATACTCTGCTTTTATTTCATCTATGTGAATATCCCCTCCAGTGACAGTGATCACAACTGATCAACAATTTTTCATTCTGGGTGAATTTTGTAAATGTCTTTAAGATCACTGCCACCCAAAAAACTATGGGTCTTCTTGAAGTTCTTTTGATACTTTAAAGATACCAGTGGAGAAATAAGCTATCCATTAGTTATTTCTCACACTTACCACATAAATGGTCATCTTTTTCAGTTATACATTTCTCTAACAATATCCTTTGCTTCATTTCTGCTTCTTCATGAGTAATGTGCTGAAGGCTTAGTAATTTCCTTTGGGTCGTTCCACTTTTTTGGTCTTTTTTGGTATAGTCCCCTCCAGATACCAAGAGAACTGATCTCTCAACACTTTCTAAATTGTATGGCCTCAGCATGAATCTTTTCTGAATATAACAATCTAATCTAGATCCTTTCCCATCTTCATTTTCATTGGCATCATTTCTACTTCCTCCTACAATAAACCTAAGACTGTAATATTAGAGTTCAAAAATGGTATCTCCATCATCCTCAAAGTTGAAAAAAATTGGCCATACCTATCTTTGAATATCTTTTTCATTTTTCACCTGCTTTTTCTCCTTCACTTTCATCTGTTAGTGTCCTCAAAAATGACTTTGCTTAATTGGACTCACCAAGTTTCCTTTAATCTATTTTTCCTCTATTTTATAGAACAATAGTACTCATAATCTTGCCTCATCCTTATTAGAAATATATATTATATATGTGTATACTTTCACACATTACACATACTTATTTAGCAAATGTTTTACCAAAATCTAGGCAAATTATATCCACAGCATTCTCATCTACAAGTTTAGTAATCCATAAAAATATGTATATATACCATATATTTTGATATGTTGCAGTCTTTAACAAATATAGCCCTATTTACTACTTATGTATATGTACACTGATATTTTACAATTATTTGACATATACAATATGGATGTATACACATATACCCTACAGATACATATATACTATATAGTAGCACCTTATCTTATGTGAATTCAACATATGTATGTCTGACCAACAATCAAAAAATATAAAGGCATAGAAATATGTAAGAGAAAAAATTTTAATTACTCACTAGATTTTCACTATTTTTCTAAGCAGTATAGGCTCACAGCAGTTCGCCCAATCATGCTCATCTCACTCGGAGAAGCATTCATACATCATTACATTGTTTTGCACCAAACATTAGCTCCCCCATCAGTCTTTGTCTAGAGATCTCCCTTTTAACAGATCATGTCTGTGTCAGAGCAGTGCTTCTCTTTGTTTCATTAACACTATTTTGTTATTAATAATGGTCCCAAGGGGCAAGAATTATGATGCTGGTAACTCTGATAAGTCTATAAGAAAAGCCATAAATTAATTGCCTAGGAATATTACTATAAGAAATATTTATTAAATATAAAAAGTATGATTTCAAACTTACACAAAAGGCCTTGGAACATTTTGGTCATGTAAAACAAAGTCCTGCTCTATATAGCATTTATCTATATCTAGTATAGACATTACAACAATATATACTATATTTACACTAGATCTGTGTGTACTATAGATGTTATATTATGTATTTTTAGCAAATAACTGCAACATATAAAATATATGCATTTATACATATATTTTTGAAGGATTACTAAACTTGCAGATGAGAATGTTGTAGATATAGTTTACTTGGATTGTGCTAATCACATGATAGTAAAACTAAGAGTTTTTGTGGAATATCACATACAAAATCTTACATATCTATCATTAATATCCTCATTGAGAATGTCTTTGATGTATGCATTATGCTCATAAAATTTTTACATTGGGAGAAGTAAGTATTGCTAATCAGTAAATCATTTCGCACAGTCACATTTTTCAGTATTAATATGGTCTGATCATTTTTTTCCATAGCTTTGCTTTCTTCATTTTTTTTAGCTACATTGTGAGTAAGTTCCTCAACATCCTCACATTTGTGCCCTATGTAGAAATGATCTCTTCTAGGTAGTTCATCTAATCCAGCTGATTTTGTCTAATCCAACCAATTCTTACCAGTACTACTTCTACTTCCTCTAAAAGCACATCCAGACCTGTGATATTAGAAGCTAAGCATGATGGTTCCAGAGTACTTGTTGATAAGAGTTTATTTAAGTCTGCTGATTCTTTCCCCCATTTTTCTTCCATCTCTTTTCCTTCCATTTTCATCTTTAAACATATTAAGAATGACTGCCTTAATTAGGTTTCTCGGCCAAACTTTCTTTAATCTGGTTTTCTCCTCCACAACTTTACTCTGTTTATGAAGTAATGTTGCTCCTAATTTTCCATTATATTTCTCTGTAAGATTTTAGAAGTAAATTTATATTCTAAAACAGGTTTACCCTTGACTGCCATATATCTCTGTTTAGTAAATGTGTCATGTTTGCTAACTTTGGGGCCTTTTAGTCTCCTTGTTATGATAATGGATTTGCATCAGTTACACCTATGAACTAAATTGTTGTGTAGTCAGTGTCAACATTCTATCTTCTATCCACAGCCCATTTTTGTCATCAATAATTTCTTTAAAGTCAGGGGGAGCCATTTTGATTTCATATCATATCTCTTTCTAATTTTTATTCATTCCAACATGTTATTTTTATTATTGATCTAGCAAATCTGTAATCTGACTGTGCATAGATACCTGATTCAGGATCAACTCTCATATTGGGAGTAAATAGTTTCCTAGTTAAAATATAATCCATTTCTTTGTCTATATGTATATCTGATGCTATTCAGTTTGTGACATGTCTAGTGTTATCTGATTCTTTTCTTGAAGAAATTCTTTATAGTATGAGATAGCTCTTTAGTCTTCAAGTCTTTGGCCTTTTGAACATTTTTTAACCTCTTAAAAATAGTTTATTGTTGCTTTTTTCTTTTTTATGTGCCTTTGTTACTTCCCAATGATTCTTCTTTTTATAAAACTTTCCCTGTAACAAATAGAGTCAATTAAAACAAATCAATGTATTGAATATATCTGAAAATACAAACCTCATTCCACACCTACTATCCCCCACCTCTTTACCAAAAAGAAAAATATATTCCTCTTTTCAAATCTTTTAAAGTCATGCTTTAAAAGTTACTTAAGTTACTGTACTACATCAAAACAGCACTGAGGTGTCACTTCACTCCTAGCAGATTGACCAATATGGCAGCAAAGGGAAGTGATAAATGTTGGAAGGGATGGCAAAATTGGGACACTAATATACTGCTGTTAGAATTGTCATTGATCCAACCATTCTGGGGGGCAATTTGGAACTATGCTCAAAGGGCTTTAAAAGACTGTCTGCCTTTTGATCTGATCATACCACTGATGGGTTTAGAGATAATAGGGGAAAAGACTTGTACAAAAATATTTATAGCCACTCTTTGTGGTGGCAAAAATTTGGAAAATAAGGGAATACCCTTCTATTAGGGAATGGCTGAACAAATTGTGGTATCTGTTGATGATGGAATACTTTTGTGCTGAAAAGAATAAAGAAATGGAGGAATTCCATGTGAACTGGAAAGACCTCCAGGAATTGATGCAGAGTGAAAGGAGCAGAACCAGGAGACCATTCTACAAAGAGACGTGCCACATTGTGGCATGATGGAATGTAATAGACTTCTCTACTAGCAGTAATGCAGTGATCCAGGACAATCCAGAGGGTCTTATGAGAAGGAACACTATCCATATCCAGAGAAAAAATTGTGGGAACAAAAATGCAGAATAAAAACATATATTTAATAACATGGTTCGATGGGGATAAGATTAGGATTTTGACGTTAAAAGATCACTCTACTGCAAATATGAATAACATGGAAATAGGTTTTGAACAATGATACATGCCCTGTGGAATTGCTTGTTAGCTCTGAAAAGGGGGAGGGAAGAGAGTGGGGATGATCATGAATCATGCAACCATGGAAAAATATTCTAAATACTTAAATTTTTTTGAAGTTACTGCATTGATCAGTTTAATTACTAATTCTTATTCTATATTTTCTAAAATATTAGCATCAGAGAATATGTTGAAGAGTTCTGTCAACTTCTGCATAGAATTTTATTCTTCTTCATTCTCTACCTAGATATTGTAAAAAAAAAATTTGGCATTTTGGAGCAAATATTTATCATGATCATTGTAGTTCAAAATGACCATATTCTCCTAGCCATGTATAAAAGGAATAGAGATAGAGAGAGAAACTATATCAGTAATTTCATTGGTATAAGGAACTCCAAAATGAGGAAACTCCCTTTACCAATTCAAGTTGGTAACTTCTCTGAAACTTATAGTCTTAGACACTTAGAGTTTAAGTGATTTTCCCAATCATGTAATAATGATAACAATAACAATAACATAACAATAACAATAATACAACAAAAAATAAAATAACAATAACAAATTACAAAGCATTTTATACTTTGCAAAGTGCTTCATAAATGTCTTATTTTATCCTTGCAAAAACTCCATGAGGTAGCTCCTATTATTATCTTCATATTACAGTAGGAAAAATTGAAGTATACAGAAGTTAAATGAGTCTTCCAAGTCACAGCTAGGAAGTATATGAGGTCATATTTGAATTCAGGTCACCCTGATTCCCAATCCAACACTATTTCTACTTTGCCACCTCACTGTATCCAGTACCTGTCAATTATACTAATGTAGATTAATAAAAATAAATGTACAAAATTAGGAATAAAATATAACATAAATCCTTATCTTCTACCAATGCAGAAGCAAATAAAAGAATGAGCAAACAATTTTTCTTTTCTATATCTTTTTCCAAATCTGTCTAAAGTTATTTTTCTTTTACCTTTCTTGTCCTTTTTCATATACATAATTTTAGCAGTTGTGTATGTAATTAAAATTCTGTTGAACTCTGTTTTTGTACAACTTCATATAGGTCTTTCCATATATCTTTATATGGTTCACATTTATTCTTTTTGCATCCCCAGTATTCCATTACCTTAGTCTACCATAATTTAATTAGTCATACTCCAATCATTAGAAATACAGGTTGTAGCCAAATGTGGGTAGTAGAAATAACTCACTATAAAAGTGATGGCACAACTGGGTGTTTTCTTCTTTTTGTAATTTTTAGGAAGGCCTAGCAATAGAATCAATGGATCAAAAGAAAAAAAAAAGCTTTGTGAAATTTAGTGTATATTATTACATCATCCTCTAAAATGTTTGTACCAGTTCCAATAACAATATATCAAAGTGCCTGTTTCCCAGTAGTTCTGCCAACATTGAATCAAAATTACATTTGTTGTATTTCATTGATTTATTGATCAGTTCCCAGAAAACCCAAAGTAAGACATCTCATACACTGTTCAAAGCCCAAAACTATGTGGAATATAATGCAATGCAGTAGTCCTTGTCCTTGAAGATCTTACCCATTTCACTGGAGACACAAGATTAAATCTCAGGAAACAACTGCAGACCAATACTAGACAGGAGATAATCAAGAATTATTTGGTTTGCTATAACAAAAGCCCTGAAAAAGAGACATTAGTTTGCAGTGAACTTGGGAAACATCATTAATAAAAGTAGGACTTCTGTTGGATTTTGGAAAATGGGAAAGAATTCTTACATATCTCTTCTTATATGGCATCAAAAGCTCTTGCCTCTAATGATACCCAGCACTCTCATGGAGTGCCTTATAACTCTGGTAAATTCAAGATTGGGAGATTTAAAAAGAACTTTCTCAATAAGAAGTGTTGGATAGTAGATAGAGGACTAGTCATGGATTCAGGAAGACCTAGTTTCAAGTCCCACTTCTGATGTATATACTCACTGGGCAATTCATTTTATCTTTCAGTACCCCCAGGCAATACCTTAAGACTATAAGTTAAACAATAATTATATATCTATGTTAGTAGAGGAAGTTTCCTTACTGGGAGTTCCAGACACTGATGAAATAGCAGGTCTTGTTTGTTTTTTGTTTCATGTTATTTTAAATATCCACAATATATCTGTTGGTAATGGAATATTATTGTGCTGAAAGGAATAACAAACTGGAAGAATTCCATGTGAACTGGAATGACCTCCAGGAAATGATACAGAGTGAAAGGAGCAGAACCAGGAGAACCTTATACATAGAGACTGATACACTGTGGCAAAATCCAATTTAATGGACTTCTCTACTAGTAGCAATGCAATGCAATGATCCAGGACAATGCTGAGGGACTTATGAGAAAGAACTCTATCCACATCCAGAGAAAGAACTATGGAAGTAGAAACACAGAAGAAAAACAACTGCTTGATCACATGTCAATGGGGATATGATTGGGGATGTAGATTCTAAACAACCATTTTAGTGCAAATATCAATAATATGAAAATAGGTCTTGATCAATGATATATATAAAACCCAGTGAAATTCCTCATTGGCTATGAGGGGGGGGTAGAAGGAGGGGAAGGAAAGAACATGAATAATGGAATCATGGGAAATTTTTCTAAATTAAGTAATTAAATAAAATTTTTCCAATCTAAAAATAATAATAAATAAATAAATACCCACAATAACCCCATAAGTCAGGGACCACAAATAACATCACCTCTTTTAAATGAGTAAAGGCTTAGTAACCAGAGCTAAGAGTCAAACCCAGGTCTCTTGGCTCTAGTCCAGGGTTCTTCCTCTACTTAGGTGACTTTGCAGACAACCAGAACCAACCAAAATCTCAGCAGGAGGGCATAGCTCCAGTGATTATGAATGTGAGCCAAGGGATGCACCAGCAACTGGTCTTAAGCACAATTCTCTTCTTCTCCCTACTTATTTGGGACTGAGAGGAGAAGGTTAGAGAGAGAGATGTGAATGGACAAAGACCTCAGTGTTCCTTGAGGTCCTCAACTTTAAGGTTTTCCACCTATGTGTCAATAGTACCAATTGTTACAGGCAACCTGAGAGAAGACATCCTAGCTCGGACTTACTTTGAACAGATGGAGAAACTGCACTTCTAAGAAGAACTTGTAAGCATTGAAGAATTTGCAGAGTAGTCGCCTGTAACTAGCCAGTACCCTGGGTTAAATCCCTAATGGATTTTATGGGGTATTCAGGAAGGACTTTTACTTGTGGTGTTAGGGCTTGCTCAGGCTTTTCCAGGGCTACTCCTCTTCCTTTGGTGTCCACCTGTCACCCAACTCTTCTTACTTGTCTCCAAGAAATGTAGCATATGCAGTGGCCATACTCTGATAAAAACCATCTCAGGAGACAGGCTAAACCAGGTTGAAGGTAACTGAAAGGCCTTAAACCCTCCAGTGAGTCAGAAAATTATCTATCCCAAACATGTAAAGGCTTTCCCCAGTGGAATGGACAAATTAGAATAATTTGTTCCAAAGGCCATTGACTGAGAAAGAATTGCCATATACTATTCTCAGAGACTAGCTTGGGAGGGAGACTGATTGGACAGAAAGAGTAATGAATAGCTCGATTGCTCCCCTTACCTCATCTGAACTGTGTTGGAAGACGCTACAACCCAGTCACAGGTGTTTTAGATTGTGAGTCAAGGTTCAGTGCTTGTGTATATAATGCCTGCTTACTGCCTAGTCAGTTGGCCCTTCTTAGCCCATCATTGAAGTGCCCCCTTTCATGAAGGCAATGAATTGCCTTTTTTTTAGTTCCTTACCTTCTTCTGACTCCAAGTTTGTTTATTTGAGTGAGTCATCATTTTTCTCTCTCATACCATGAAAGCAGTTCAAGCAAGCACCGTGGAGGATTTAGTTTGGTTAGACGTTGAAGACACCAAAGTCATCCATTGCATCCCAGGTCATCACCAATCATCCTGACTTTTGTCTTGCCACTAGACTTCAAAGACTCTGGAAAAGACTGTGAGGCTGATGTCTTTGTGCAACTCTGCCTCACTTTAATCCATTTCACATGCAAGTTAAGACATTACCCTATGATATCATTGGTCCATTTTGAAAACAAAAGACAAACAAGAAGAAGTTCCTAATAGACTACATTCATTAGCTAGGCTTTTTATCTTGATTGGAGGGAGGGAGAATATCTGATATTCAAATGGGAACTTATTAAGGAATTAAGGTGTAATGTTCCTTTCCCTATTTCCAGCAAGCCTTAATAGAGAGAAATATAGAGACATTTTAAGATAGTAGAAAGGGAGAAAGGAAGGAGAGAATAAACATATAGCACCTACTATATGCCAGTCACTGTGCTAAGTGCTTTATAAATATCTCATTTGATCTTCACAACAACTCACTGAGATAGGTAGTTTTATTATTCCTATTTTACAGTTTGGGAAACTGAGGCAAATTGAGGTTAAAGTGACTTGCCCAGAGTCACATAGCTAATAAGTATGTGTGACCAGATTTGAACTCCAATATTCCTGGCTCCAAACTTAACCCTGTATCACCAATCTTTCTCAAAGAATGCTTCCTCTGGAGTCAGAGGGCATGGGCTCAATTCCCAGCTCCATCCCTTACTAAATAGGATCTCAGTGAAGTCATTTAACCCCTCTGATCCTCAGTTTCTTCATCTGTAAAATGAGAAGATTAGAATAGGTGACCTTTTTAGTATCTTCCAGATATATCTCAGACAGTCTTTTTTTTTCCTCTGTCTTCCATCATCAAGTCTATCAGGCTATATTTCCCCATTTCTTAAGGATATAATTTATGCATTTAGTACCCAGTGTTCTACATTGAAACTATCACTTGTGATAGGCCAGAAATGATCCAGGCTTTTCATCCAAGATCCACAATGCTATCTTCTGCTTTCCCTTGAGAAGGAGAAATTACATGGAAATAAAGCAAGAGTTGTTGGCCATCAAGACTATGTAGAAATGTTAGTATCAAAACTACAATAATCTTAACCCAGAAATGAGGGGGCATCAAACCTTTTCTTAACAATAATAATTGTAATTCATATTTATATTATACTTCAGAGTTCACAAGACACTTTCCTTAAAATGAAGCAATTACCTTAATATTCAGTTGAATTGTGGCCTCATCAACATGGTCACTCCCTCCAATGCAGCAGATTGCGACACCTCCATGACTTTTTATTACAAGCAACTCTTGACAATGTCCCCCTTTAATTCATCCAGAAGTATGCAGGGAACCTTCATTTAGATCTCTTGCCATTACATGAGTTCTAATATAGCAACAACACTGTCCACCTATTATCCTTGTATTTGTTATATGATTGACTCGCTTTCTTTTCTAGTCACAAATCTCTTTGATGACATCTTTTCTGCTGCTTAAATCTCAAATTCATCAGATAGTAACATGAAGCACTTTATTTATCACCACCTTGCATTACACTTTGCTCTTTGGATAACCCACTTTTATTTCTTGGAAATTATTGTATGCCATGATTTGCATCATAAGAAAAATAGGGATATTTTAAAAGGATTATGTTTTATGTAGAAGAATTGAGCCATCAAAAGAACTATATAATTTCCCAACTACAATCTGTCTTCATCCTGTTCATTTCTAGACCCTTCTTATTGTTCATTTGCAGTGTCTTCCTAATATATTTGTATTGATGATCAGGATTTATGGTCTGCATATATCATAATCTGAACAACAGGCATTTATCATCCACTTGGTTATTCATATATGGATGGCAAGGTTGATTTCATCTAAGATGAGATGTTCTGTGGTTTACTGCAATGGGTACAATGTCATCTGTAAGGGTTAAAAAAGCTTAATGGTTCTTAGGAGTAAACTCAAAGGTAGATGGCAAGGACTGAGCCAATATCATTATCCAGGTATCTATATGGCAAGAGTAGATAGTAAGTCACGGTAGTCCTCCTGTTCATCAAGATCATGTCTAATAATAGCCAGGAGCATGAAGGGCCCCAGTCCCATAGCAGTCAGGAAAGGGAGATGCCTCTGGGCTTTGGACAGAGAGAAGGCTATAATAAGGAAAGAGATTCATATGGACTGGTACATCCAACCTCTGGAGCCAGATGGGATGTGTGGAATTAGGTAGGTGGGACATTGGGAAAGGACTCCCCATAGGTCCTGCCCTTCTAGGCCAAGTGAGATCTGTGCATTGGAGAATGGTGGTAGTGAGTTGGATTTTGTTGTACTGAATGGAATTGAACTGAACTGAATACCATATATATATATATATATATATATGTACATATATATATACACACATATATAATATGTACATATTATAAACTAATATGGCTAAGATGATGACTTGATCACTCTGAATCCACATGTTCCAACTGCCTCATAGAAATACCATTTCAAGACTCAACAACAAGTTATATAGGTAAGACACTTTAAGATATTTGGGTGAGCTGAACAATATAAGCTAGAAAATTAAGCTTTTTTTGCTATTTTTTCCCATATTTTTCTTCCTTCTGCTTTCCCTGGCAATCATCTCATAATGATGATACCCAGCCCCTTGTTGATTCTTCCCACACTATAACTCCATCAGAGGGAGATTATCTACATTCAGGCACTGAGCATATTTCATTTCTGGTGTATTATCATTTTGTGTATTAGAGACTAAAGTGTTTCACAGTGTATGACATGTCAAAAATAAAAGACTTTGAAACCGTTGCTAAACACACATGCTTTTATAAAACACAAAAAGTCTGAGTACTTGATAACTCATCCTGACTTCATATCTATTCTTAGAAGTATTAATTTCATCAAGTGTTTTCTACCTTCTTTTTTAAATGGCAGTAATATTTGCATGTTACCTGGTTTCCCATTTCACGTAATATTTTGTGTTCAATGAATTAAAAAAAATTGACTGACCCATTTTTCTCAATCGTATAATTTGCTGACAACATCCTTTGTGCCATGTCTCCTATTTAACTTCTCATTTACATTCTGTACCTGTTCATGCCCACTATGTGTCTCTAAATTATCCTTTGGATTATCACCATCTTAAAATTCTTTGGTGGGACTTCCGGTTAAGATGGCGGCAGAGTAAGGAGCAGCTGCTCGATCTCTCCTGACCGAACCACACAGAACCCCTCAAGGGGAAATAAAAACGAGTCCAGAGGAACGAAGGAACCCCACAACAGGGCGCAGCATTGAAGGTACGCAGAATCGGGGCA
>NC_058130.1:340159815-340221138 GCF_016433145.1 Gracilinanus agilis | reverse complement strand
ATATATATATATATATATATATGTAAGTGATGCTGTAAAGATGGAAATGACAATATTTGGCAGCTGGTAAGCTACGTGGGATAAATGAGAGTGAGAAATCAAGATTACATGCCTGGATGAGAGGATAATGGGGTCTTCTATCGTAAAAGGGAAATTTGGAAGAGGGATGAGTTTGGAGGGAAAGATTAATACATTCTGTTTTCAACATGATGAATGTGAGATTACTACAGGTTATTCTATCTGAAATGTCTAATAAGTGGTTCATAATATAGGAATGAACCTCAGGAAAGAGAGTTAAAGCTAAATATGTAGCCCTGAGAGTCATTTACATAAAGACAGGAATTGAGCTCATGGGAGCTGATGAGGTCATGGAGTGAAAAAGTGCAGAGAGCCAAGAAAAGAGGACAGATTGTTGGAGTGTACTCCTTTTTGTCATTCAGTCATCTTCAGTTGTATCCCACTCTTCATGACCACATTTAGGATTCTCTTGGCAAAGATATTGAAATGTGTTGCTATTTCCTTCTCTAGCTCATTTTACATATGAGGAAAATGAGGCAAAGAAGATAGTTGCCCAGGGTCACATGGCTAGGCCAGATTTGAACTCAAGAAGATGAGTCTTCCTAATGCCAGACCCGACACTCTATCCCTTGCACCACTTAGCTGCCCTTTTAAAAAAATACTGAAGTGGGGGACGGAGGGAGGTAGCTGGGTGGCTCAGTGGATTGAGAGCCAGGCCTAGAGACAGGAGGTCCTGGGTTCAAATCTGGCCTCAGACACTTTCTAGCTGTGTGACCCTGGGCAAGTCACTTGACCCCCATTGCCTAGCCCTTACCACTCTTCTACCTTGGAGCCAATACACAGTAGTATTGATTCCAAGATGGAAGGTAAGGGTTTAAAAAAAAGATACTGAAATGATTTGCCATTTCCTTCTCCAATTTTTATGCAGGCAGATATTAAGTGACTTACCAAGGGACACATAGCTACTAAGTGTCTGAGGTCAAATTCAAACTCTCATCTTTCTAATTCAAAGCTCAGCATTCTATCCACTCTGTATTCATTTTGTAGATACCTTATTTTACCTATTTTGCAGATGATGAAACTGAAGCAAGTTTTTAGCAGATGATGAAATTGAGGTGAACGTGGTTAAATGACTTGCCCAGGTGATCTGATTCCAGCCCAGTGTCCTATCCACCATACCACCTACCTGCCCTGTTACTCATAGTTAGTGGGTATGAAATGAATGATGGTCTAGCAAAAGAAGGAGCTGCCACATAGAAAGAAAGGACAACATCATAAAACCCAGAGAGGAAAGAGGTATATGGGGAAAAGGTTAAGCATCAAATAATAAAGAAAGGTCAAAAAGGATTAGTACTGACTTTTTTTTAAAGCTATTAGAACAGATACAGTTTCAATTAAGTGATGAGGTCAGAAGTCAGATTGGGAATAATTTAGAAGAGAATGGGATTAGAGGCAATGAAGGTATCACATGTGGAGAGCTTTTTCAAGGAGTTTGCCTGGAAAAGGGGTGAAAGGTATAGCATGACAGTCATTAGGGTTGGCAGAATTGAGTTTGACATTTTTAGAGATAGGAGATTCTAGGTTCAAATATGGCCTCAGATACTTCCTAGCTGGGTAGGTCACTTAACCCCAATTGCCTAGTCCTGATCATTCTTCTGCCTTAAAACCAAAACATAGTATTGATTCTAAGTTGAAGGTAAAGGGTTTTTTTTTAATTAATTAAAATAAATTTTAAAAAATAAAATGGGGGAGTCTTGGAAAAATTTGTAAGCCACAGTGAAGAAATCAGTAGCTATGGAGAGAAAGAAGATGATGGGGAATGGATTTTAGTGGAAATAATCTTCTGGAAAAGATAAAATAAAGATAGGACCAAGTGTAGAAGTTTTAGTCTTGGTGATGAGAAAGACTATCAGAGACTAGAATAAAAGAGGAGATGGCAGAGGTTGATTTAAAGAGATTGTGAAATAAGAAGGGAGTCAGAGGGAGCACATTGTGAATGGCTTTGATTTTCCTGTTAAGAGTATGAGGCAAGACCCTCAATTGAGAGGATAAAGGGAAGAAATGTGACTGAAGACTTGAGAAAATATTTGGAATAGCTGCTATTATGAGGGATAACAATTAGGGAGGAATAAATGAATTGCTTTGAGGGCCCAAGAAAGATTAGAGAACAAGTTTAGTGACCCCAGAAAGTCATTATATGACTTCTTCTACCTCTCTTCAATAGAGGAGTAAAAGCAGAAGAGGTAAATAGTGGGGGAAGAAGCATACATGAAGGATAGGACAGATGTGTCTGAGTACATTGGCACACCTGGCCTGGCTCTATGCATGCCTGTTCATGGGAATAGTCCAGAGTAGCAATGGTGAGTATCTTTTAAAAAGTCTAACTCGGGAACGCTACCCACATTCAGAGGAAGAACTGCGGGAGTGGAAACAGAGAAGAGGGGCAACTGCTTGAACACATGGGTTGAGGCGGACATGATTGGGGATGTAGTCTGGAAACTACCACACCAATGCAACTATCAACAATTTGGAAATAGGTCTTGATCAATGACACATGTTAAAACCAGTGGAAATGCGCAGCGGCTATGGCAGGGGGAGGTCGGGGGGTGAAGGGGAAAGTAAGAGCATGAATCATGTAACCATGTTAACTTTTCTAAAAAATAAATATTTAAAATCCAAGAAATAATAATTAAATTAAATTAAATTAATATTTGGTTTTTGAAAAAAAAATTTTTTTAAAGTCTAACTCGGGGGGCAGATAGGTGGCTCAGTGGATTGAGAGCCAGGCCTTGAGAAGGATTATCCTAGGTTCAAATATGACCTCAGACATTTCCTAGCTGTGTGACCCTGTGCAAGTCACTTAACCCCCATTGCTTAGCCCTTATTTTTCTTTTAAAACCAAAACACAGTATTGATTCTAAGATGGAAGTTAAGGGTTTTAAAAAATAAAAACAAAAGTCTAACTCAATACTACCATCCCTAGGAGAAACAACAGTACAAGGGCACAAAGAGTTCAAGAAAGTACATGAAAAAAAGTATTTATTAGTCCCTTACCTTGTGCCAGGAACTATGCTAAGGATTAGAGATAAAAGTACAAGCAAGCAAGACAATCCCTTTTCTCAAGGATCTTACATTCTAATAAGACAAGACAACATATATAAGGGTAAGGTATTCAGGAAGGAATATTTTGGACAAGAACGTGAGAAATGAGGGGATCAGAATTATTAGAGAATTGATATGGCTTTACATGGAATAGTGTTATTGATACAGTATTGGTGGTAATGATTGCTCTTCTCAGAGCTGGAATTAGAAAAGTTGGGAGAGGAAAGAAAGAAAATGACTGGTAAAGTGGCATGCTAGCCTGAGACCAAACCAGATGTGCCTTCAATCATTCATATTAATAATATTAATAAGGAAGCCATTTTAAATAATATTTTAGTGAGAGCAAAAAGATCTTTTGTTTTCATTTAAAATGCTTTAAAACATTGTTTTATCTTTTCTCATCATTTCTTATTTCAACTTTTGTGTTTAAAATATACTTAATAGAAATACATGTACATCATGGGCATACATATATTTGGCATACTTGCGTATATATGTTTTGACTGTGCACACTCAAAAAAATTTAACTGTTAGAAGTATACATTCTAAAAGTTGGGAGATCAATTCACTGGGAGGTCAATATTAGGAACAGAGCAGAGGATAGACAAACCATGGGTGACAAACTAAGAAATTAGAATAGGAGGGGTTGAGAGATAAGAGGTTATGATGAAGTTGAAGAATAGTTTTAGGAGGATAAAAGAATAGGGGAAGGGGGAGCAAGATGTTAAAGAAGGTTCAACTGGAAAAGACGTCAAGACTAGCTGTGTGATTCAGTGAAATCCTAGTTTCTGTGAGTGCAAAAAGATGGAACTAGTACAAGAGGGGGAAAGTCTAAAATAAAGGGGAGTTGACTAATTATGATTTGGGAGTTCCAGAGGGCAGTGTAGATAAGGGTTGAACAGATCTTGAATGTGTTAGTGGAGGGTAGAATCAAGTAGACGGGGAATGGGAGAGGAAGTTAGTTTACTCTTAAGCAGACAGAGATTCTGTATCACTGGAATTGGGTGAACAAGATGTGGTAAGAAATTGCTGACTATGAAGGAAAAAGTCTAGGCAGAATACCTGCAGATTGGAATAAATCGGCTAATGAAGGCAGGAGAGTAGGACTCGCAAGATCACTACTCTGCCTCCTGGTCTTGGTGCAGTTATGATCTCAACAAAATGATAATTGTCTCATTATGGTCCTTTCTCTTGATCCTCCACCCAGGATGACCTGGTTTTTGTCCACCCAGGAAAGCAATCTGGAATTTCATTTTACACATAGTCCTAGCCAACAAAGCAGCCTCTGGCACTTTCTAAATCTGTGACTTCATTCAGGTATAGTATCCCATCTTCTCAACCTATGCGACTTTTTTCCATGTCTTCTAGCAAATCAACAAAGAGTTCAGGGAGTGAGGAAATAGTTCCTGCTTAATATTTTGATCTTATCTGAATAATAATGGAACACATAAGCTACCCATCTGATTCCTTCCCTTGCTCCACCACTTGACAAACACAACTTATGTTATAACTGTACACCCTTTTTTTATATCTTTTATGGCACCTATTAGACATGTGGAAAATAATTTCCATGTTTTTAGGAATAATATGATGCATTTTAAATAAACATTTCAGAGGAAGAGGAGGCTTTAAAGTCACAACCTTCTCAGTTTTTCTTAATGCTTTTTTTCTTCCTTTATCCCTCCATCCTTTCCTTCCTTTTTTCCTCCCTTCCTTCCTTCCTCCCTTCCTTCTTTCACTCCTTCTTTCCTTTCTTCTTTCTTTCCCTTCCTTCCTTTCTTTTTCACTAGAGGGTCCTGTCCATAAAAAAATTTAATAAATGTTTGTTGAATAGCTATAGAATAGTAGAATTTCCAAGTTGGAAGAGACTTGAGAGTTTATCTAATCTAACCCATACCTAAAACAATAATCCCTTCTAAAATGCTGTCAATAGGTGGTGATGCAGCCTCCCTTGAAGACATCCAGTGATGAGAAACTAACTACCTTAAATTAAAACAACTCTGAGGTACCACCTAACACCTATTAGACTGGCTAACATAACAGGAAAGGAAAATAAAAAAAAACCTGAAGGAGAAGTGGAAAAGCAGGAATGCATTGTTGGTGGAGCATGAACTGGACTGGAGATAAATTTGGAATTATGCCCAAAGGGCTATAAAACTATGCATATCATTAAATCCAGCAATACCACTACTAGATCTGTACCCCAAAAGATGAAAGACTTAGTTACTCTAATCCAATGATCCAAGACAATTCCAAAAGTCTCATGATGAAAAATACTAGTCATCACCAGAAAGAAAACTAATGAACTCTGAGTGCATTTTGAAGAATAATTTTTGTTCTTTATTTTTCTTGCCTTTTTGTAACACACCTAATACAGAAACATGTTTTGCATAATTTCACACATATAATCGACATCATATTGCCTGCCTTTTCAATGGGTGGGGAAGGAATAGGCAGGAGAATTTAGAATTTTAAAAAAAGATGCTAAAATTAAATAATATTTTAAATTTAAAAATTCACTGCCACATTCAGCAGAACTAGTATACTTTTGTACAGCTCCAATCCTTGCAATTATTTTCTTTATATTAAGCTAAAATGGTTATACGAATTCAATAAAATCCTACTAGCTGTGTTTTCTGAGGTAAAAACAAATCCAGTCCATCACATGACAACCTTTCAACTACTAGCAGAGAGATGTCATGTCTCCTCTATGTCATTTCTTCATATCACTCTAGTTTTTTTGGCAGATCTTCAGTTGATATGGTCTTTAATCTTTTCAGCATCTTGATCATCCTCCTTTGTACATGTTCCAACTACCCAAACTATGGCACTTACAAATGAATAATATACTCCTGATATGATGGGAGAGTGGCTCAGAATTACCCCTTTTTTCATTTTGGACAATATACTTTGTTTATGCAATTAATGGTTACATTAATTCATTTGATCACCTTATCACATCATTGATTCACATTCAGTTCATGATCCACTAAGACCTTTAGGCCTTTTCCACTGAAACTGCTGTCCAGCTATGCCTGCCCTGACATTCCATTTGTGTCCTTCATTTTTGGAACACAAGCAAAGTACTTCCCTTTTGTTTCTATTAGATTTAGCATATTCTTTGAGATGCCTTTGAATCCTGATTCTGTCATCTAACATTTTAACTATCTCTCCAAGTATTTTGCCATTTGCAAATGTTATATGCATGGCATCTTTGTTTTATACAAGACATATTTTTTAATGTTGAACAGAACAAGGTCAAGTACAAAGCCCTGATGAATTCTTCTATAGATCTCCCTTCTGGTTGACATTGATCTACTTATTATTTTTGTAAATCATTCCATTTATTAATTAAAATTATTCCATTTTGTTTATTGTGAATTTATCAAATGTTTAGCCCAGAGAGAAAAGCCACACCCAAAGCTCAACTGTATCTCCCCCAAGAACCGCTGATCTCAGAATTCCAGAAATCTGTACTCTGCTATCCATCTGCAAAACTTACACTTCTTAACTTTTCTTGTAACAAAGGCTAGTCTAGAATATCCTGTTCTTAATTAACCTACACTGGCTCAGCTCCTAGTGATTACTTCCCCAAACTATTCACCAAATATCCCCTTAATCATAAATTCTAGATTTTTACATAGTCAAGGCAATTGAACTATAATTTGGTAAACCAAGCAGCTTTCCTTTTCTAATTTAATTCAACCAATAATTTTTTTTTCAAAATAGGTCGTGTTTGTGTAGTTCCACTCTGGTAAAGCTCTTTTGTTCTCCACTCTTTTTCTGAGGTAACAGTAGATCACTCACCAAGTGTTTTCAGTATCTAAGGCCTGCTGGTGGAACTCATTGAAAGCCACCAGGTACATTTTTCCCATTGCCTCACTTAAATTCACTGACAACCATTTTAGTTCTGTACTTCTCAATCAGATCAACTTCTGTGGCAGTGAAAACACAATCAAGAGTTGTATAGTTCTTTGGCATTATCATCATCCTGTTCACCCAAGCAACAATTATATCTCCTCTCTTTGACCTTCCTTTCACCACCCCAATGAAGTTGGGGGGAAAGTCCCTTTTGCTATCCTTAGAATTCACCAGCCTAAAATAATAATTAATTTTAAATTTCAGTATTTATGATATTAAAAAATGGGAATGTTTACTCACCATTCTCAGTTATCTGACCTTGCTTTCTTCTGTTTATGTCCTTGTAAAAATCTAAGTTGGCTTATGAGTCTTCCTGTGCATATATATCAGTCTCTTTAGACAACTCCCTCTTTTCTTACTCATAAGGATTATTTGAATTTGTATTGCTCAAATTTTACTCTTAAGACTACTTCCATTCTTTGTTTATTTTCTTTTTCAAAAAATTGCTAACAAAATTAATTTCTGTCCATCAAAGGAAAATAGAAAACCTTTGAAGTAATATATTTGAAACAATATTCATAGTCAAACAAAACAAATTCCTGCATTTGACATGTCCAAACAATATATATCTCTTTTTGTGTCTTAAGCCCATCACCTTTCTGTCATGAGATAGATACTATGCTTCATCACGATGCCATTTCTCCTGAGTAAATTTGCCCTATGGAATTTTTGGCCACAGCATCCTGAAATCAAAAGGTTCTCTTTCAAAACAAGATGTGAGAGCCCAGTCCAAGGACAAGGATTTTGTGTTTATTAAAATGTGCTATTTCTAGATAACTGTCTGAAACTATGGACTTGTAACTGATTTTTTTCAGTGATAAAATATTTTGCCATTCCTGTTCACTCAAATGAACATCATATAAAAAGGAGAGTATCTTTGGTAAGCAAGAGCATTTAATTCAATTAAAATAATAAATTATAAAGACCAAACTTTATAACAAAGTCTCATAAGGAGAGAAAGGGGAAGACATTCCTATCCCAACCCCTTTGAAAAGATGGGAAACCCACAAGAGTTGTACATTGCACATATTTTCAGATTATTTTTGATGTACTGATTGATTAAGCTGATTTTTTCCCAAGGCTTTTTTTTGTATTTTAAGAAAACACTAAATTTTTTGTTTGGGAGAATGAATTTCTGGTAGAGGAAGAGAGACACTGGGGGGAAATTATGGGAATATAAAAATACATCAATAAAAACTTATTTAAAAATTATATTACAAATAGAGGGAAGAGAGAGATATAATTAAGAATTACTTAAGAACCCATCATCTACTTAAGATTTCTGGACTAATCAACCACTAAAGCAGCAATCAAAGTGATCACCATTGTGAAGTAAACCTAGCAGATCTATCCTTGACTCAGTCAAGGTCAGTGCTCTCCTGTTGACTGTGACCAATGCCTGGGAGGCTGGACCACTCCACACTCAGCAGGCCTTAGAAGGAATATTCAGCATAGTATAATTAAGTTATTTAAATATATGTCCTTATGAAGTTCAAAGTGATGGAATTGGACTTGTATAGAGAAATAGAAGGTATTGAGAATTTTCATTTTATACCAAGAAACTGACAGGGAACAACTGAGAGATTTTTCTTTAAATCTAACAAGTTAATGGAACCTGTGTTATAACTTCTAGGTTCCACAGTCCTAGTGCCAAATGAGGCCCTCTGGGATACCTGAGGATAACTCCAGATCCTCATTTGCAATATCTAATTCTCTAAAGCCTGATAGCTATGGTTAACAAGGTCTTTTATCCTTTCAAAGATTCTAGATAAGAGACAAATGTAGGGGAAAGTTAATTGGGTAAAAAAAAATTTTAAGAAAGAATGAGGAAAGGAAAATAGTTTAAAAAGTTATGAAATCCAACTCAACAGGAATTTATTTAGCATCTATTATATGCCCCCAACAGGGCAGGCAGTTGACCAAATAGATAGAATATTGGTTGTGCAGCCAGGAAGTTGTTCAATCCTGTCCAACTCTTGTGACCCTCCTTAGAGTTTTCTTGGTGCAGGGACTAGAATTGAGGAGGACAGCAAGATTAGGGTCTCTTCAAAAAACTGGCAACTTGGGCAATCTTCATGGTAAGAGAAAAAAAGCTTTAATGAGAGAGGAAGGAAGGTGGTGGAATGGCCCTGGCGAGGGAGTGGCTGTGGTGATGGAAAGGCTCCCAGGGGATTTTGAGAGTGATTTTTATCTCACTTGGTTGTCAGGGAAGGAGTTGATTATTTGGGTGATTGCTGTGATTGTGAAAATTGGGCATTATTTGAACCTAGACCCGCCTGGCTAGGAAACTGAATCACCTGTTCTTATTGTTTAGAGACCTCTAAATAAGGACACAGGTTATGTGGACCACATCTAAAAACTAATGTAAGGAGTTGTCTCACAATTGTTCATCTCAAGCAATAAATATGTCTTATCTGAGAATGGTCCCATACTGGCCAATAAGTTATTGGTTCCATGTTTCTTTGATTGTTTACAGATACTTAACAGGAAATAGGAAGCCTCTTTTCCTGAATTCAGGGAATTCCACCCATTCACTCTCTCCCTCCCAACTTGGCAACCCATATCAGGATGGTTTGCCATTTCCTTCTCTAGGTCATCCTATAGATGAAGAAACTGAGACCAACCAGGTTAAGTGACTTGCTCAGGGTCACACACTATTAAGTGTCTATGACCAAATTTGAGTTCAGGAAAATGAGTGTTCCTGACTCCAGGCCCAGCACATTTTATCAGGAAGACCCAAGTTCAAATTTAGCATTTGAAACATGACTTGATTTGGGGACTAAGAAAGTAGCTTATCCCTTTCACAGTGTTCCAGGTGCTAAATTCTAGACTGGGCTCTAAAAGGCCTGGCTGAATCTTACAATCCACTGGAGCAGCACCAATAGCACAGGAGGCTAAGGACGATGGTAAGAATAAAAATGACTTATTCTGTTTGCCTCAGTTGTATTATGTGTCTATATATTCTGGAGAGAGAGCTATATACAAGAAACAAGAAAATTGGCTTCTGTATCCATCTATTTTTACCTTAGTCTTCGACCTTGGGCAAGGGGCTTCATTCCCCTCTGCTGGAAAAGGAGGAAATGCATTAAATGATCTCTATGGTCTAGTTGGCATCAGGTATCCAACTTGCAAATAGGTTGTATCCAAAAGTTTATTAGCAATTCTTTAGAATTAGAATGGATTATCATGAAGAAATGCTGTTATTAATGATTCCATTTTCATATCAAGCACTAATTTGATATAATCCATAAGAGAGCCAATAGTGTTTTAAAACAAAATATAAGCCTGAGCTCTGTGCCTGAAAACAAATGCTACCCTGAACCCCTCTGAGGAGTAGGAAAATGGGAGCCAAGTAAAGGCTATAGCAGCTAGACATCCACTCTGAAAACAAAACAGCAAGAGTGCAAGAGTTTCATTAAAAGGGTTGGGGGGGGGGCTTGGTGGATTGGTGGACTGAGAGCCAGGCATAGAGACTAGAGGTCCTGGGTTCAAATCTGACCTCAGACATTTCCTAGCTCTGTGACCCTGGACCAGTCACTTAACCCCCATTGTCTAGCTTTTATCAATCTTGGGCTTTAGAACCAATACAAAGTAATGATTCTAAGACAGAAGTTAAAGTTTTATTGTTTTTTTTAATGATGCAAGAGGGCTCCATTTGCAGTGGAATAGGAGATAATGACCCTTTCCAGGGAGAATTGCCTTGTTTCTTGGTGACACAGGAAGAATTCTGTATTTGTAGTCAGGAAATCTGAATTCAAATCCAGCCTCAGACAGTTAATAATGGTGTGACCCTGGGAAGGATGCTTAACCTCCTTTGTCTTCAGTTTTTTCACCTGCGAAATGAAAATAATACTATCTACCTCAAAGGGTTGTTGTAAAGATCAAATAAAATATAGTTTTTTTAAATCTTAAAAATTATATAAATACTAGCTATCTCTAAGATGTTATAGATGTAGATTGCCTCTATCCTATTGGCTTCTCTCATTAATGACAATTGATTATGTACTTCATAGATTTCCATAAAATATTGCAAGCAACATAAATCAGAGACTTCAATAAAATATTTCAAATTGGAGGCCTTGGATTCAAATATGGAAATCCAGAACACTGAATCAGGAATGAAGCAAAGCATGGTTAGGTGCCCTCCTAAAAAAGTGGTTCAGGTAGGTATTGCCCATTCTGGACAGTGGGTCCTCCAGATGGAAGTTTCTCCTAAGTGGAAAGGCAGTTTGTGAGATGGAGGAAAAGAAACCTATATTCCTATTATTTCATTATCTATCATATCTTTAAATATAATGTAGTTTCCTTACTTACACTATATTTTAATCCTATTTTATTGTTGCATTGTTGACAACAAGACTGCTACCCCTGGTTTGTTTTTTTAATTCATCTGAGGCAAAATAAGTTCTATTTAATTCCTCACTTTACCTGTCAGTGAATCTTTATAATTCGCCAATGTTTCCTGTCAACAACATGTTGTTGAATTCTGCTTTCTTATACGTTCTGTAACACTCTTCCTTTTTATGAATTCATACTATTGACAACCCATGGATTTGATTACCTACTTTATTTTTTCTCTATCATTTCCTCCATATCTTTATTTTTAAAAATGTCTTAGCATCAGCTGGGTGACTCAGTGGATTGAGAGCCAGGCCTAGAAATGGGAGATCCTGGGTTCAAATATGGATTCAGACACTGCCTAGTTGTATGACCCTGGACAAGTCACTTAAGCCTCATTGCCTATCTCTTACTGCTCTTCTGCCTTGGAACCAATATACAATATTGATCCCAAAATGGAAGGTAAGGATTTAGAAATTTTTTTTATTGTTGCTTCCTTCCTTAATCTCTACAAAGAAAAAGATAAAGAATAAAATTAAGAAAGTCAACAAAATCTATAAATGAAATTACCTCATACCAGTTCTCTTCTCTTCTTCATCCAGCCCAGATCTCAATGACTGATCCTTACACTTTCTTCCCTTTTAATTCCCCCTTTATGATCCAAAATACAAAGCTGGAGCTTATTTGCAACTCTACCGAGCCTCTTAGATCATCTTCTCCATCTTTCTAATCCTTACTTTCCTATTGAATATAATGCATTTCATTTCTACAACAAACTTCTTATGTATACATGTATGTTTGTAACCCTCCTTTGCCAAGTTCAGAAAAGAGCGAAGTTCAGGAGATCCCCATTTCCCCCACCATTTCTTCTAGGTTTGTATACACTCCTTTTTTCTCTCTCTTAGAATCAATTCTGAGCATCAGTTCCAAGGCAAAAGAATAGTAAGGGCTAGGCAATTTGGGTTTAAATAATTTGCCTAGTATCACACAGCGAGAAAGTGTCTGAGGCCAGATTTGAATCCAGGTCATCCTGAGTCCAGGTCTGGCACTCTATCCACTGTGCCACCTAGTTGTCCCACTAAAGTTACATTTTTGCAGAGCTAGTGTCCTGCATTAATAGTGGCAGTTACTCAACAAGAGCTCCCTATTCTAATGAAATCACAGGTGTGGTTAACTGAAAAAATCTCAATACAAGAAAATATCACTAGAAAAAAAGAAAAAGAAAAAATCTCAAGTGCCTGGCCTAGTAGGCCTAGTAGGTGCTTGTTGAACTGAATTAAAATTGTGGCAAAAATCTTATACTGTAATATAAATTTACAGGAAAAGGTACTGTGGATTGACATCAACAGCCAAACTTCTGACACAGGAGTCAGAAAATGGAGCTGTTTGCATTTGGATTCATTCTGGATGAAATTAGTCTTTTTTTTATTACACCCCCCCATCCCCATCTCCTTCCTTAACTCTGAAAATCTTCAGAGGGGAAAAAAGACTCAAAAAATGACTAAGTCAGAATAACCATTCGAAAGTAACACTTTGTTCTAACCTGAATAACGATCATAATAAAAGCAATTTACCTTAACACAACTTGAATACCAAATCATTTGATACCTGAAGCCAGCCAGTATTTTATTTATTACAAAGTGCTTAGAAAAGTTAAATGTAAATGTGATGCATTTGAATCAAAAGAAATTAAGCTAATCAATGTTTCCCTGGCACAGAAAGTTTAAAAAGATGGTTACCAGGCAACTACATTCCTCCTCCGTACATTGTCTACTCATAATCTCTGGTAAATTAGAGAAGATGACAGGCTGTCACTATAGAATAGGGACATACAGAATTATAGCATTGTTATTTTATGTTCCTCCTACAGAAGAAAAATCAATTATATCCTTCAGATACTGATTAGGTTAAATCACTACAATACTTACTAAATGTTAGGTTATCTGGGTGTGACCCTGTGAAAAGTCCAGGGAGTTTCACAAAAATGACCATTCTAGGCAGAGATCCCTTCCCTGCCCACACTGAACATTTGAGCTTTCTATTCGCAGTGGGAGCTCTCCCAAACACTGCATTTTACCTGCAGTGTTTTCTGAGCTCTCCCTAAGAAAAATCCTGTGCCAAGAGAAAACATTATTGCTATTATTCACACTTGGAAATGCTCTCATTTCTCACACACAAAAAATGATGATACTCTTGGTTAGCCAGGCTTTTCCCACTGACCTCCAAAATATTCCTTATGAAGAAACTAGCAAGCAAGACTAGAGGAAATGAAACCTGTTCAGTCTAAGCATCTTGAGGTCAGGGATTGTGCCATTTTTCATCTTTTTATTCCTGGTATCTAGCACATCGTCTTGCAGGCAGTAGGTACTTGATGACTTTGTTAAGTTGAAATGAAAAACAAAAACATTCCCAGAGTCTTGGATAATTAACTCCTTCCTAAAAAAGACTAGGGCAATAAATCATTTTCCTGAGTCAGGTCTATACTAGGTAGCTGATTTGGATTTTGTGTTTCCAGGGAAAATATATGAGCAGAATTCTCCCCTGGAAGTTTAGAAATATTTCTCAATGTGTTCAAATTTAGACCTCTACTAACTATGCCATTCATTTATTCACACAATAAGCATTTATTCAGCACCTTCTCTGTGCAAGATACTGTGCTTCCTGTTAGAAAGGAAGACAAGCAAATAGGGAGACAAAAAGGCAGATGGAAGGACTGGGGCTGGTTTTTTTTAAACCTTTAACTTCTCTTTTAGAAGAAATACTGTGTATTGGTTCCAAGGCAGAAGAGTAGTATGGACCAGGCATTGAGGGTTAACTGACTTTCCCAGGGTCACACATCTAGGGAATGGCCGAGGTTAGATTGTGTTGTGAGGAGGATTACTTAGTTATTATTTAGGAGACCTAGCAGGAAGGGTTAGAGAATTCCCAATGGAATGGGGAAGCAGGAAGTGTGGCCTCTCTCTCTGAGATAGACTCCATGGTGGTTGGGACAAGTTGTAATGGACCCTGGAAGACCTCAGAGGAAGTGGAGTTTGTACCCTGATTCCCTGGGATCCTGAAGGAAGACTGGCATCTACTTGTGGGAGATTTTTGGTAGAGACTATTAATCCCAACCTGAGTTGCAGGTTATCTTGGGCTGGGTTAGCTCCCAGAATCTACCCACCTGAAGAGTACTGCTAGTGGTCCTGGAGGAGCTGCAGCATCGCTGGAGTGTGTCAGGACTCTGCTGTGAGGATTCCCACTTCAGTCCTGCTATTCTCTGGGCCCTGCCTGGCTTAGGTCTCAGGTCAGTGTAGATAAGTCCCTCCCCTGCCCCTGCGGTTTGCCCTTAGTCTAGTAGTGTAGAAACCCCTATTCCCATCCTTTACCATAGTTCCCTTAATTAAATTTGTTGCAAACTCTTGTCATTTGCTTGCTAGTCTCCATAGACCCCTAATCTAGATGGTGCAGGGTGACAGTTAGGTCTAACTGTCACTTCTGTCAACAGACATTTTCCCTGGCAGTTAAACCCAGTCTCCCTAACTTGTTAAGTCCCCATCTTTTGTCATTGCTGTCTCCTACACACCCTTCTGGACCCACATATAATATTTAAGTTATCTCCCCTGGTTTTCCCCATAAGAATTGGAACCCAGGACCTCCTGTCTCCAGGCCAGGCAGGCTATCCACTGAGCCACCTAGCAGCTCCCCTGAAGCTAAATTTGAACTGTAACACATATCAGCCTCTTTAGAAAAGTTAAAGAAGAGAATCTCCATGAATTCAGATATATAAATACAAAATAGCAAGCTAAGTAACTTGTTGGAGTAAGCCACTAAGAGCCAGAGGATCAGAAAAAGGTTTTTTTGAAGGAAATAATACTATAGCTATTTGAAGAAGGCTAGTAATTCTAAAACAAGGAAATGAGAAGTGAGTCTATTGCAGACAATAGGGATAACGTGGAAAGACACCAAGGTGTGAGATGGAATATCATATATAGGGACTAGCAAGTCAGTCCCATGACTAGAATACATGAAGGGTAGAAATGTGCCACAGCCCTGGGACATTCAGCTGGAGACCAACTATGAAAGACTTTAAATGTCAAACAGACTCATTTGTATTTTATCCCAGAGGCAATCAGAAGCCACAGAACCCTCTTGATCCAGAAAGTGTCTTCACTGGACTCATTTCTATTTCAATATGCATCATATAACATAAAGACATAAATCATACCACCCTTTGTCCTCTTCTTCCCCTCCACTTACCACTGTACAATAATCTGCTTAGCACAATGCCTGGCATATAGTAAGCATTTAATGAATGTTTTTTCATTATTTATTCATTCATTCTTATGAAATAAAAGCAGATCTTGGGAATTATTCAGTCTCAGTCTCAATTCTCTCCTCTGTAAAATGGAGATAATAATAGCACATATCTCCCAGGGTTATTGTGAAGATTAAATGAGATGACACGTAAAGCACATTGCAAACTCTAAAGTGCTATATAAATGGTGTTTTATCATTGAAGAAAGGAGCTGTTTTACTTTTTCCATTGATATCCTGGCCACTATTTACAAATTATGCAGCTTGCATTCCTGCCATCATTTTCCTCTGCATCAGTATCTTGGACTCTGACCCTGGGATTGTAGTGACTTACCCCCCACAATTTTAGCTTAGTGAATTATTTCTCATAATTCTGTCTCTAGCATCATTAAACTAGAATTTTTAAGAAAGGATGGTCTATAACAATAGTTTCAAATTTTTCTCATTCATAAAATGTTTTTGAGAATCTACCCTAAGTATATTTATATTTACTTTTTATAAATATACATACTACTATCTTAATGGTAATGTATATTAAGAAGCATAAAATATGTTATATAAAAATCTATTTTTAAGGGTGATATAAAGATGAAATAATATTTGATGCCAGAATCAAAAGGGAAGCTCATTAATTAGGGAAGTGAAATGGTCAGATCGGAGTTTTAGGAAAAATCACTTTAGCAATCAAGTGAAAAATAGATTGGATAAAGAAGAAATCTGAGGCATGGAGACCAATCATGGGATAACTACAATAGTCCAAGGGACAATTGGTGACATTCTGAATAAGGACAGTTGCTGTGCAGAAAGAAGGGATTAGAAGAAAGATATGCTATAGGGAAGTGATGGCAGACCTTTCAGAGGGATGGGTGATGTGAAAATTTTCCTAGATTCACATGGAGAGAGGGAGGAGAGCAGCCTGGCCCTACATCCCTCTGGCTTTCTAAGTTACAAACTCTGGGGAACTCTGTGCTAAGGTGACAGCTTGCGTGCCCACAGAGAGGTTTCTGAGTGCCCCCTCTAGCATGTGTGCCATAAGTTCACCACCAGGGCTATGGGGAAGAAATGACAAGATTTGGCAACTGATTAGGGTGAGGGATGGGTTAGGAATAAAAGACAATAATGAGGTTTTGAATCAAGGTGAATAGAAAAAATGGTGGTATTCTCAACAGACATAAGAAAGGTCAGAAGAAGGGTGAATTGGGAAGAATGTGGAATAAATAATGTATAATTTAGGTGGGATTGTCATTTTTACTATATTGGTTCATCCTACCCATGAGTAATTTTCCCAATTGTTTAGATCTAACTTTATTTGTGTGGATAGTGTTTTATAGTTGAAGGAGATTACATTCTAATGCAGGAATTAACATGGATATATGTAGATATATACAAAATATCTACAGAGGATATCCAAGATAGTCATATTAGGGAAGGCATTAGCGACTGGGTAAATCAGAAAAGACTTAATGTGGAAAGTAATGCTTAATCTGGATCTCAAAGGAAGCCAATGATTCCAAGAGGCATAGGTGAGATGGAGGAAGGGAGGGATGGAGGAAGAAAAGAAGGAAGGAAGAAAGGAAGGAAGGAAGGAAGGAAGGGAGGGGAGGGAGGGAGGGAAGGAGGGAAGGAGGGAGGGAGGGAGGGAGGAAATATGTTTCAATCTATACTCAGAGTTCATCAGTTTTCTCTTTGGTCCATCAGTTCCCTCACTTCATTTTGTATGAGTTAGTATGTCTTTCCAAATTTTTTCTGAAACTATTCCCTTTTATATTATTTCTGGTTTTGATTCTTATTCTTATGTATTTATTTTGTTCAGCTCCTCCCTCCCTTTGCTATAAATATTTTTATACATATCTGTCCTTTCCCTTTTCTTTGATACCTGGAGTACAAAATTAGTAGTAATATTGTTGGGTTAAAGGTTATGTCCCATTTTATAACCCTTTAGACATAGTTCCAAATTGTTCTTCATAATAGTTGGACCAAGAGTATATTAGTGTACCTATTTTTCCACCTCCCCTGCAGTATTTGTCATTTTCCTCTTCTGCACTGTTAATCAATCTGATGAATATAAAGTGATATCTCAGAGTTTTTTTAATTTGTGGTTCTCTAATTAGTGATTTAGAGCATTTTTTGTATGCTCTTGATAGCTTTGATTTCTTCTGAAAACTGCCTGTTGATATCCTTTGACCATTTACCATTTAGGGAATATGTCTTATTTTTTATAAATTTGGTTCAATTTCCTATATATCTGAGAAATGAGGCCCTTAGAGAAACTTGTTGTAAAAAATGAAATATGTGAGATTACAATGGAAATCAATCACATTGAACTAGTTATAAAAATATCTGTGCTGTGCTGACATGATCAATTAAGAAAGAAAAGTCCTGATCTTTAGCTGAACTTGCAAATTGACTATATCCTCCTTTATGTAGTTGATAATCTCATGACTTATTTACCCTATTCCACTATGGAGATATAAATGTGGTTTTTATCTTGCTTTACTAAGTGGAATTTTATATGAGGATTTTCATATGAAAGGACTTTCTCAATGTAAACCCACCTAGCTTTTACTGGATTGAACTAATTTATGTCCCAGAAGCTCCAACTATAACAAGTTGTATAGAAAGACTGAAGTGAACAATAGCAATGGAGCAGTGTGGGAGTCTTTTAGAGATACCCCTCCCTCTCTCCCTTTTCATGTAAGTCAATTCTTACCTATACTTTATGATCTTAGACATAAACAACATAAACAATGGTGCAACTATGAATTAGGAGAATCCAGGGTCTTCCAGCACATATTTGTTAACTAGATACCTAAACGGCAATGTTTGTTCCTGGAATAAATGGTGCTTGGGAAGGGCAGGAACAGCTTCTTCTGGAGTACAGTCAGGACACAAAAGGTTTCTAAGTTGATAGAAGCATATAATTTGAGTGAAGTTGCTGCCTTGGGAAAGAGGCAGGGCAAGAGAATGAAGGAAATGTGCCCTAGGAAAATGTCACCTCTGCTAAGGGGGCAGGCCAGTGAGGGTAGAAAACTTACTCCAGAGAATTTGTCATTGTTTCCATCCCAGGAAAAAATTGTGATAGCCTAATGCTAGTTATAACTCAGCTACTGGCTATAGGCTGACCTCTTGCAACCCTTCTCCCTCAATTCTGTGGTTTCCACAGAGCCATTTACTCAAGCCTAATGGAGTGCTGTTCATTAATACTAAGGAGGTAAATAGCTTGGATCCTCTCTAACTTTTTATTGCTCCATGAATTTCATTTTCATATAACACTAAGAAACAAGTTCTTGTACAAGACTTTTTATTTCATAAGGAAGATCGTATTACATGGTAACTTCCCTAGAGAAACTTGTTACCAATGACATGGTCAGGCTCACTTAGTACCAGTATCAATAAAAGAGTCATTGAATCATCGAATTTCAGTGGGGTGAATGGATTTTGATAACTATCTTGTTCAATTTATTCCCAAGAGGAATTCTCATTATAACATATCCAACTGGTGATCATCCAATCTTTACTTAAAGACCTCCAAGGAAGAGGAACCAATAATCTTTCAAGACAATTCATTCTCTTTTATGAAGAGGAGCCAATGATAAAAAGAAAGAATTGGAAATCCACATTTTAAATGAGCCATCTACCCTGAGAGTGACATCCCACAAACATCTGGATTTTGGATAATTCCTCAACTTGTTCCACAAGGAAATATGCAGTTGACTTTTTTGGATGTCTTACCTGTTGTTTCACTTTGGGGGGGGAGGGAGGGGAACACTCCTGATATAGAAACTTCCTCCACCAATGTAGACCAACAAATCCTTTGTAATCCAGGAGCAATGAGAATTTGAGTGATTTGTTCAGCAAATCAGTCAAGAAATCTTTATTAAGTGTCTACTATGTGCCAGGCACTGTGCTAAGGAATGAGGATACAAAGAAAAGCAGAAATCAGTTCCTGCTCTCAAGGAGCCCATGCTCCAATCAGTGCAGGCAACGTGCAAATAACTTTGTGCCAACAAAATCAATACCAAACCAAGATACATAGCATACATTGGAAATAATCTACAGAGGGAAGACAACAACATTAGATGTTTCTTGTAGGAGGTAAGATATTAGAAGAGGCTTGTTCTGGGTCACATTGCCTAAATGGGTAAGGACAGGATTTCAATAAAATCTGACTTGAAAGAGCCACCAGTGGATTTATATTTTCTTTCTTTTTTTTAATTTAAAATTTTTTATTTAATTAATTAATTTAGAACATTTTCCATGGTTATAAGATTCATGTTCTATCCCTCCATCCACCACCACCCCCCACTCCTTCTATAGAAAATGCACAATTCCACTGAGTTTTACATGTCATTGATCAATACCTATTTCCATATTATTGATATTTATGCTAGGGTACTCGTTTTGAGTCAATATCCCTAATTATATTCCCATCCTCCCATGTGATCAGGCAGTTGTTTTTCTTCTATGTTTCTACTCCAACAGTTCTTTCTCTGAATGTAGAGAGTGTTCTTTCTCATAAGTCCCTCAGAATTGTCCTGGATCATTGCATTGCTGCTAGTAGAGAAGTCCATTACATTCTATTTTACCACAGTGTATCAGTCTGTGTACAATGTTCTCCTGGTTCTGCTCCTTTCACTCTGCATCAATCCCTAGAGGTCTTTCCGGTTCACATGGAATTCCTACAGTTCATTATGCCATTGAGCACAACAGTATTCCATCACCAATAGATACCACAATTTGTTCAGACATTCCCCAATTGAAGAGCATACCCTAATTTTCCAGTTTTTTGCCACCACAAAGAGTGCGGCCATAAATATTTTTGTACAAGTCTTTTTTCCCTATGAACTCTTTAGGGTATAAATCCAGCAGTGGTGTGGCTGGATCAAAGAGCAGGCAGTCTTTTAATGCTCTTTGGGCATAGTTCCAAATTCCCATTCAGAATGGTTGGATCAATTCACAACTCCACCAGCAATGCATTAATGTCCCAATTTTGCCACATCCCCTCCAACATTTATGATTTTCCTTTGCTGTCATTTTAGCTAATCTGCTAGGTGTGAGGTGGTACCTCAGAGTTGTTTTGATTTGCACTTCTCTAATTATTAGAGATTCGGAGCACTTTTTCATGTGCTTATTGATAGTTTTGATTTCTTTACCTGAAAATTGCCTATTCATATCCCTTGCCCATTTATCAATTGGGGAATGGTTTGATTTTTTTGTATAATTGATTTAGCTTCTTATAAATTTGAGTAATTAGATGTTTGTCAGAGGTTTTGTTATAAATATTTTTTCCCAATTTGTTGTTTCCCTTCTAATTTTGGTTGCATTGATTTTGTTTGTACAAAACCTTTTTAATTTAATGTAATTAAAATTATTTATTTGTAATTTTTTCTAACTCTTGCTTGGCCTTAAAATCTTTCCTTTCCCAAAGATCTGATGAATATACTATTCTAATTTGGTTATAGTTTTCTTCTTTATATTCAAGTCATGGGCCCATTCTGAGTTTATCTTGGTGTAGGGTATGAGATATTGATCTAAACCTAATTTCTCCCACACCATTTTCTAATTTTCCCAGGAGTTTTTGTCAAATAGTGGATTTTTGTCCCAAAAGCTGGGCTCTTTGGGATTATCATAACTGTCTTGTTGAGGTCACTTATGCCAAGTCTATTCCACTGATTCTCCCTTCTATCTCTTAGCCAGTACCATATTGTTTCAATGACCACTGCTTTATAGTACAGTTTAAAATCTGGTACTGCTAGGCTACCTTCCTTCACATTTTTTTTCATTATTTCCCTTGATATTCTTGATCTTTTGTTCTTCGAAATGAACTTCATTATAGTTTTTTCTAATTCAGTAAAAAAAGTTTCTTGGTAGTTTCATAGGTATGGCACTAAATAGAATTAATTTGGGTAGGATGTTCATTTTTATTATGTTAGTTCATACTACCCATGAGCAATTAATGTTTTTCCAATTATTTAGATCAAGTTTTAATTGTGTGGAAAGTATTTTATAATTGTGTTCATATAATTCCTATGTATGTCTTGGCAGATAGATTCCTAAATATTTTATTTTGTCTAGAGTGATTTTAAATGGCTTTTCTCTTTCTAACTCTTGCTACTGGGATGTGTTGAAAATATATGGAAATGCTGATTATTTATGTGCATTTATTTTGTATCCTGCAACTTTGCTAAAGTTGTTGATTATTTTCACTAGCTTTTTAGTTGATTCTCTGGGATTCTTTAAGTAGACCATCATATCGTTTGCAAAGAGTGATAGAGTGGTCTCCTCATTGCTCATTTTAATCCCTTTAATTCCTTTTTCTTCTCTAATTGCTATTGCTAGTGTTTCTGATTCAGTGTTAAATAATAAAGGTGATAATGGGCATCCTTGTTTCACTTCTGATCTTATTAGGAAGGCTTCTAATTTATCCTCATTGCAGATGATGCTTGCCGATGATTTTAAATATATACCGTTTATTATTTTTAGGAAAGGCCCTTCTATTCCTATACTTTCTAGTGTTTTCAATAGGAATGGGTGTTGTATTTTGTCCAAGGTTTTTTCTGTATCTATTGAAATAATCATGTGATTTTTGTTGGTTTGCTTGTTGGTATGTTCAATTATGTGAATGGTTTTCCTAATATTGAACCATCCTTGCATTCCTGGTATAAATCCCACCTGATCATAACAAATAACACTCGTGAACACTTGCTGGAGTCTTTTTGGAGTATTCTATTTAAGATTTTTGCATCTATGTTCATTAAAGAGATTGGTCTGTAGTTTTCTTTCTCTGTTTTTGGTCTGCTGCACTTTGGAATCTGTACAATATTAGTGTCATAAAAGGAATTTGGTAGAACTCCTTCTTTGTTTATTATGTCAAATAGTTTGTATGGTATTGGGATTATTTTTTCTTTGAATGTTTGATATAATTCACTTGTGAATCCATCAGGCCCTGGGGATTTTTTCTTAGGGAGTTCTTTGATGGCTTATTCAATTTCTTTTTCTGATATGTGATTATTTAAATATTCTACTTCTTCTTCTGTTAATCTAGGCAATTTATATTTTTGTAGCTATTCACCCATATCTCCTAGATTGCTGTTATTATTGCCATAAAATTGGGCAAAATAGTTTTTAATGATTGTCTTAATTTCCTCTTCATTAGAGATGAAGTCTCCCTTTTCATCTTTGAAACTGTTAATTTTATTTTCTTCTTTCCTTTTTTTATTAGATTGACCAGTTCTTTGTATATTTTATTTGTTTTTTCAAAGTATCAGCTTCTAGTTTTATTTATTAATTAAATAGTTCTTTTACTTTTGATTTTATTAATTTCTCCTTTAATTTTTAAGATTTCTAACTTAGTTTTCATCTGGGGATTTTTAATTTGTTCACTTTCTAATATTTTTAATTTGCATGCCCAATTCATTGATCTCTGCCCTATCTAATTTGTTAATATATGCACTCAAGGATATAAATTTCATCCTGAGTACTGCTTTGGTTGCATCCCATAGATTTTGGTAAGAAGTCTCATCGTTATTCTCTTCAATGAAATTATTAATGGTTTCTATGATTTGTTCTTTAACTAACTGATTTTGGAGAATCATATTATTTAATTTTCAATTAATTTTTGGTTTGCTTCTCCATGTACCCTTGCTAATAACTATTTTATTGCATTTTGATCTGAAATTTATGATTGCATTTATTATTTCTGCTTTTTTGCATTTGTTTGCTATATTTTTATGCCCTAGTACATGGTCAATCTTTGTGAATATACCATGTGCTGTATTCCTTTTTGCCCCTATTTATTTTTCTCCACATCTACTAACTACTAACTATAATTTTTCTAAGAATTCATTCACTTCTCTTACATCTTTCTTATTATTTTTTGGTTTGATTTATCTAGATCTGATAGAGGAAGGTTCAGGTCTCCCACCAGTACAATTTTATTATCTATTTTCTCCTTAAGCTCCCCCAATTTCTCCTTGAGAAACTTGGATGCTATACTATTTGGTGCATACATGTTGAGTACTGATATTTCCTCATTGTCTATACTTCCTTTTATCAGGATGTAATTACCTTCTCTATCTCTTTTAACTAGCTCTATTTTTACTTTGGCTTTGTCAGATATCATAATTGTGACTCCTGCCTTCTTTTTCTCAGCTGATGCCCAATAGATTTTGCTCCAGCCTTTAACCTTTACTCTGTGTGTGTCTACCTGCCTCATGTGTGTTTCTTGTACACAACATATGGTAGGATTTTGGTTTCCAATCCATTCTTCTATTTGCTTCCATTATATAGATGAGTTCATCCCATTCACATTCAGAGTTATTATTACCAGCTTTGTACTCCCCAACATTTTCATTTCTTCTCCTTGTCCTACCCTTTCTCTTTTCACTATTTCCTTCCATACCAGTATTTTGTTTTTAATCAGTCCCCTTAATCCCCACCCTTATTTTATTTCCCTTTCTCCCCCTCCTTTCTTATTCACCTCTTATTTTTCTTTAGATTCTTTTTGAGTTACCTCTCATACTGTTCCCTCTCTAGTATTGTTGCCCTCCCCACCAGTCCATTTGTTGCCCTTCTACTTCTCTATAGGGCACAAATCAATTCTCTGCCCCAATAGGTCTGATTGTTCTTCCTTCTTTGAGTCAATTTCAATGCATGTATGACTTAAGTATTTCCTGTCTCCAATCTCTTTACCCTTCCAATGTATTGGTCTTCTCCCCCACTCCCACCATGCACTTCTTTATGGAATATAAGTTTACCCCATTTTGTCTCTTTTCCCATTTCTCTTAATATTATCCTCTTTTTACATATATATATATATATATATATACACATGTATATATATATATACACATGCATATATCTTGACATTTCATCCTATAGAGTTTGTCACTGTTCCCTCTAAGTATAATTGTTCTAGCTATCCTGATGATGATAAGAATTTTTAAAAGTTACAGATATCATCTTTTCTTATAGGAATACAAATCATTTGAACTTATTGGGTCCCTTAAAAAAAAGTTTTGATTTTGTTTTTGTTTTTTCCCCCCTCTCTTATTCTCTTGAGTTCTGTGTTTAGACATCAGATTTTCCATTTAAGCCTGGTCTTTTCTTTATGAATGCTTGGAAGTC
Source organism: Gracilinanus agilis (assembly GCF_016433145.1). Classification (NCBI taxonomy): domain Eukaryota; kingdom Metazoa; phylum Chordata; class Mammalia; order Didelphimorphia; family Didelphidae; genus Gracilinanus; species Gracilinanus agilis. The sequence continues at coordinate 340,196,337 of NC_058130.1, read as the reverse complement.
ATCTATTTTATTAAATGACCATACTTTCCCCTGCAAGAATATAGTCAATTTTTCTGAGTAGTTGATTCTTGGTTGTAGGCCTAGTTCCCTTGCTTTCAATAATATTGTATTCCATTCCTTCTGGTCCTTCAGTGTAGATGCAGTCAGATCCTGTGTTATGTTAACTATGGTTCCATGGTATCTGAATAACTTCTTCCTAGCAGCTTTTAATATTTTTTCCTTGGACTGGTAGTTCTTGAATTTAGCTATAACATTCCTGGGCATTGTCATTTGGGGATCAAATGTAGGAGGTGATCTGTGGATTCTTTCAATCTCCACTTTTCCCTCTTGTTTGAGAACATCAGGGCAGTTTTCTTGGATAATTTCCTATAGGATGATGTCTAGGCTTTTCCTTTGCTCATAATCTTCTGGTAATTCAATAATTCTCAAAGTGTCTCTCCTGGATCTGTTTTTCAGATCTGAAGTTTTTTCAATGAGGTGATTCATATTTTCTTCAATTTTTTTCATTCTTTTGATTTTGTTTTATAGATTCCTGCTGCCTTGTGAAGTCATTTGCTTCTAGTTGTTGGATTCTAATTTTTAAAGATTGAATTTCATCCCTGGATTTTTGGTCATCCTTCTCCTTCTGGTCTGGTCTATTTTCAAAAATCTAAGTACCTCATATGCTTCCCTACTCAATGCAGGGCATTGACTAAATAAGCTAGAGTGGTAATTGTGCTTTAAATAGCAAGAAATGAAAAGTGCATAAAGGCTAAAGTCTTGAGTTAAAGATTTCCTCATCTTTTTAAATTTATTCACAGTAAAGCTCCATAGGGGTAAGAACTGTCATACTCTTATTTGTAACTCCCAGAACCTCTAGCACAGGACCCGGTACTATAATGTTTACATAATGCTTTATACACCTTATCTCATTTGATCACCATATAATAATTGTTGTTTGTCCTTGGTTTTCAAAAAAGAACCAATTATATCACAATGTCTTAACTCAAGCATGAATTGGATTTAAATGAGGCAGAGTTGCACAAAGTTATCAGGCTCACTTTCTCTTCTAAAGTCATCAAAATCCAGTGGAAAAACAAAAGAATGACTAGTGATGGCCCAGGATGCAGTGGATGACCATGGCATCTTCAATATCTAGCAAAGTTTTAAGCACTCCACAGCACCAGCTTTAGCTACCTTTCTGGACATTTTGTTCTCATCTACCTATTCAGCTGGGGAAAGTCTTCACATGCTTGAGGTAGGAATCCCCCTAATTCATGGACAGGTCTGAGGTCAGTAAGTTGCCCTTAACCTGGTTAAGTTGATCTGTCAAGATGATTTACCAGGGTGTGACTGCTGTGCATGCTAGAATTTCTTGGTGCCACAGGTAAGAGTTGGGTGACAGGTGAAAACTAAAAATGGATGAGCTGCCCTGAAAAGAGCTCAGCAAAAACCAAAGGTGCTAATTCTCCCTGAATATACGATATACCCCCTTATTTCAATGGTCATTCTATGGAGTGAGGATAGGTTGAGGTCCTGGCCCCTTCCACAGAATATATGTGTCCTCCAAAATGACCAAGGCACATGCTCATTATTCCAAGGACAAGAGTACCAGCTAGAATGAATTACCAAAAATGGACACTGATAACAACTGAGTTAAATATTACATATATTATTACTAACATTTTACAAAGGAGCAAACACAGGCTGAGAGGTTGCTCAACTAGTAATTAAAGTAGGATTGGAACCCAGGCCATCCTTACTCCAAACCCAGAACTCTATCCACTAGGGCACAGCTGACTCTTACACCAAGACACTATTCACAAAAACTTTCATAAAAGAAGGTAAAGGGTGGCCATGAATAATTTTGCAGTTAAGTAAATATGGGATAGAGGTTCATAGGATCATTTCTCTCTAGCTAGAAAGGATCACATAAGCAATCCAGAACAATTTTCTTGTTTTACAGATGAGAAAACTGAAGACCAGGGAGATTAATTGGACTTAAGTAGTAAAGCTTAAGGTCACTTAAGTAGAAAGCAACAGAGAAGAGTTTTTAACCCAGGTTCTCTATGCCTATAGGCAATAAGCTTTCTGCTACAAAGCAAGTACAAAACAAACAAACAAACCACTAAGAGTAAAATTCCTAGATCCGGACTCCAGTTGTAATATCTTATTCATTGAACCACTATGTCCCTTTCCGTTTTTGTTTGGCAACCTGGGTTTTTTCTGCAAACAGAAGGATTCTTTATCATCGCCAGAACAAAACAATATCCCAGATCAAAGCACCAAGGCTAGGCTAGAAGCATGGGTTTGGGGTAGAAAGAAAGCTTTCCATTGATACAGGATTTCAGAATGGAACACAGGACGAATCAATAGAAGTAGTTCTGTTTTCTTCACTCTGCATCAATGTTTAAATGTCTTCCCAATTTCTTCTGAAACTATCCATTTCACCATTTTTTTCTGGTGCAATAATCACAATCATATCTTGCTTAGCCATTCCCCAGGAAGTTACTTTCCCCTTCATTTCTAGTTTGGGACTACCATGAAAAAAGGTTACATAGCCCATTTTGTTTCTGAATCCCCTTTATGACATCCCACATGAAATAGTCATTCTTTCTCCACTTTAAGAACTCCATTGATAGAGCACCTGATGCTCAATCAATCAATAAACATTTATTAAGTACCTACAAGGTGCCAAGTTTTGTGCTAAGTGCTGGGAATACAAATAAGGCAAAAGACAATCACTGCTCCCAAGGAACTTACACTCTATTGGGGGAGACAACATGAAAACAAATACATGCAAAGCAAGCTAAATACAGGATAAAAAGGAAATGATTAGCAGAAATAAAGCGGTAGAATTAAAATAGATTGGGAAAGGTTTCCTTTAAGAGATGAGATTTATATGGGACTTCAAGGAAACCAAGGAAGTCAATGATCGAGGAAGGAGTATTTCAGGCTAAAACGGACCCATCTCACTTGTCATCAACATGCTTCATTTCAGAAGTATGCAAAGATAACCTTAGTAAACCCACTCAAGTCCACATTAATTCTTGTAATACTGCCCATGTGATCTGTTTTCCCATTAGCCTGGTTGCTTAAGAGGACCCTCAACAGCAGCATTAATGAGCTGTTCAAGCTGTTCGTTCTACCTATAGTGAAATTTGCTTGTGAAAACTTTTTGTGAAATCAGTTATTTTCTGATGACTGAAATTTTCAGAATTGCCTTAAATAGCTTGAAACTTTTCCTGGAGTGATGACTATGGAGCATATCAGTGGGGCACTCTGAAAGGATGGTAGAAAAATATTCAAGCACTTTAAGTAGCTTGGGGAGTACTAAAAAAAAAAAAGATGGAATTGAATTAATTCAGAATACTAACAGAGCATTCTCCATCGATAATTCCCAGGCTTTGACTCAAAACAGTAAGATGCCTTAACAAAAAGTATTTTGCATTATTAAATGAAATAGGTAGACTAGGTGATGTCCAGGGTGTTTTCTATAGCTAAAATCATATAATTCTCTGTGTTTATAAACGTATAAAAGTGTTTCATATGGGCTTATTTAGGTCAGCTACACACATACACACACAACATTTCTTTGTCTAGTAATGATGTGATATTGTGCTGATGAGCAAGATTGCCAGTCACTCTTATTTCTTTCCTTTCTGTATACATGGCTACTCCTCTCCAGTCACTCCCTTGGCTCTTCCCATTTGGGAAAAGCTTTCCTCCTTAACCAAACCCAGAGAGAAATATAGTATAGAGATTTCTTCTCAGGATTAGTTCAAGTATTAAAAGCCCACCTCCACCTTGCTCCTTCCAGTCATTGCTGACTCATTCATTGCCTGAGTCTCAATCAATATATGTATCCTTTCTACCCTGGAAAGTTGTATAATCAAATTAGTAATTTTCTTTTATTGAACATATATACTCTTCTCTCTGTCTGTATATTTCCTTGTCTTCCCTTGATATCTTTTGCTCAGGGATGGCTACAGATCATCAATCCTTCACCTCCCAGCATTCTTCATAGGAACTACAACAAAAACTAAGACTAAAAAGGGAAAGAATTGGGGTAAAATTATTTGCAGTAGTCTTCAGGGGAATTTTCTATGACTCCAAACAGTTAATCTTAGGCATGCTTTTATTAGGTATGGCAGGTGATAGGAGAACTGAATACAATGATGTAGTAGAGGACCCAGGGCTCTCAAGAGAGAGCCATAGGATTAGAGAAGAAAATAAACATTCATTATGTAACAGGCATTGTGCTATGTGCTCTTCAGATACTACATTTGATCCTCACAACAAGTTTGTAAAGTAGCTATTCTTATTATCCCCAATATATAGTTGTAGTAACTGAGACAGAGGTTAAACAAATTGTCACACAACTAATAAGATAGGCTTGAATTCCATTCTACTTGACTTCACCATCATTCTATCCACTGCACCATCATAGCTGCATGTGTTTGGAAAATGTCCAAATAAGGAAATAGTAGCACTGAAGGTAAACTTTACTTTCTGAATAATTTTTCCGAGAATCAGGCACGGGAGTAAAAAATGTATGTTAGTTGGGTCAAAGGGAGAAATATATTTTTGAACTAACTGATAACCACATAGGAAGAATTGCAGCTTCAAAGTACAATTCCCTAATTCTCCAGCCATAGAGAACAATTTAACTAAACTTAAAACATCTCTTAAGGACCTGTGTCATGGCATAGGAGTTTTGTTAATTTTTGTTCTTTGTTTTCTTTTTTAATTTATTAATGTATTTGTTTGTTACACTATAATTCCCAGCTATCTCCCAACCTTCCTGCCCTCCCCATACTAGAGAAAGTATCATTTAACAAAAAGGCATATGTATATATAAGCATATGTCTTGCTATGTTTCTGTTTATCAGTTCTTTCTCTGAAGGTGGACAGACACAAGTCATTCTTCAAACAGTATTTCTGGTGTTATATATAATGTTCTCTCTTTTTTTAAAAAAACCCTTACCTTCCATCTTGGAGTCAATACTGTGTATTGGCTGCAAGCCAGAAGAGTGGTAAGGGCTAGGCAATGGGAGTCAAGTGACTTGCCCAGTGTCACACAGCTGGGACGTGTCTGAGGCCAGATTTGAACCTAGGACCTCCTGTCTCTAGGCCTGGCTCTCAATCCACTGAGCTACCCAGCTGCCCCCATGACGTTCTCTTGGTCCTGTTCATTTCACTTTCATATGTTAAATTTAGATAAAGTCCTTGTATTCATGGAGCTTAGTGTCTAGTAGAGGGATAGAACAATACATAGACAACTATAATACAAAATAGAACAAGAGAAATACATGAGAGAGGCATAAAACAGGTATAAGAATATTATGTGTGAGCCCCAAGGGAAAAATAGTCATTTTCACCTACAGAATCAGTAAGTATCCTCTACTTACAGAATCCAGAAAGGAGGCAAAGGGGGGTTTTTCTCCTCCCCAATAAAGTGAATAATCTAACATAATAATATTTGATATGATACATATAAAAGACAACCAAAAGAAAGAATAATTACTAGTAAGCTTTAGGGAAACTTTAAAAAATGAAAATCTATTTTATTTCTACAATGTAGTTTAGAGCAATTCACATTTATAATTATCTCCTGCCATTTAGATTTTTATTATTCAAAATGTTTTTAAGGCATATCATATGAGTTTCTCAAATTTTAAAAGGAAAAAAGGTAAAAATACAATCATCTCAATTCAACCCTCCATTAGAGTGGGTTCCCATTCCTTCTTATTTAATAGTATTTATCATATCCCAAAAAGACACTATTGTATAGTGAGTAGAAGGATAGCCTTGGAATCAAGAAGCCCTAACTTCAAGTATATCCTCCTACCAATACTAGCTAAATGACCATATGCAAGACACTAAGCCTCTTAGTAAGCCCCAGCAACCCTCTAATACTAAAAGTCACAAGTTAGTTGCCCATTTATATCAAGGGGAAAAGTTCTACATTGGAAGCTCCTCACAAAAAGGAATCACAGATTCAAACAAACAAAAAAAGTTCAACTTGCTCTTGTTATGTGTGGTCCAAAGTCTCTTCCAGTTCTAACATCCTTTCCAACTTTGTTCAAATGACACTCCACACCAGGCTATTCCAAGCACATACAGGCAGTAAGTGTGAGCTCTACTTAGGACTGCTATTATTTAGATGTTGAAGCATATCCAAGTCTTCATGACTCCACGGACCATAGTATGCTAAGCTCTTCTATTCTCCACTATCTCTCAAAGTCTATCAACATTCATGTTCATTATTTCCATGACACTATCTATGCATTTCATCCTTTGCTGTCCCATTTTCCTTTTGCCTTAAATCTTTCCCAACATCAGGGTCTTTTCCAATGAGTCTTGTCTTCTCATTATGTGGCCAAATTTGAAATACAGAATTTAAATATTGAAGCTTCAGCTTCAGTAATTGACCTTCCAGTATCTACTTAGGATCAGAAGTCAAATTTGATCCTTCTATGAAAGGTTCCTGTTAGAGACTGAACCTAAATTCCACAGGCTCTCTTAGGGAGGCTTGACATAAACTGTAAATAGTAGCAGACCAAAGGCAGAATGGACAATAGCAGAAGCCCCATCCATATTGCATTGAATCTAAGTCATAATTGCATCCAAGTCCAGAGATAAGAGGGTAAGACAAAAGAACATGATTACTTACCTCACTCCACTTCTCTTAGACTTTGACAGTTGAACTTTTTCAAACTTAATACTTCCTAAATATAGTCACTAGAAAAGTAGAGATCTGTTTGGTTATTCCCATTTTAAAGATGAGCAAACAATCAGCAATACAACGATCCAGGCAATTCTGAGGGACTTATGACAAATAATACTATCCACCTCCAGAGAAAGAATTGTTAGAGTAGGAGTACAGACAAAAGTATATGATTTTTCACTTGTTTTTTGAGGGGTTTTGTTTGGGAGTTTTGGTTTTCACTTACAAAAATGAACATGGAAATATGTTCTGCATAGTAATACATGTATAACCCAGAATGAATTGTTTGCCAGCTCTGTCTGGGAGGGCAGAGGGAAGGAAGGAGGGAGACAATTTGGATCATGTAACTTCAGAAATTTTAAGTGGAAATTTGTTATTACATGTAATTAGTTAAATAAATAAATGAAAATAAAGATGAGCAAACATCTTCTCCATATTGGATCATTTAGTGATATAGTAACTATATTAAGAATGGGACTTAAATCTCCCTATTCCCATTGTTTTCACCAAAAAGACTGCTAGACTACACTAAACAAATAATCCAGGTTTTCAATCAAGAACATAATGACTCATCTATCAAATATATTGGTCAATCAATAAGTATTTGTTAAGCATCCATCTTGTACCAAGAGTCTCAAAGAGTTAGACTAAATGACTAAAATGATTCAGTAGCAACAAATCTCTAGTAGTGTCACCTATATAGATATATTACTATTTCTTTAGGTTCACTTACAACATCTTAAGTTGTCCTACTGACTCATTTTATCAGTCTAGTTCAATTATCACTGTCTGATCTTGAATTCTAAAAAGTCAAGAATTTGTTATAATCAGCGTTGATATACCAGTGAATGTTAGAGTGTCTGGATATACCAAGCCCATAGTATCTACTTTTCTGTTGATAACAACACCTTCCTTTGGAAATCTCAAGATGCCCTTGATAAGCACGGATAGTCTTTATCATTCATACAAAGTCCAAGTCTTATCACAGACTTTTGAGGTATTTTTCTCATATTATTTGTCATTAAAAATTTGGGAAATGATGATAACTTGAGATCTACTACTTAGGACATAATAATGGTTCACATTCTCAATTTTTACATCACCTAAGCATGCAGTCCTAGGGCTTCAAGTAGAATAGACTATAAGATTTAAATTGATAACAATAACTTCAATTATTATATTTTATAAGGTTTATTATTAATCACTTGAAATAGAAAAAATAAGAAATAGAAGTACAAAGCTTAGGTATGACCACATGAGTAACTTTCCTGCCAAGCTCTTCCCCCAGTCTCCAGAGCTGTGTTCCAGGAAGAAGAGAGAGAGGGAGGAGCTACACACACAACTTTATCTTCAAAATGTAAGCACGTAATGTGAGAATGAAAATGGAAAGCTGGGAAAGAGAGTTCTGGGGAGCAATTCCCTTTGGCATAAGAGTTTACATTCAAAATAAATGTATTCAACCACTCACAGTTCAATTCACTACATCCCAAAGTTCATTCTGAATCTTTTGGTGCAGTGTGTGGTTCTGCAGGCTTCTTTATGGTGCCTTCTCCAAACAGTTCACTTTCTTAATTCAGGGAGGTAGCAAGTTTCTTATCCTAAAACTACTCTCAAACAAGAAAAAAATTTTATAAATCTAGAATTTTATGACAATAATACAATACCCCCTGAGGAGGGTGTTGACCAACACATGGATTGCCCCAGGATACATGGCTGAGTTATAAGGTAGAGGAATCAATTGCCAAGAGAAAATTTAAAACAAAAAAACAAATAAAAGAGAAAAAAGCAACTTCTGGATGAAACGTAAAATATCAAAGTCTCACATGTAAAAAGTCTAAGTAAGGAAGAATAAGCCTTGAATCAGGCCCAATTAAAGTGATTTACGTCCCACAAGCCTATAGGACAATTGCAGCAATCTGCACTTACCCAATCAGCAGCCAGGACTACAGAAAATTGCCATACTATGAAAGGGAGAAAAGGAACTAGACTTTGAAGCAAAAAGGAAATAGCATTCCCTGGTCTGATTTTACTTTTGCTCTCAGGGATATGGGAGCCAAAATGGCAGCCAAACTGAAGTACTTGGTAGAAGTCTGGATCTGGCACAAGAGAATCCTGTGTTTAAGGGTGTAAAAATATATAGTTCACATTCCATGAAAAGGTGTCAGCCAAGCAGAGGCACAACACAATCTATTGCCTTTTAACTTGGCCATGATCCACAGTATGAGTGTACATAATTATTTATCAGGTAAACACTTTATAAAAAACAGTAGTACAACAGCTAATGCACAGTCTAAGAAGTACCAAAATCCCCAAAATCACAAGAGCCCATTTGATGACAACTGCAAACAAACCCACTATTATTAGGATTCACATGAGTCCCTATAACCACTTGCCATGTATCATTTAAAAACCTTTGAAGTTCATGGATATTTATCACAAGTTCTCCAGATCTATTTATATAAGAACATCAAGACTGATGACCTGTAGGAAAGTGATGGCCTAAGTAGTTTGTATGGCTTAAACTGTGTCTTGAGCCAATGTTTCAACCTCAGTCGAGATATTTCTAATAGAGTCTGTTACTTGCCATCATTCTAAAATTTAGCAGGAGAGCCCAGAAAAACCTTTGTACTGCTGATGAAGATCTTTTGGGTCTAAAATGTCACCAAGAATCTAGATTACCATCCTGGTGGAAGGGTAGAGTAAGCTGAAGAGTTACCAAAAAAAAAAAACATCCAGGGGTAACCAAGCCCCTTGGGAAACCCTCCCTCCTCTGGTATGAGACTGTAACAGCTGTAAAAGGCATTTTTATATGTCCCATCCATTGCAATGTGTAGACAAGGAATACAATCATGATAATCACTTCTGATGTCTCATCCATTACATTTTTATAAATGTGGAGGTGGGGAATACAATAGTGCTATTGTACTTCACTTCAACTACTAAATACATCCTTACCTCTTATTACAAACAACTCAAAGATAGGCAAATGATCAGTCAGAGGTAGTAGTGCTCCTAGGTATCTGAAAATCATTTCTGAGGACCCATTAAAATCAATTGCGATTTTTTTTTAGCTCATTAAATTTTCCAAAGGTTACTATAGAGGTTGTAACCAGTTGGATGAAGTCCATCCATCATCATCTATGTGACAATTAACAAAGGCAAAAGGATTAAGGCAACACGTGACCTCGATGGATCTGGTGACAAATCCAGCATCCATAAGGGCCTATGGTTGCCACAGAAAAGGATTTGTCCAACTTGTCTATGGACTTTCATAATGGTATTTTCTCCAGTCCAGTCATAGAGGGAGGGTGCAAATAAAGACAATTTAACAGAATATGTAGCTAATGTCCAAAACACAGTAGCTGAAAATGACATAGTATAACAGAATATATTAGATTAGATTAATATGTGAACTTAAAAAACAAAATTGAATTTTAAAGCAAACAATCAGCAAATACAACAAGCATGACAGGATATAAGCATTCAGTGTTAATAGAAGGTTTTACATGAGAGCAATCAATTTAAGAGTTCTTTTCTCCAATTCCAATAGCTGTGTTACAGAGTCTTCTTCATTATTGGGAGGGGAACAAACTAAAACAGTTAACATCGATAAGGTAATGGAGTCTGAAAAGGCTTAAAATTCACCTCCAGACTCATTGAGGTTCCTTCCCCTCCCAAGTATCATCACCCATCTAAATTCCTTTGCTCACAACTCTGGGGTCCCCCATACTGAGGGGGATTTCCACACTGAGTATAGTGTGGAAGAACCCCATATTGGATGTGTTGCAAAGGATGGGCATGCTTAGATAGTAAGGGGAATGAATCTCCCTTCTGAATCTAAAGATTACTCAAGCTAATAGCAAAGTATCCTATCAATACAAATACACCCAGGAACAGTAGTAAGAAAAGACATTCTAAAACTTTGGTAATGCACTGCTCTTTCATAGAGTGGGCCATGCTTTTAAATCAAATCATTAAATCAGTTGCAATTCTACTTCTTGTTTGGAGGTGGTACTACTCTAGTATGTACTAGCTAACAATAAAAGCCTCACAAGGCTAGTAGATGGAGACAGATTGGAAACACCATACTGAGACATGCCCCTCTTAACTAGCCAGAAGCTAAGTTAGTGAAGGAAAACAAAAGCTTTCTATTTCAGGCACAATGAAAGTAAAAACTCCTCAGAGTCACTTAGGTCTGGGAGAGCAAAAGGGTTTTATGGGTGTAGAATACAGGTTTAAGAGGCTATAAAAACTTCTCAAGGTTAGTTTAAAATTGGCTTGGAAGCTTAATGGGGGGTGGGGCTGGTCAGCATGGAAAGGACCTCAGCTCCAAGCTGGGAGTTCAAGCAGCTAGCATGCACTTGAGACCCATGTAGGTAAACTTTCCTCCCAAGCTCACACCCCAGCCTTCACAGTTGAATTCCAAGAAGAAGAAAGAGAGGGAGAAGCTCCACCCACAACTTTATCTTCAAAGCCTAAGCATGCATTGTGAGAACAAAAATGAGAAACTGAGAAAGAGAATTCTGGGGAGAAGATTCTAATTACACAAGACTCATAAAGTCAGTAAGACTGTCTCCAATACCTTGAAGCTGGAAAAAAATCAGCTTTTGTATAACCAATTCTATATCACTTTCTCTAGTATAGTTAACATGAGTCTAGCCATTAGAATCCTATTTATAACAGATGGTGGGTCTATTACTCTGATGATTATCAGGTGGAGGTGTTCTTTTGTCTAGTTTTAGTGTCCCCCCCCTTCTAGGAGTAATCTACCTCTCCCTTTCCTTCCCCTTCGCTCTAGTAAGCATTTAATAAATGCTTTCTTCATTCACTCATTCACTTGTTCATCCATGCCTGAAACGATCAATATTAATTCTGCATCATTTTCTTATTGATCCTGTTTTCAAGAAATTGACTTTGTCCTATAACTGCTTTTGTCCTGTAATAGTTTAGGTCATGGGTCTCTGCCTCTGAACTTAGTTCAGAATTCTTTTGGCCAATAATAGGTTAATTCTAGAAATTCAACTCTCCTGATAATCATTGATCTCTTTTTGCTTCAAGGAATTTAGCTGACCTCAGGGAATGTGTTTGAACATTAGAGTGTTGGGCCTAACATCTTTATACCACCAAGCAATCCTTCCTTGCAAGTACTCTAAAACAACAAACACTTCTCAGTCACAGGGAAGGAAAGAGCTGTTAGCTCCCCATTACCAAACTTCCAGCCAGTCACAATGTTCCCCATGCCTCAGCTATGTAACCAATCATGTGTCCCTCATCTCATGATGTTACCTACCCTGTTCTGTTCTTTGTTCTATACTCCCCAAAACCTATAAAATAAAACTGTCCCCCCTCATTCAGGGGGTCAACTTACTGGGAAAGCTGAGATCCTATTTATTGGTAAAGTCACACTTTAACAATAAATTGATCACATGCTCAGAACCTTTGTGCCTCAGTTTAGCTTATTTTTAACTGTTACATGACCAAGAATCATGCATACAAAAACCCTGACAAGTGGCCATCCAGACTCTAGCTGAGAACCTTCAAGTGAAAGTTTATCTCCCCGCACCTTCCACCCTTTGTTCCTAGTTGTATCCAAGAATATATAAGGTGTTCCCAGAAGACTAGTATATCTAGGGTGAAGGCCAGTGTTCTGTGCACTATGGTGCCACCTAGGTGTCCAGGGAGGACTAGTATCTCTAGTATGAGAGTTTGCTAAGTCCTTTTCAAGGTTATTCATTCACCTTTGGTATCCACTTGTCACCTAACTCTCACCTGTGGCTCCAAGAAGTTCTAATACATGCAGCAGCCACATCCTAGTAAACGATCTTGGCAGATGGGCTGCCATTTTGAAGGTAACTGACAGGTTTCATACCCATTGGTGACTTAGGGGAGCATGTGAAAATTTCTCCTGGTAGAATATGCACATGAGAACAATTTGTTGATGAGAACAATGGCCAGAAAGGTGGCTAGAAAAGGTGCCAAGAGGCGCTTAAAGCCTGGCCAGACATTGAAGACACCAGTAGTCATCTTGACTTTTGTCTTGCCACTGAACTTGGATGAATCTAGAGTGAGGCTGATGACTTTGTACAACTCTGCCTCACTTAACCCAATCCATTCACAAATCAAGACCTCACCTTATGATGTCATTAGTCTTCTTTGAAATAAAAGACAAACAATAATAATAATAGTTATACCCTCTAAGACCAAGCAGAACAAATCTAATCCTTCATCCACTAAAGAGATTTGAGTCCTTGAAGACAATTACCATAGACTGAAAACTAGAAGGGACTTCAGAGGTCATTTTGCTGCTCCCTTTCATTTTAAAAATGAGGAAATTGAGAACCCAAGAAAAAATAGCTGAGAATACAAACTCTCCCTCTTACAGTAATCCTGAGTATTGGCTGAAGCTAAAAGGCATTAAATGAATTGCCCAAGATCACCCAGTCAGTGGCTGAAGCAGGATTTGAACTCAAGTCTTTCTCCCTCCTGGTCCAACACTATAGCTAGTTTAACATAAGGCTTATTTCAAAAGCAGCATCTTACTGGTAATGGCCCTCTTCATGAAGCACACAGATATAATTATTGTTATATGGTAACAAAAGAGTTATGAGTGAAATATTTCTCAACATATCAGTTCCCTACCTTGGGTTCCCTCAGTTGGAATGACCTCCCTGCTCCTCTTCACATATGCAATCTATCCTGCAAAGCTCACCTCTCACTTCCTCTGGGAAGGCTTTCCTTACCAGTTCTCAATGATTTCTCTAGCCTTTGAACTCTTAAATTACTTACTGTTTCTCCCACTCATTTGGCATTCCCTTAGCTGACATTTATATTATTTTACTTCTCAGGCCCGTATGTGTTATCTCCAAATGAAACTGTAAACTACTCATGGTCAGGAGACTTGTCATACATTTTTGTATTGCCCCTAGAATCTGGAGCAATATTAGATTTGTAAATGGAGCTTAATCTATATCTGGCAAATGAAGGGGCAAATGAATGAATGGGACATGTCTTCTAGAATGAAAGTCCTGGGGGAAAAGATTAATACCCCAATTTGAGGTCAATGGAAAATTACAATTTTAATTAATTTTTGGAAAGAGAAAAAGAGTTGGAATACCTATTTTTAAAAGAACTCTTTAGATTTAATTGTATTTCAGTGTGTCATTGCTATGCTTCTTTTTAATTATCCCCCTTGCTTTTCTTTTGCTGATTTGGAACCTGGTAATAAGGTGATTTTCTTAACAATTGTGCTATTGTTTCTCTAAGGAAGTAGAAAAAACAAACCTCAGGTATTTATAGAAATAAGAAAATACCTGGGTGACAGGAGATAGCAAAGTCAGTCACTGATTTCCAAGAATTTAAATTAATCATACAAACAAAATATCGTAATTAATAATTGTTGCCAAGGCTGGTTGGCTTTCTTCTTTTATTCTCATCTGTTCTTAAATAAAAGTTCAAGGCTTATATTGTTGAGCTTCAAACAGGAGCCTGGGGCCAAAGTTTATTCTGGGTTCACACCTGCTGATAGCTACATGTAACATGTCCCCTGAGAATCTCCAACCTGCAATAGCATCTTTGAACCAGTGCAACCACATAATAGAAGCCTCCTGCCACAGCATCACACTGGTAAGACAACCCTCCCCCAAACAATGGAAATATCTCCTGATTAAGAACAGGAACCCACAACTCTATTACAAGGGATGAAGAAGGCAGATCAGTTAATTTATCTTGGTCCTGCCAAATATTCCATCTACAGGGAAAACCAGGGATAAGGATAAATAACTTCACTAAGAGGAAGAGGGAGAATATGTAGATAGTTTCTATCCAATGGTTGGATAGTTTCTCTGGAATTCTCTCTCTCCATCCCATTCAGTTAAAATTTTATCAAAGTGGGGGCAGCTGGGTAGCTCAGTGGATTGAGAGTCAGGCCTAGAGACGGGAGGTCCTAGGTTCAAATCCAGCCTCAGACACTTCCCAGCTGTGAGACCCTGGGCAAGTCACTTGACCCCCATCGCCCACCTGTGGTAACACTTCCACCCAGGAGCCAAAACACAGAAGTTAAGGGTTAAAAAAATTTTATCAAAGGGAGAAACTCATAAAATAAGAGAGAATATTAAAAATATAATATTTTTATATATTATACTTAATATATATCTTTAAAAGATTTTAAAACTATAAGTCAAGTATGGTCCTCTTCTGTTTCTATAATAATGGTGTCACACTAACAGAAAAGATGGCAGAAGTTTCCAAGAGTCACAATTTTTAGACAACCTACAAATATTCATTAGTTCACTAAATGTGAGCTCTTTGTCAGTGATCAACAAATGGAAAAGTGACTGAGGGATGAATCATATTATTCTTGACCTTCTCGATATAGATGAAGAAGAATACAATAAAAAATAGAAGAAGACAATAGAAAATGCACCTAAATAGAAGGATAGTTCACAGATTCTCTTTGTAGTGACAAATGGACTTGCCAAACTTGGTTTTAAGTGTATCCAAAGTCAAGAGATACCATTTCATGAGACTTCTGATAATATTGTATGTTCATCTTTAGTATTTACTAAGAGACCACCATGAAAACAATAGTCCTTTTTACATCAGCATCTATTACAGAGAACAAAGTGGTAAAGGACTTCTATAAAGAATTTGATAAGGCCCTCCAAATTGTATCAAGATACTTTAATATTTGATGAATCTAGTGCAGAGATAGACATAGAGAAGGAAAGTAAAATTATTTTGAAAAACTTCATTCAAGAGTAATGTTATAAGTATAATTGATCTAATGTTGGTATTGAGTATTGTAACATCAATTTCTGATAAGCAAAATGAAGAACAGGATGAGTGACACCCAACAGTTTTAGAATTTAGAACTAACCCGGATGCCACGAGCCAGAGGACAAAAAACAGGTGCTGCCAGGACTATAAAAGGCAGAGACTGGATCAGGAGGCTCTCTCACTCCTGAGAAGGGGACCCAGGTAGCTGGGTGGGTAGGCCAATCAACCTGCTTAGGTTTCCTGCATCCTGTTTCACTAATTATCACATCCTCAACTTCTGGACTGAGCTGTGCTATACATCAGTTATTTAACATCAAGGAAGAACACCATCAATCCTCAGCTCACCTGGTCAGGGCCAAAGGTGCCTGACCTGGCCAGAATGCCACAGAGAGGGAAACCTCTCCAGCATACAGTTTCAACTTGATTATTTCTTTGATTGACAAAGCTGATCATCAGTAGTCTAGTGTAGTTTCCCAACACCTCCTTCCTTCAACCTTGATCCTTCCCTTGAGTTTATTACAATTAAATCTTTAAGCTTACTCAGATGAATGTTGTTACTTTCCTAAAGATCATTTCTACATTCTTTGGATCTAAGGGGAAGGGATTGCTTAACAAACCCAAATTGCAGTCACCAGTGTTATCCAATTAATCATATAGCTTTGTCCATCAAGCTAAACCAGGATAAGCAGCCAGAGAAGCTGTGTGATTCAATTCACAGCTTCTCACTTGACCACTTAGTCCTGGGCACTGTTGGATGGAGGTGATAATTAGCTGAGCTTCAAATACTTTGTGGGACCTGGTGTCCAACTAGGCTTCCACCTTCACTCAGCTCAGGTCCTTATATCATCAGAGGACCGTGGGCCATTTCTACTAGGCCCTGCCCGGTATCACCATACCCGCCCATAACAGTATTGATAGCTGATTGGTAATGCCCAGCTGTTATAATAAACTAGAGCTGTCAGGGTTAAACAGTTTGATACAACCCTGATTTATTTGTTCTATGAGAAGAGGTAGAGAGAGGAAATGGGCAGTAGAAATTATCTTATCTTTAATCTTTATACAAAAATGTCTAAATAAACCCCCCCCAAAACTAACTACTTTCTGTGCAGCTTCTTCTTGTCTACCAAGGTAAGCCTATTATACTTAACTACATTCACTGACTAAAGATTAAATTCTAACTTACTAACCTATGCTAAATGATGAACCTTAAATTTTCTAATGAACTCTTAAAGTAATATAAAAAATCTCCACCGAGAAACTGACTCAGCTTCTCTCTCTCTGAAATCAGAGAAGACAAAGTCTCTGACTGCTTCTTCTCCCTCAACTCAAATCCAACTGCCTCAGTTGATACAAACAGCTCTCTAGCTCCCCCTCAGATTCTGAGGAGAAATGTTCTCAGTAAAACACTCTTTCTCAGCTTAGTCTGTTTATCTCAAACTCTCAAAGTTAACAGTCTAAAAAGTCACTAATAGATCTTCTTTCTCTGAGAGACTGACCCAGCAACCTGCTCTCAACGAAGTCAGAGAGACTGGACCCAGAACTCTAACTGAATCTCTCTTTTATGCTAGACCTTTTAAAGTCACAGAGGATGAGAGCTATCTGCTCTGGTTTCTTAAAGGAGACCATGTAAACATAAAAAAACCTTTCTCTGAGCTATACTTCTGCTCTTAATGAAACATAGTAAACTAAAATCCTTATAACAACAGTAAGAAACAAGAAACAAACAAACCTCAGTTTCTTTATTTGTAAAATGGGATATCTCATGAAATTATTGTAAGGATCAAATGAGATACATTTAAAGGGCTCTGGAGACCACAAAGTACTAAATAAATGATAGGAGTTTTGATTAAACCAGTCTCATGCCTCTATATCACAAATACTTTCTTCAAGAAGATTTGAAAGGAACTAGAAATGATGAGAAGGCAGTTAGGTGGATCAATGAATAGAGAGTGAACCTGAGTTCAAATCTGATCTCAGACACTTAACTAGCTTCATGACCCTCATAAGTCACTTCACACCATTCACCTAAATTTCCTCATTTGTAAAATGAGTTGGAGAAGAAAATGGCAAACCAATCCAGTATCTTTGCCAAAAAAAAAACACTCCATGCAGTGTCATAAAGAGCCAGGCAAGACTGAAGACAAGAAGAAAACATGATAAACTACAAACAACATCTCAAAGTAAAATCTATTATAATCAATAGTAAATTATGGTTACAGATATGGAAGTCATTTCCAATTCAACTGTCTATGTACAATCATCAACCTGATAGAACATGTTATAAGAGAATTAGGGTAAGTTTAGCAATAGACTTAACTGGATAGCTGACAGATAAGTGCTGGAGTGTTCCAAGCATGGAATGGTAGAGGGAAAGATCTTTTTTCTGAGAGACTCTCTGGATGCAACTGATGGCAGTTAGAGGGTTTTCTTAGCTGCTGGAGGTGAAGAGCCCAGAAAAATAATTGTCTCCTGTAAAACCATCTACCCTGGGAAAGATCAAGTTGAGCAGTGAATGTGGTTTGATTGATTGATGGACATATCAAACCAGTTCAGCTCCTTGACTTTATCCCTTTTGTGGAATTATTTGCTATGACTCCTGGAGGCTGTGAACATTGCTGGAACAGAAGTGGACCCGTGAGATTCACATTTCCTCCTAACCTCACAGGCTGGACCTGTCAGTCCGAACTTAGAGCTAGTATAGTTTTGTCCCAACTCCTAGTCCTTGAACTTACCCATTAGATAAGTAGTTTTAGTTTGTCCATTCCCTCTATAACTAACCCTTAAACTCTTAATAAACAGTTTTACTTTACTTCCTATGCCTTCCTCCAAACCCAAGAAAGAACCCACAGAAAGATAGCCTTCAACCTTTGTCTTTCCCCAGCTTGAGTGGTGACCAGTAACTCCCAACTGTCATTCACCAACTAATGCAGTTTTACTCAACTCATACATCCCTTATGTAGGTTCTCAGTTATCCTGTATATCCTGTTACTTGTGGGTATATGGGTGTGTCCTGGCTGTGTGTGTTACCCTGGTGTTATACTGTAAAGGCAGTTACCTTTGTCAAACAAGGACTAAAATCATCACCAAATTAGGAAAAAAAAAATTAGAAGTCATGCATGGCTCCCACCTGAGGCAAAACCACCTGCCATTTAAATAGAATGTTGACACTAAAAAAGGGTACTGGATAAAAGAACAAATATCCACATAGACTACCATTTCCTAAGGAAGTTTTGGAATTATTTTTCAACCAGATCCTTGCATTGCTGATAATAGTTAATTCATTTATAGTTTATCATTGTGCATTATGGCTGTTACTGTGGTTCACCTCCTATTTCCACTCACTTCACTTTGCATTACTCCCTTCTTTTTATTCTTTTTTAAAAACTCTTATCTTGGGGGCAGCTAGGTGTTTCAGTGGATTGAGAGCCAGGGCCTTAGACACTTCCAAACTGTGTGACCCTGGACAAGTCATTCAGCCCCCATTGGCTAGCCCTTACCACTCTTCTGCTTTAGAAACAATACAGAGTAGGAGTTGATGTAGAGTAGACCAGATGCAGACTGAAGCATAGCATTTTCACTATATTTTCTTTATGAATTTTTTCTTATATATGATATGTATCTTCTTCCCAGCCTGATTAATATGGAAATATGTATTGTATGATAACACATGTACAACATATATCATATTATCTGCCATCTTGGAGAGGGAGGAGAGTTAATTTATTCATAGTTTATCATTGTGCATTATTGGGAGGGAGAAAACATAAATCATAAAATGTCAGAAATCGGTTGTTAACAATTGTATCAATACATAAAAAAATTTTTAAATAAAATGTTTACAAAAAGATTTGCCAACTGATTTGATATATGTGAGAAAGAATGAGGAGTTGAGAATGACTGTGGGGTTGCAAAGTTAGTGAGGATTCTCAAAAGAAATAGGGAAATTTGAAAAAGGAGCTTAGAGAAAAAGATAATGAGTTATGTTTTGGACATGTTGAGTTTGAGGATCTATGGTATACTTACTAGCTATGAGACTCTTGGCAAGTCACTTAACCCTGAAAACCCAGTTTCCTTATCTACAAAATGAGTAGCAAACTGCTGCAGTATCTTTGTCTAGAAAACCCCAAATGCGGTCACAAAGAGTCAAACATCATTGAAATGACCAAACAACAACAAATGAAACATCCAATTTGAAACATCAAATAAGCAGTTGATGTTATGGTAATGGAGTTAAGGGAAAAGATTAGGGCTGGATGTGTAGATCTTGGAAATATCAAAAAAATGATCATTGACCTCATGAGAGTTAATGAGATCACCAAGTAAGAGAGTATAAAGAGAAAAGAGACAAGAGGTTCAAAACCAAGCTATGAGAGACATCAACAGTAAGTGTATCATGAATAATGAACCAACAAAGGAGACTGAGGAATTATCATATGGATAGGAGGAGAACCAATAAAAAGTAGTGTTATGAAACTCCATGGAGGAGAGAGTATCCAGGAAGAGAAAAGGACAAAATTGTGTCAAATGCTAAAAAGAGGCAATTAGATTTGACACATAGGAAATCAATGGTAATTTTGGAGAGAGTTGTTGAGTTGAAAGATGAGGTCAGGACCCAAATTACAGAGGACTGAAAAGAGAGTGGGAGGATTAAGGAAATGAGGACACTTAATGAAGATGGCTTTCTTAAGGCATCATAGTAGACAAGTAGAGATCTTCATTACAAGAGGGAGTTTCCAAAATTGACAAACTCAAAGATCTTTCATCATATTTTCTTCTGATGTTGTTCAGGATATAAGGTTGTGAAACATGGAATACCACAGTTTCCAAAAAATTAAAGTTGAAACCCAAAGGGCAAGGGAGCAGGCTGTTAACATATTTCCAAAGAATAATTGTACAAGAAAATCCACATAAATGATATCATCAAAGAAGTATATGACTGGGAAAGAATATGGGATGGTCATAGAGAAAAGGATAACCTATGGACAATCTTTGTGCTCCATTATTATACATGTGATATCTAGATTTAGAAGATCATAGCACATTAGAAGAATTCCTTGAGAAAGGCTTCAAGAACAAGACACAAGAGTTTCACAGATTGAATATGTGAATGGGTTGCAATCTGCAATCATAAATCCACTGAAATAAGAAAATAGGCATCTTTCTTCTGACAATGATTGATGGTTACTTTTCAAACCAAGTTTCTAGAACTAGGTAAGAGAATCTATCTTGGAAGTATTCATGTGGATTTACTATGGGAATTGTCCTGGCAGGGTGGCAAAAAACACAAAAGGAAACTAGGTACAACTTAGTACCAGGTGTCAATGATGGTATACAAACTACCCTCAAGAAAAATGCCTAACTGCCTGGAGGTGACTGGCCTAGAACACAGGCCATTCTGCTCAGTGATTAAAATAATAACTGTAATTTAATAGTCCTTTTAGGGGGGGTGTATGTATGTATACATATATATATACAGAGAGAGAGAGAGAGAGAGAGAGAGAGAGAGAGAGAGAGAGAGAGAGAGAGAGAGAGAGAGAGAGAGAGAGTCATTTGATCCTCACAACAGCCTTGTGAGATAGATGCTATTATCCGCATTTTACAGAACTGAGGTCGAAGATATTAAGGGGTTTGGTCATACAGTTAAGGAATCATCTGAGGCAAAATTTGGATTCCTAACTCTAAGTCCAGTATATGATCCATTTTACCATCTCTCTGCTTAATGATTAAAATAGTCTAAATAATATTATTAATATTAATAATATTTATATAGTACCTACTGTGTTTTAGGCACTGTGCTAAACACTTTACAAATTTTAGATCATTTCATCCTCACAATGACCCTAGGAGATAGAAACTATTATTATCCCCACTTTAAAGATGAAGAAAATGAGACAAACAGAGATTAAATGACTTGCTTTAGGATCACATAGCTAGTTAAGTGTTTGTGGCCAAATCTGAACTCAGGTCTACATCAGTGCATATATTCTCAACTTTTTTTTTTTTAACCCTTACCTTCTGTCTTAGAATTAGTTCTAAGACAGAAGAGTAGCAAAGGATAGGGAAACAGGGTTAAGTGATTTGCCTAGGGTCACACCACTAGGGAATACATAAGGCCAGATTTAAACCCAGGCCTTCCCAACTCCAGGCCTGGTACTCTATTTCCTGTGCTATCTAGCTGCCCCTTATCTTACTTCTTAATCATCCAATCATATTTACTTTATATAGTTAAGATATTGCCTTGGCTTCTTTAAACTATCTATATAGACATTCATCACTAGGATTTTTTATCAATTAATCTTTATAGCTTAGAAATTCATAGATGATCATAAATTGCAGATAGAAAATAGAAGATCAAGAATGGATCCCTTTCTAAGAAGGTTCTGTCCCCTATACCCTTTGGTTTACTACCCCTTTGGATGATGAGCTTTTATTATAAAGTCAAGGCTGAAAATACTAATACATTTCTCTTCATCACTCTGGGAGCATTATGATGCTGATAGTGACTGCATCAGCAGGAGCCAACCTGTGGGAAAATTCAGTGTCTGCCCCTTATCTCCCTATCATCCTTTGAATCCATAAATTGATGTCAAGAGCAGTCCTATAAGTGTCAAGATTTTGCAGACTTCTATTCATCCTTCCCAGGGAATTCAGTACAATTGATCTCATAAAACTACCGTGTTAGCATATGTTATTAAGCTTGTTCCCAAACCTCAAATCTAGAACTCTCACACTAAAAAGATTTTTGTCTCAATTTTCTCACTAAATAAAAGCTATTAGAGAGAGACTTCAGATATGGTAATAATACTTAGGATTTACATAGCACTTTGTATTATCAAAGTACTGTAGTTTACAGATATTTTTTCACACTATCATTAGTAATAGTTATCTCTGTTAGAATTACTGATGGTACTTGATATGATATTATTGAAAAAGGATTATAGTACTGTAATGTAAGATTCCAGTGCAAAATGTTATCTAGTCTCAACTGGACTTTCACTGTGGCAAAACAAATATGCAAAACAAATGTTCCATTTCTTCTTAATCAATTCACTTACTTTCCACAGTTGCTTTTTTAACATTCTCATTTCTCCTCAAGTCATCCACAGTGCTCCTTCTGACCCACAGCCAATCCTCTCATATAAAAAAATTTTATCTCATACTTTATTTTAAAAAGTAAGCCATTTTCTGAGAGCTCTCCCTTCTCTCCTCCACATCTCATATTATTCAGATATCATTCCCTCTCTCTTCCTTCAATCTTGTCTATTGGCCTAACCACTAAAACTTAAATAAAGAAATATAAATAAGCAAGCAAAGAAGAAAGGACATAACTATTGATACCTATTATGGGGGAATAGTACAGTGGGACAAAGAGATGGATGAATGGATGGATGGATGGATGATGGATCAATAGATCAATCAATTGAAGAGTAAGCACTAAATATGCACTGGACTAAGTAGTTTTAGAAAATATTAGGAAATTATGGAATACACCAAAAAGTTCACTGTCATGATATATTCTTTATACCCACCCAGACCATACTCTATGAGGTTCATGGCATGAAGGATGCTGATATCTGTGACATGTCAGTTTTGCTCACTGCATGCAACATCCTCCCCATCATCAAACTCAACTGAAAACCTTCATGATCCAATTCAAATGCCACCTCCTTCATGAACCTTCCCAGCTAGTGAACTCTCCTGAACACTCACAACTTTGTATTTCCTGAATATATTTGCTATTCTCTAGTAGATGATCATAAAATCATAGATTTAGAGGTAAAAGGACCCCCAGGAGCCATCTAGTTCAACCTCTTGATTTTATAGATGAAGAAACTAAGGTTCAGGAGGATAAGTGACTTCTTTAAGGACACAGAGGCAGTGTTAGAGACTGAATTTGAACTCAGATTCTCTCTCTCTCTCTTTCTCTCTCTCTCTCTCTCTCTCTCTCTCTCTCTCTCTCTCTCTCTCTCTCTCTCTATCTCTCTCTCAATTTCTCTTTCTTTCTCCAGCAATTATTATCTTACAATTTTTTGTTAACATCAAGCCTTCCACTAAGTTCTTATCCCACAATGGCTCATTATAGCTTAGAGATGGTCCTGTGTTCTCAAAGGCTTTGATAGCAAAGCACCAATCCTATTACATTACAATGATCCAAGTAATGAACTCCCTGCCCAAATAAATGAAGAAGCTCTAGGAAAACTCAAAATACCTGTCACTCTGTCAGAATATGACCAGAAATAATAGACCAAAGCTCATCACCTGGCTCATCACCTGGGAGTCTGAATGTCAACTAGTTGTCATTTCCCAGGAGTCTTCCCTCCCCCCATTACCTTGAATCAGCCTCAGTCCCCAGATTTAGACCATGATCCCTTCCTCCAAATGCTCATTCTATTAAAAAGAGCTCTATAAAAAACCCACCAAAATTTACTGTTTGAGGTACTGCATTCTTCTTGGGGACCCAATGAGTAATAAGGGAGTTATCCAGGCTCTAAGAGATCTGGTCTTTTATCAACCTGACTACCTTTCATAGTGTAAATATGTGACCTCAAAAAAGGTGGCTTACTTTACTATCTGAATTCATGTTTCATATTTCTTTATACTGGAACTTTCTAAATCTGCATTAAGACATAGACTGACTCATTTCTTAAATATATAGAGAACTGTATCAAATCTATAGAAATACAAGTCATTCTCCAATTGATAAATGGTCAAAGAATATGAATAGGCAGTTTTCAGAAGAAGAAATCAAAGCTATCTATACTCACTGAAAAAATTATCTAGGTATTATGGGAAGATGGGACTAAGGCCCTATCAGCTGTGGTCACTACCAGCAGAGTGGAGTCCCTAGCTACTGCCACAGGGGGAGTGGACTATCTGCTTGTAGTTGCAGTGGCAGAAGAAACACCATTTAAATACTGTAGAACTACAGTCAAAATAACAAAAAACTTAACAACCATAACATGAAAAGTATGCAGGACATGGAACACAGCATTTTGTAGAACAAAAGAACTGGGCATACAACCAAGAATAACATATCTAGCAAAGACGAGCATAACTATAAAAGGTAAAAACTGAATATCTAAAGAACTAAAGGAGTTTCAACTATTCCTAGGGAAAAACTCAGCAGAAAATCTGATCTCTAAAAATCATACAAGAGTAATGAAATATTAATATAAGTTACCGAAAGGATCAAAGTAGCTGATTCCTGTATGAGAAAATGTCATCTATGGTTCTTGGGAATGGGATCTTTGGCTGGGAATTTGGAATGAGAGTGTATGGATGGAAGACTAGAGGTTGAGATGAATGCAATGGAATGAGTCAAAGTGGTTTTGTAATAGACCAGGAAGAGGCATATGAAGGAGGAATGACGAGGAATTGCCATGGAGAAGGGGACAAGGAGGTGGATGGCTGGGAGTACTAGATTCCTACTCTATCAGACATAAGAAAAAAGAGAGAACAATATACACAATTAGAAGGGTAAAATTTTTCTTAACATACAGAGAAACAGGATGGAAGAGGGATGAAATAAGGGAGGGACTGGGAGTTCCCTTGGAGAACTGAGGGCATAAGGGAAGGAAGGGTGAGTTAAGGGAAAGGAAGACAAGGAGATAAGTAAAGGGAGGGAAAGGAGGAATATCTAGAGGGGACTACATATAAAGAGGTGGGGCGGTAAGGTGAGAGGATAATGGAGGGACTTATAGGACAAGATAAGGGAGAGATTTTTAGAATCAAACTCATATCAAGAAGTAGAAGTGCATAGTTGTGGAGATAATGAAGGGATTTTTGGAAAGGTGAATAGAATAAGCATTAAAAGGTAAAGAGAAGGAGGCAAGGGAGGGACCTTTGGAAAGATGGGCCAATTTGGAACTTGGAGGGCAAGTGGAAAGGAAAAGGGGAAATTTTTTTGGAAGAAGTGTGAATTGGAGAGATATTGGTCAAAGGAAATTGGATATCTGAGGAGGGGTACAGCAGAAAGAAAACAAGGGGAGGGGAAACAGTGAGGAGGAACAGAGTATATAGAAATGCATAGCTAGTAACTGTGACATAGAGGGTAAATAGAATGAATTCACCCAGGAGAAAAAAATGTATAACAGAAAGGATAAAAAACCAGGACCTGACAATGTGTTGTTTACACTGAAAATGAGAGCCACATATAGACTAAAAGTGAGGGACTAGAGCAGAAATACTATGTTTCAGCTGATCCAGAGTAGACAGGGAGCTAAAATGGATATATAATTTGAAGGGATTAACAGGCAACCATATTATGTTGAAGTGTACTATGGATAATGAAGCATTATCAATATTAGACTTATATGCACCCAGACATAGCACCCAGATTTTTTAAGGAAAAGCTAAGTGAGATATAAATGGAAATAAGTAGCAAAATAGTAATAGTGGGGAACTTCAATTTTCCCCTCTCAGAACTAGATAAAACTAACCAAAAAATAAATAAGAAAGGAGTTAAGGAGATAAAAAGAACCTTGGATAAGTTAAATATGATAGATATCTGGAGAGCCCACACATGCCTACATGAGGTTAGTAATAGATCTAAGCCTGAGAATACACATAATCCAACATAGTTTCTAGTGAGATGACAATGAGTTAGAGAGCATAAATATTTTGCAAAAATCTTAATTTAATACTCTTCATGCTATGGAGGTAATCCTGCATTCCTGAAGAAATTGGAACATTGGAACAAAAGTTCCACTGAGTATGGCCAAGCTGGAAGATTTTATTTTGGAAAGAATATGGTCCTGGCAACAGATTGTGTCTGCTGCCTAAGAACTAATCTAGTTCAATATGGCCCTGGTAATGTGTGTTAACTGAGAACCAGATAGGTTCTAATGATCAAATTATATGCTGATAGAAACATGGAGAAACAGGCCTAATATTATATTGCTATAGTAGCTATGAATTGTTTTTCTAGAAAAAATTATAGAAATATACACAAAGAGCTATGAAACTATTCATGCTTATTGACCTAGGGATACCATTACTAGAATTTGGTCTGAAGGGCATTACTGAGAGGGTAAAAACCTGTGTATATATGAAAATATTCATGGAAATTTTGTGTCTGATGACAAAATAACTGGAAATAACACAAATGCAATGATTGGGAGATATGGCTAAATAGATTGTGATCTTTCCATGAAGTGTATTATGTTCTTAGAAATTACAAATATTGAAAATATAAAGAAAAGAAGAGAAATATATAAAGAGTTGAAAAAATAAGAATGATACATACTATGATTAAATTTTTTAAAATAATAGCCACAAAATCAAGAGAAAAAAGAATAAAAATAAAACAAATCCAAAGGGAACTCAAAAGTAGAGGGTATATATATTAGCACACATATGTAATTTACATATTATAAACAAATTGTAAACAATGTAGAGTTTATGGCTTTGCATATAATTTTATGCATTTTAAATGGTTTTCATTGGTTGTGTTAGTTACTAAGCATATAATAAACTTTTTTGGAAAAAAAAAAGAAAAAATTCTCTAAGTCACTATTAATTATAGGCAAATTAAAATAACTCTGAGGTATGATCTCACACCTATTGGATTGGCTAATATGACAGAAGAGAGAAATGACAAATGTTGCCAGGGATGTGGAGAAATTGAGACACTAATGTACTGTTGGAATTGTGAATTGATCCTACTATTCTGCAGAACAATTTGAAACTCTGCCCCAAGGGCTACAAAACTGTGCCTATTCTTTGACCCAATAATACCACTACTGCTTCTATATCTCAAAGAGATAAAAAAAAGAAAAAAGGAAAAGATCTATATATGTACAAATGTATTTATAGCAACTCTTTTGTAGTCACAAAGAATTGGAAAATGAAAGGATGCCCAGCAATTGGGAAATGACTAAACAAGATGTGATATGTGGTTGTAGTAGAATACTATTGTACTATAAGAAATAATGAGCAGGATACTTTCAGAAAAACCTGCAAGGGCTACATGAACTGATGCAAAGCAAAGTGAGCAGAATCAAGAGAATACCATACATAATAACAGCAATATTGCACAATGATCGTGATATATGATGATTTAGCTATTTTCAGCAATACAATGATACAAGACAATTCCAAAAAAAAATTCATGATGAAAAATGCTATTCACCTCCAAAGAACTACTGGAATCTGAATACAAATTGAAACATACTTTTTTAAATTTTTCTTCTTTGTTTTGGGGGGTTTTGCCTGTGTTTTCTTTTACAACGTGGCTTATATAAAATGTTTTGCATGATTGCATATGTAAAATCTGTATCAAATTTCTTGCCTTCTCAAAAAGAGAAGAGGAAGAGAGAATTTGAAGCTCAGAATCTTAAAAACAAATATAAAAAAATTTTACATGTAATTGGAAAAATAAATATAAAATTTTTAAAGAAATAAAAAAGGCTTTAAGTACTGGTTTAGCAATGAATTCTGTATCTGTTATCTAAGGACCATTCTAACTAAATTTGAAGGTTCTTATCACCAAAATTTGGCTGTCAGGCAAATTTTTTTCAGCCACAATAACACATGAAGACTGGGACATGGGGGGATTCCTGTATGCAACATTAGAGAGAGTGCACAATGTACTTTGTGCATTTTATCAAATCCTTGAAACATTTTATCAAAAATTTAAATGTAGGAACAATAGTAAGAATTCTTTGAGACTAGTTATCTTTCAAGTATCTTTCAAGACTCTAAAACATGCTGGTATTAATTAATTTTTGGATAATGCCATATAATCAAAAAATAAGTAAAATGGTGTCTAAATTCCAATTTTTCTTTTATCAGAGACCTGTCTTAGAGATTGCCTACTAATTCTTGTATTTCCTCAGTCCAAGGTTTCATCTGCAATGCAGAAATTTCCATGTTTCATCTCATACAGATATGATCTCATCTAAGTTTTCCATAGAGGTTTTGCAGATTTAGCTGGAGACAGTATGGTACATGATTTTCCTTGATTTTTCTCATCCTCTTCAAAGACATCTTTCCCCTTTTATCTACAATCACCCAAAAATATGAGAATTCATTTCTAGGTCTGATATAAAACATCCTTTCCTACTGCTTCCATCATTACGTATAAAGTATAGATGAGAACAACTTCCAATTAGCATTAGTTTTTAAAAATCAAGCCAACAAGCACTTATTAAACACTTACTATGTGTCAGGGACTGTGTTAAGTTTCAGGGATTCAAAAAAAAAAGAAACAATTCCTACTCTCATGAAACTCAAAGTCTAATGGGATAGACAAAAAACACAATCTGGATGTTTCAGGTGGAATTGTGTGGGGTTGAATTATTTAAAGAATTGCCTCAGTTCTTTGACTCAAAGAATAGACAACCAAAAATCTCACAGAGGACTGTCAATCACTAATGCAATTCTACTGTTAACCAACAGCCCTCATTCTCTACTGTCTCCTTTTTCAGAACATTATATTTTGCCCTACAAAGTGCATTCTGTATTTGGGATAATTGATTCAAGACTGCATTGAAGGAGTTAAATTGATTGTCCATATATAAAGCCAGTATTTTTTTTTCAAAAACTCTCTCTCCCAAATACAGAATGTGGGAACAGTAACTGGGAACAAAGGCTACAGGGAATAGAGTTTAATGGATTGTGGTTACTGTGCTGGAACAGATTGAACCTCCTCATAGCCTATGAGAGGGTTGTGTGTGAACTGAATTCTGAGGAAGCAGATAATGGATTTCACTGCAAGCTATACTTTTTCAGGGAGAAGGAGGGAGAGCTTTCCTCTAGCTTACAACTATGGAAGGGCTTTCAAATCAAAAGATTTGCAATGACTAAAAGATGTAATATCTTTACCCTACCCTCCATCTCCCTTATCTCCGGTTTGTGTGTTTCTTCTTAATGCACGACACATACACACATCCTTTAAAAATGATATATTTGAGCCAATGCCATGCTTTATTCAGATTGCTTGGCATTAATAAATAATTGTTTTCAATCAATTTCTCTGTGCCTATAACAGTAGTAAACACAGTTATCTACTACTGCTAAAATAAATCCATTGGACTTTAATGCTTTACTATTAACAATAATAATAATAGATGATATTTATCTAGTGTTTCAAAGCATGAAAAGTGCTTTGCATTAATTATCTCATTGGCCCTCAAAACAATCTTATAGGATAGGTTCTTATTATTATCTCAGTTTTACAGGTATGGAAACTGAGGCTGAGAGAGGTTAAACCATTTGCTTAGGATCACAAAAGAAAGGTATAATCAATGAAGTCCTTTGTTTCTTTCTCTCTTTTTTTCCAAATACAGCACTGATACATTCTCTTCTCATCAGCTTTCTTCTTCTCCCACTCCCCAAACTTATGATCTGTGGAATAAATGAGCAGATGTTTTCCCCTGTGGCCTGAAATGGCCCCTTTTCTTGCTCTGTGAAAATGCCTCCCTCTTACTCGGTGCAGAGACACTCCTTCACTGGATTAAATTTGTCAGACTATGTGACATGCTCAGCCTCAGTGGGTTCTTAATGAACAGAAACCTCCCTATATCCTTGAAGATCACACTCCTTCATACTGCCTAGGGTATCATCCTATAATCCCCTGCCAAAGAGTGAAAAAGGAAATTGTCTTTAAGGAAAGTAAGGGTCAAGAAATTGTCATTTGGTAATATCATCTTGCTTCAGAGGTGGGGAGCTCCTCCCCCTGGAAAACTTGGAGTGCTCTGTGCCGACATTTTGACTGGTCACATAGCCGTGTCTTTAGGGACCATTACAGGAATGCATTAACGCACCAACACATCCCTCTGGCCATATTATCCCACAAGGATGCTAGCAGGATACAGAGAGGACTTTTTCTAAGAGCATCATTAGAATTGTCTATATAGAACCCTCATCTATAATCAGTGAACTTGATTAGCCTGTGTTCATAGGATCCATTCTTCCATTTCATATTTTCCTAGCAATAAAGGCAAAAAAAGTCTCCTGTACAACCCTTCTCTCTGCCTGGATCCTCCCATGCACCACCCACGCACTCTTGAGCTTTTTGTACTGAGTGCACAACAGACATCTTTAGGAGAACAACTCCCACAATGGCTTAATGGTGCAGAACAAGCACTGGCAGCCCTCTCTGCTGTGTGCCCCATCTCAGCAAGGACGTGCTCTGTGTGATTCAGAATGAGTCAGACTGAAGGGGGAAAAACCCAACAATACAGAACTACAGTGTCAGAAATAAACAGCAGCCATGAAGGCAGTTGAAGCAAGACATTCACATTACCTGATCATCATTACCCAAAGGCTGGTTGCCCTGTGCACTCACTGTGTCCCTCACAGATGTGGAATGGAAAGCCTACTGTTGGGCTTTTAAATGAGATTCTGGGAAAGAAGGAGAAAATGTGCTTGATTACAAACACAGAACCAATTGTGCCTCTTTCTACTGTCACAAAATTATATGTTTTGTCAAAAACAAAATAGGAGACTGTGTCCAAAAGTCTATTCTTCACATTGACATTTTTACTGAACAAATGTTGAGACCATTATAAACTCAAGATAATTGGAATAGGCAAAAATCAGAGAAAAAGAAAGTGTTTGATTATGTACCTACTCCTTTCTTTGTCTTGGTTTTCCTTTGGAGAATATAGCCAGTCATATCTCCCATATTCTTTATATATGAAGACCCATCTGGTGACTATGTTCCAAGATTTCTTTTTCTCTTTCCTAATATGGCTTTCACTTCCTTATTTTCTCTCTTTCTTTATTACTATTATGGGATATATTACCACTCCAATTCCAATGCTTCTTGGAATCCTTGTCACCATTCTTTGTTCTCTCCAAGCCCTGATCCTCATTATTCACCTCATCCCATTGCCAGTCAGCAGCAGGAGTCTGTGGCTGCAGGACATCATGGTAAGGAGGAGGAAAGAGGAGGAAAAGATGCTTGTCTCCATCCCCTCAATAGGACCTATAATCCTCTAAAATTCACAAGGTTGTCTACAGTCCTGGACAAACTTAGAATAGAGATATGTTCATCTACACAGTGAGAGAATAAGAGAAAGGGCTTCAGGTGATATAAAATCCCATCCTGACATTGATTATAGGATCCACCCCTCTATCTACTTTCTTCCCATGGCTACTTGACATTTAGCCATGGAGTCTTAGAAGAAGGAAGCAAAGAAGGATAGGAGGAAAGGTGAAAGGATTCACCTAATTCTCTTTACACCCCTGATCCAAACAGTGTAATATAATGAATGGAAAGGGCATAGGAATAAAGGTCAAGAGTTCTGTGTTAGAATTCTACCTCTGATACTTGCCTGTGGTATGTCTTTGGACAAATTATACAAACTTTTTGGCATCTATTTCTTCATCTATAAAATGAACATCTTTCCATTTTCTTCTATGTATTTTATAAAATGTTTCAATAATCCTCTTTTGGGAGCATCAGTATTGCTAAATCTTCTCTTTCCCTTCTGTAACCTCCCAATTAAAAATACAAGAGAAAGAATATTTTTACAACATTTTGTTAATATACAAATTATTCTTTGGGATCCATTTACTTCAGTTTTCATCAGTTCATACAAATCTTCTTCCTAGGTTTCTCAGAATCCATCTAGAGGTAGTTAGGTGATATAGTGGATAAAGTGATAAGCCTGGAGCCAAGAAGACCCAAACTCAAATTTAGCCTTAAACATTTATTAGCTATTTGGTGCTTGACAAATCACTTCATTTCTATTTGCCTCAGCTTCCTTGACTATAAAATGATAATATATATTAACATATGTTATATGTAATATATAGTATAGTATACTTACATAATTATATTATACACAAATATATAACATGACATAAATTATATATGTCATATGTTATATATTATATGATGTTTATATATTTTTATTTATTATACATACATATAATAAATAATAGCATCTACCTCCTAGTGCTGTTATGAGGATCAAATGAGATAATATTTGTCAAGCCCTTATCACAGTGCCTGACACAAAGAAGGCACTTTAAAATGCTTATTTATTTCCTCCCTTCCTGGAATATTTGTACTTAAAGTGCCATCAGTATCTCTGTCAAAGTTCTGTGATTTTCTGGTCCTCTTGTGGTACCCACAGGGGAATGCTACTGCAGTCTTACTTCACACCTAAGGTGACTGTGGTCAGAGCTCTGCTATTTTCTTCTAGCTCCTCTGAGTCATCACCAAAAGATAGGATGTAATGGGATCAAGGGTGAATCATAGCAGAGTTGGCCTTGGTAAGGCAAAGGGCTACCTCTTCATATGAGTCAGAAGCAGGAGTATATTGAAGTTAGTTCAAACCAGCTTGCAAAATCTAGTTGTCAAATTGACAATTAAAGCATTTATACCTTAGAAATTGGCAAAGGCTACAAATCAAGGCTTGATTTATTATTTTGTTGATTGTTTAGACTTAATGAAGTAATGGAGAAAATGTTAATAATGCAGATTAAATTTAAGTGGTATCTTACTGTAATATAGAAAATGGCAGGATGGATTTCCTGCAAAATACAGGGTCAAGCCTCATGCAGAATTCCAGGGGACCCCCGCCCGGATAACTTTGGGTGAGGGGGCAGATTGTAGGGAGTTAAACAGTTGATTCCTGGGGGTTGAGGGGAACAGATCTTTCTGCTTGCTGTTCCTGATTTGGGGTTCACCTGGGAGGCCATAGAGGCAAAAGCCATTGTGGTTTCTACTCAGGAGTTTGCCTGTCTAGTAGGATTAGACCTTTCCAATATCAATATAATAATTATTTAATTATTTAGATATTAGAAGTAATTACTATTAGCTTTGAGGGCAAGTTAGCTAAAGGTCTGCCACTCCCTCCTGGGGTGGGGAGGGGCAGCTTCAACCCAACAATTCAGGGCTTCCCAGTTCTTAATTACCCCCCTCTTGCCTTCCCCTTCCTTCTTTTATCAATATAAGCTTTATCTTTGATAGCAGTGCCTGAGTATTTATTTGGGTATACTCACTACAGCCATTAAGCTTGATTCCTGTCAGTTGCCAGCCTAAGAAGTCTGTTCTTTCTCAGTCTTTAACATCAAGATATCTAGCTTCTACTCAGTTCCTCAATCAGACCTGTGGGGAATATAAATTGAGGAGAACATCATTAGAGATCAGCTTTGCTGAGCCTTGTCAGAAGTTATTGCCCTGATTCCATATTCAATTGAAAACCAACTGCTGAGTAGGAGGGGTTGGAGAGCAAAGAGCACTTGCCCCTCCCCACTCACTCAAGCCTGGGGGGGGGGGAGGGGAGGAGAGTGTCTTGCAGGCACCTGGCCCTGGCCAGACCATCAGCTTTCCAACATCCCTGTTATTACAAACATAACACTTACATACTCTTTTTTTGGAGAATCAGTTATTAAACATTTACCAACACAACCCAAGTTAGAGGCAAAGGAGAAGTTAGTGACAAAAGACATCTAATTTTTCTGAGTTGAGGAAGAGGGGAAGAAGAGGGAGTTCTCTGCAAATTGCCCCAATATTTTCTATTTTTTTTTAACTCTTACTTTTCCTCTTAGTATCAATTCTAAGACAGAAGAATGGCAAGAGCTGGCAACTGGGGTTAAGTGCCTTGCCCAGAGTCACACAGTTGAGAAATGTTTGAAGCCAGATCCTGACTCCAGGCCTGGCTTTATCCACCATGCTATCTAGCTGCACCCTGACCTCAATACTTTCAACAAAATATGAAGGAGTGGGACAGCTGAGTGGCTCAGGGGATTGAAAGCCAGGCCTAGAGACTGGAGGTCCTGGGTTCAAATCCGGTCTTAGACATTTCCAAGCTGTGTGGCCCTAGGCAAGTCGTTTAACCCCCATTGCCTGCACCTTACCACTCTTGCACTTTGGAACCAATACAGAAATAATACACATTTAAAAAAAATATGAAGGAAGGTTTACAATGGGGCTGTGGAATATCATGGGAAATTTAAGAAGGGATTAAAATATTTGGAAAAGCTACTGTTATGAATGACTTAGTGAATCAATTAGAGAGATATAAAAGAATTGCTTTGCTGAAATGATAGCCCAGTTGAGATTATATAACAAATTTTTAGTGAAACACGGTATGCTTTTTTGAATTTCTCCAGCTTCATTGGATAATAAAAGTGAACACAGTCAACGATGAAAATAAAATCAAGTCCAGAGCTTAGCAAACCATGATTAGCAATAAGATAAGGGATGCAAGTGTAGAAGGTAATACAGAAGGAGACAACTAGATAGCTCAGAGGATAGAGAGCCAGGCCTAAAGATGAAAGGTATTGGGTTTAATCTAACCTCAGATATTTCCTCTCTGTGTCACCTGGGGAAAATCACTTAACCTCCACTGCCTAGCCCTTACCACCAATACACAGTGTTGATTCTAAGAGAGAAGATAGAAATAAAAAAAGAAAGAAGAAGAAGAAGAGGAGGAGGAGGAGGAGGAAGAAGAAGAAGAGGAAGAGGAGGAAGAAGAAGAGGAAGAGGAAGAGGAAGAGGAAGAAGAAGAAGAAGAAGAAGAAGAAGAAGAAGAAGAAGAAGAAGAAGAAGAAGAAGAAGAAACACTAGTCAGCAGGTAATGAACACATTAGTCAAACATTCTATTAGTTTCCAAGGTAGACACCCTTCAGAATACTGAAATCCATCAAAAAACTCAGAAAAATTCAGTTGTTGATTTTTTCCAGTTGAAATTTTAATAAAAATGTTCTCCTACCCCTCACTTAGTCTTTAGCATCTAGAATCTGACCTCCTTTGAGTAGAGATATCTCAGAGCTCCCTAGGGGCCTCTTCTGAAAATAGTATGCCTAGTATGCATGGAGCAACACAAGATCTCAGGCACTGGGTTCTCTAGTCATAGGTCTCATACCAGTCTTTTTTCTTATATTTTAGTGTTTTTTAGTCTTGGAACTAAGCATATTTATCTTCCTCAAAGGGAAAAGCTACATAGGACTATAACCATAGCTAGTTCAAGAACAAATGGTACAAAGAAGATGGAGGGAAGGGAATAATTGCTGTATATGACTATCTTCTGTGATATATCTCCTTGAAAAGATAAAATGCTATGATATTATATATATATATAAATTTATATATATATATATAACTTAATTTAGGTTGCTCAGGGAGCAGGGAGAGAGGGAAGGAATTTGGAACTCAAATTTTTAGAAAATAAATGTTAAAATTTGTTATTATATGTAATTAGAAAAAATAATTTTTTAAAAGACAGAATTCCAGTCATACCTTAAGCATAAAACTTTCATCTTATCTTTCCTAAAAACCAGGACTCCACTTCATGTCTTGAACACAGTTCCACACCATATTGTAATTCTCTATTCCCCTTTCTGGCTCTCCTTTTTGGATTGTCTTCCTGTTAGAATTTAAGTTAAAGTGTAAGAAACTTGGGCTATCCTGATTTCTTGTATTTTTACTCTTTACATTTAATATAATCCCTACCTGGCAAAGAAATGCTTAATAAAGTATATGTCTGTCTGATCATCTATTATCTATCCAAAGATGTCGAATTTTCAACTCTCAGCCAGAACTAGATTAAAATGTAATGGGGAAATGTTTAACAAAATAAAAACTTTATTTTATTTATTTGTTTGTTTGTTTGTTTTTAAGCCTTATCTTCTGTCTTGGAACCAACACTGTGTATTGGTTCCAAGGCAGAAGAATGGTAAGAGCTACGCAATGGGGGTCAAGTGACTTGCACAGGGTCACACAGCTAGGAAGTATCTGAGGCCAGATTTAAACCCAGGACCTCCTGTCTCTAGACCTGGCTCTCAATCCACTGAGTCACCCAGCTGCCCCAAATTAAAACTTTAAAATGCAATGCAAGATAATGTTACTTTGTGTTTTTCTAAAGCAATATGTGGCACATAGAGACTTGTTTTTATTTTAATTTGACACCACTGTAGAGCTGATTGTTAATATTTTTCCCTCAGAAATGGTTGAAAGTCCTTTATTCTGTTGATATCCATTTTTAACTGTTCTGATTACACTTAATTTTTTTATTTTGAATATTTTCCCATAGTTACATGTTTCATGTTTTTTCCCTCTCCCCCAAACCCGACCCCCC